>NW_016803312.1:2801079-2833914 GCF_001698545.2 Rhinopithecus bieti
CCTCCCTCCCTCCCTCCTTCCTTCCTTCTCTCCTTCCTTCCTTCTTCCCTTCCCTTCCCTCTTTTTCTTTCTTTTTCTTTTTTTGAGACAGGATCTCACTGTCACCCAGGTTGAAGTGCAGTGGCATGATCTCAGCTCACTGCATCCTCCACCTCCCAGGTTCAAGTGATTCTCATACTTCAGCCTCCCGAGTAGCTGGGATTACAGGTGTGTGTCACCACACCTGGCTAATTTTTGTATTTTTTAGTAGAGACGGGGTTTTACCATGTTTGCCAGGTTAGTCTTGAATTCCCGACCTCAGGTTATCTGCCGGCCTCGGCCTCGCAAAGTGCTGGGATTACAGGTATGAGCCACCCCACCCAGCCACTCCCAGCACTTTGGGAGGCTCAGGCAGGAGGGTTGCTTGAGACTAGGAGTTGGAGACCAGCCTGGACAACACAGTGAAATTCCATCTCTACAAAAAAATTAAAAAATTAGCCAGGCATGGTGGCACAGGAGGCTGAAGTGGGAGGATCGCCTGAGCCCTGGGAGGTTGAGGCCGTGGTGAGTCATGATCATGCCACTGCACTCCAGCCTGGGTGACAGACTGAGACGCTATCTCCAAACAAAACAAGAAAGAAGGAAAAAAAAAGAAAATTAATTCAGAACAGTGTGGAGGAAAAAACTCCAAGTCGACAATGATTTCCTTCATGTTTTCAAGGCATGTTTTGTAGTCCCTTATTTTTCTTACATGCCCTTCCAATAGTCCATTCCTGCTACTGTGCTGTTAATTTTTCATCCTGTGTCTTGGTTGTTATGTCTTTGAAACAGGGTTGCATAAGCCTCTGCCCTCCTATACTGGCTGTGCAGGCAGAAGAGCCTGAGATGCCCAGCCCTGGTCTCCACCTGCCTGTGACCTTTGCCCATCTGGGCCTGACCTATATACAGGGCCTGCCAGCTCACATGCTCTGGATCCCACCAGCTCGGGCCTTCTCTCACCAGGCTCACCAGCACTCTCAGTGCAGGTCACCACAGGACAGGGGTTTGGCTGACAGCTGCTGGGCTCAGTGGCGGGTCAGAGTCCCCCTGTCCTAACAGGTGGCTTTGTCTTTCCTCCCCAGAGCAGGAAGAGAGGAGCCGGGAGGCTGTGGAGCAGTGGCGCCAGTGGCACTATGACGGCCTGCACCCATCCTATCTCTACAGTCGCCACCACATCTGATCCCATCGTGAAGCCAGCCAAGAAGATGAAGCTTGTAGCACATATTAGCATCCCCGTGTTCCAGCAATCTTTCCCATGCAAACTGGCCCGTCAAGAGGGTCTCGGCCTGGGGTCTGCAGTGGCCGGCAGCCCTGGAAAAGACACATGCCTTTCCTTCCAGTGTATGAAAGTGCTCTGACTTTCACCTCTTTGCAGACCATCTTCTGAGGTGAGCAACTGCCTGCAGGGCCTCCTAGCACCAAACCTACAGTGGCTTCCCCTGGCTTCGTTCACAAGCAAAAGAATCACAGTCAAGAATCACATATTTGCTTATGGCTTACAAATAAAAATGCTGAATCAACCGTGTGTATTATCATCTCAAATCTCCAGCCGAGGAGTGTCATGCTGTCTCCCCTGAGCGATGATGTGATTCTCGCTGAATTGGGTGTTTGAAAGCTTGAACTTGAGCAGCATTGCTCACTCTTCTCAATATGTCTCATATGCCACTGAATATGCTAGAGTTGACTCACCCAGTCCTCTATCAGTGTCATCGATTTCTGGACATGAAATGCTGGGTTATAATTTTTTTTTTTTTTTTTTTTTTTTGAGACAGGGTCTCACTCTGTCACCCAGGCTGCAGTGCAGTGGCAAGATCATGGCTCACTGCAGCCCCGACCTTCCAGGCTTAGGTGATCCTCCCACTTCATTCTCCCAAGTATCTGGGACTACAGGCACATACCATCATGCCCAGCTAGTTTTTGTATTTTCAGGAGAGACAGGGTTTGCCATGTTGTCCAGGCTTATCTTGAACACTTGAGCTCAAGCAATCCACTCACCTTGGCCTTCCAAAGTGCTGGATTACAGGCGAGCCACTGCACCCAGCCGACTTCTACATATTTTAAACTGGCTAAATCGAATTTCTCTTTGAAGAGGTTGTGTGCTTCCTATCGCTGGGCATCTTTGCCGATCCTTTCTGAAAGCAAATAAATTAAGACCAGAAAAGTCCTGGGTAGGGGACGGGGGGGTGGGGATATTTGAAATATACACTATTCATGGTGTCTTTTCAGACAGCAAATCTCGCCTCCAGCTCCATTAAATTTAACCAAGTTAGACTTAACCAGGTGCCTAGTGCAGACCCTAGCTATGTGATCATGTACTTCCCCACCCACCCCAATGCCTTCGGGCTTGGCTAAACAGAAAGGCTGTTTAGGAACCTGCAGCTCTCCACAAACCTCCTTGAAAGTGTCACGCAGCTTTCAGTAAAGCAAGTTCTAGCAGTGGAAGAGACAGGTATAACAGAAAAACTTTAAGGCCAGGTATGGTGGGTCATACCTGTAATCCCGGTGCTTTGGGAAGCTGAGGCAGGAGGATTGCTTGAGGCCAGGAGTTTGAGGGTGCAGTGAGCTATGACCAGGCCACTGCACTCCAGCCTGTCGGACAGTGACACCTTATCTAAAAAAAAAAAAAAGAAAAGAAACAAAGAAAGAAAGAGAAAAAATGAAATTTGGTAACAACATGTATCTATCTCTAGATTAGTTACCAAGTGGATGGTGAGCCTGCTAACTGGGGTTGGTAGTGTGGCAGCAGTGCAAGCTTAACCACTGCTAGCTCAGATCCTGAGTCAGGTGTGCAGGCTGTTCAGCCAGCGATACCGGGGAGGTTGCACTGTATTTGTACATAATTGACCTTCTGGTTGGATGCCAAGTCGGGCCCTGTAGTAGGTAGCCTCTGCTTACAAGGTTTTTTTTTTTTTTTAAATTAATGACTTAAAAAAAATACTCGGTGCACAACAGAAAAAAAGGCAAAGTGTTGCTCTGTCACTTCCATGGAGAAACAAGAGGAGCCCCAGTCTGGTTCATATTGGTCAGGAAAACACACCCCAGTGCTTTCTGGCAAGGGGGCAGTTCCCCTTTGCTGCATGGTAGTGATTAGGTGGATGTCAACCGATAAACTGACTCACAGCCACACCATGCACTATCTGCCTGTCGTGCGGCCACAGAAAGGAATGCAGGGGTTTTCAGATGTCAAAAACCGAGAATGACTTGCTTCAAAAAAGCAAAACAGCCTGTCCTTGCCTCTTCCTTGGTCATGCTTAGCATGGTGGCTCTAGATACTGAACTCTGGCAGAAAGGAGCTGAATAAGAATTCCATTACCTTGTTCTATCCCCATCCTTAACAAGGGCTCCATTATACTTCAGGGTTTTCAAATTCGGTCCAGAATTCCTTCACCAAGTGCCAGCTGCGGTCACTTCCTTGGGCGGGAGAAGCGTAACAGTGGTAACACGACCTGGGATCTGGACAGCCACAGTTCACAGGAAATGAGGAACAGGGCGGTTTGCATTTCTGGAGACTGGCCTTGTCAAAAGTGTGGCCTTAGGGGCTTCTTTTGCTTGGGCTTCTCTGTTCTTTCATTACTTTCCCGTAGTTCTTAGTGGGTTCCAGCTAAGTGGTTGAAAACAAATTTGTCAAAGGATAAATCTGTCATTCATTTTTATTCACCAATTTTGCATATGTTGGAATTTCATTTTCCCGGTGCATGCTAAAGGTACAAGGAAAAAACAATGTTTTTGTGTGTTCCAGGAGAGATTTTACAATTTATTATAATGTGGCTTTGTTTATTTAGATTTTTTAGAAGGAGCTGGTAAGTTTTGTGAGCCACAGAATGATTAAAACTTTTTTTAACTTATTATGTGGTTTTTATCAGTTATATTGAGTTGGGTTATTTTATTTCTAATTCATTTTCTGCCAATTATGTTCTAATTCTCTGGGAAGTTTTTCATAATTTAAAAGTTCAGGCTGGGCGTGGTGAGCCACACCTGTAATCCCAGTACTTTGGGAGGCTGAGGTGGGAGTGTTGCTTGAGTCCAGGAGTTTGAGACCGGCCTGGGCAATGTAGTGAGATCTCATCTCTACAAAAAAAAAATTAAAAATTAGTTGGGCATGGTGGCACATGCCTGTAGTTCCAGCTACTCGGGAGACTGAGGTGGGAGGATTGCTTGAGCCCAGCAGGTTGAGGGTATAGTGAGCTATATGACAACACTGCACTTCAGACTGGGCAAGAGAGTAACACTCTGTCTCTAAAAAAATGTCTCTAGCCTTTAAGGGATTTCTCTAAAAACAAATTGGTTAAATATAAATGTTCTAGTCTACAATTGAGAATTCTGATATACTCTGTGATCTTATAATGTTTAAAATTATAAATGTTTAAAAATGTTTTCTTCACTTTTCACATTATCTTGGCTTTTAAAATTAAAAATAGTCTAACAGGTAATGCACACCCATGGTTTAACATTTTTAAAGAACAGAAAGGAATACAGTAGAAAGGTAGTCCCTCCTGTGTCTTCAGAAAGAAACCATCATCACCATTGTCTTGAGTTTCCTTCGCGTGATCCGTACACATCTAAGTATATAAACTTTTTTCCATTTTTATTATTTATTTATTTATTTTTCTGCCAGGAACATTGTGCTGACCATTTTATTTTTTTTATTATACTTTAAGTTCTAGGGTCCTTATTTTTGACCAGTGATATGTTTTTGGGCAGGAGTGCAAGCTCAGCCTGCTGCTAGCTCAGATCCTGAGTCAGCCCTGAAGGCTGTTCAGCCAGTGACACCGGGGAGGTTGCACTGTATTCACACAAAACCAAAACTGTCCTGGTTGGATGCCATGCCTGGTTTAATGCCAGTTGGTTTACCTATTTTTTTTTTTTTTTGAGATGGAGTCTTGCTCTGTTGCCCAGGCTGGGGTGCAGTGGCACAATCTTGGCTCACAAGCTCCACCTCCCATGTTCACACCATTCTCCTGCCTCAGCCTCCCGAGTAGCTGGGACTACGGGCATCCACCACCATGCCCGGGTAATTTTTTTGTATTTTTAGTAGAGACGAGGTTTCACCGTGTTAGCCAGGATGGTCTCGATCACCTGACCTTGTGATCTGCCCGCCTTGCCCTCCCAAAGTGCTGGGATTACAGGCATGAGCCACTGCGCCCGGCCTGGTTTACCTATTAAACTAACTTTCTACCACGAATAAAAACCTGTATAGTTAATTTATAGTTAAGCAGTTTTTGAAAAGCTTTCCAAAAAAGAAAAAAAGAAAAAGAAAAAAAAACCTTCCTATAGGAATGGCAATGGAAATGTTTGAAGGGGATGTGTCTGAAAAGAACCCTGATTTCACACGCAGACAAAGGTGAACATTTTTCTAGATGTCTCATTAGTTTAGACACTAATAATACTTTCGAGTCTCAAATAACACACTAGTGAGTCTGGATCATTTAGTGTGTAAACCCCCAAGTTAAAGACTTGCAGAAATAAAAATGATAATCCCATTCCTCCGAGGCACTGAGGCCTGGAGTACTAGCTTATGATTTTATCAGCTCATGTTCTAAATTGTAATTTTTCGTGCACTCAGTAGAGAATGGAAGGGCACTGAGGGACAAGATATTCTATATTTATATTTTGTATTGTATTCCTCTGTCCTTTAAACATTTTAAACCATGTGTATTCAAACTATTTTTAATTACAAAAGTCAAGATAATATGGAAAGTGGCAAAACTTTTAAAAAAAGTGTTAGTACATTGTAAGATGAGAGTATATCAAAGTCATCAGTTGTAGACTAGAACATTCATATTTAATAAATTTCCTTATGGACAAATCCCTTAACTTTCGAGTCTCAAATAACACACTTTTAAACTAAAGTGACTTACACAATTAGAATGGTATCCTGAAATCATTATTAAAAAAAATAGTACAGCATGTCCTTTAGAAAGTCACTGCAGATGTGGCCGGGGTGTGGTGGCTCACACCTGTAATCCCAACACTCTGGGAGGCCGAGGCAGGTGGATCACTTGAGGTCAGGAGTTCCAGACCAGTCTGGCTAACATGGTGAAATACAGTCTCCACTAAAAACACAAAAATTAGCCGGGAGTGTCAGTGGGTGTCTGTAATCCCAGCTACTTGGGAGGCTGAGGCAGGAGAATCACTTGAACCTGGGAGGCAGAGGTTGCAGTGAGCCAAAGTCACACCACTGCACTCCATCCTGGGTGACAGAACAAGACTCCATCAAAAAGAAAAAGAAAAGAAAAAAATAAGTAATAAAAATAAGACCTGAAAGTCGAAATGACTTCTCGATCCATGGGTTGCAGAATGGAGGCTGTGTTAGCAGGCATGAAAACATTAATCTCTTTGTACGTCTCTGTCAGAGCTCTTTGATGACCAGGTGTATTGTCAACAAGCTGTGATATTTTGAAAGGAATCTTTTTCTGAGCAAGAGGTCTCTACAGTGGGCTTAATGTATTCTATAAACCAGATGTGCTCCAATCCGGGCTTTACTTTTCCATTTATAGAGCACAGAGTAGATTTAGCATAAATCTTCTTACGGGTTCTAGGATTTGGGGAATAGTAAATGAGCATTGACTTCAATTTATAGTCACCAGTGGTCTTAGTCTCTAACAGGAGAGTCAGCCTGTCCTTTGAAAACAGGCATTGGCTTCTTTTTAGCTATCAAAGTCCTAGATGGCATCTTCTTCGAACAGAAGGCTGTTTTGTATACATTAAAAATCTGTTTAGTGGGCCGGGCGTGGTGGCTCACACCTGTAATCCGAGCACTTTGGGAGGCCGAGGCAGGCAGAACACCTGAGGTCAGGAGTTTGAGACCAGCCTGGCCAACATGGTGAAACTCTATCTCTACTAAAAACACAAAAGATTAGCTGGGCATGGTGGTGTGCACCTGTAGTCCCAGCCACTTGGGAGGCTGAGGCAGGAGAATCGCTTGAGCCTGGGAGGCAGGGGTTGCAGTGAGCTGAGATTGCACCACTCAGCATTCTAGCCTGGGTGACAGAACAAGACTCAGTCTCAAAAAAAAAAAGTTTACTTAGTCACCGTGATCAATAATCTTAGATAGATCTTCTGAATAATTTGCTGCAGCTTCCACATTACACTTGCTGTTCACCTTGCACTTTTATATTATGGAGACAGCATCTTCATCAAATCTCATGAACCAACCTCTGCGAGCTTCCAACTTTTCTTCTGCAGCTTCTTCACCTCTCTTAGCCTTCACAGAATTGAAGAAAGTTAGGGCCTTATCTTCCACTCAAATCACTAAAACTTTCTCCATATCAGCAATAAGACTTTTTCACGTTCTGATCATTTGTGTGTTCACTAGAGTAGCACTTTTAATTTCCTTTAAGAACTCTTCCTTTGCACACACACCTTGGCTAACTGGTGCAAGAGGTGTGTCTTTAAGGCTATCTCAGCTTTCAACGTGCCTTCCTGACCAAGCCTAATCACTTTCAGATTTTGATTTAAAGTGAGACATGCAGCATGGACTCTTTCATTTGAACACCTAGAGGCCATTGTAGGGTTACTAATTGGACTAATTTCAATATTGTTGTGTCTCAGGCAATAGGGAGACTTGACGAGGGGAGAGAAATGGGGGAATGGTTGGTCGATGGAACAGTCAGCACATACATTTATCGATTCAGTTTGCCACTTACATGGGCACAGTTCCTGGCACTCCAAAACAATTACAATAGTAACATCAAAGATCATTGATCACAGATCACCATAACAGATATAATAATGAAAAAGTTTGAAACATTGTGACAATTACCAATATGTGACAGCTACACAATGAGAGCACATGTTGCTGGGAAAATGGTGCCAATAGGCTTGCTTGATGCAGGTTAAAAATCGCAGTACCTGCACAGTCCAAGAAAAGGAGATATTCCTATTCCCAAAATACAGAAAAACCTGTTAGTTTACCAAAAAAGATATCAAATGGTCAATAGCACATGAAAAGATACTCGATACTATTAGTCATCAGGGAAATGCAAATCAAAATCATGAGATTCTACTACACATCTATCTGTAGGAGATTGGTCAGAGTTGTGGCAGAAATACAGGGAAAGAAACAGGCTTTCCGAAAGGTCAGAAGGCTCTGCAAAGCTTCAGGGGAGAATAGCTGAAGGCAACTGTTCTCTAACCCTGAGGCAGAGGGCAAGGAGTAGGTACAAGGGAGTGTAGGGGAATTTATCTTAAATAGGCTTGTTTACTTATGTTGACGACCTTTGATCAGGCGCACAATGTTCCTTGAAAGGGGAACAGTAAATGTTAATTACCTGCAGACTGTGTTTGCTCCAGGCTTTCTGCATTATGTCTGCACTGAATAAAGGCAAACAGCTCCAGCTTCTCACTGCTGCACTTTGGCCCCTAGAGCCTGGCAGCCCTCTAGCTGCTTTTACACTGCATACCTGTGTCTGAGTACTCCTTTCATCTGTCGCTCAGCCAGGGTCTGTGGGACAGACCCAGCATCAGAATGGCTAAAATGAAAAAGGTATTGGTGGGGAAGTTAGGTAAATGGAACTCTCGTATATTACTAGTTAGTGTGGAAAATGGTACAACCATGTTGGAAAATAGCTTGGCAGTTTCTTACAAAGCTAAGATATACTGAACACATAACCTAGAAATTCCATTCCTAGATATTTACCCAAGAGAAACAAAAACATATCCACAGAAAGACTTATACCTGAATATTTATAGCAGCTTTATTCAGGACACCCCCAAACTGGAAATCCAACCCAAATACTAGGAGGTGAATAAATTCTGGGGCATATTCATACAATACAATAAACCATGGATCCATGCAACATGAATTGCAAATACTATGCCCAGTGAAAGAAGACAAAGTGTGTCCTGTATGACTCTGTGTATATGAAACTCTTGGAAAGACAAATCTACACGATAGTGATAGAAAATAGATGAGCAATTGGCTGGGGCTTGGGCTGGGAAGAGGCAGAGACCTTTTGGAATGATGACAATGTCTTGTATCTTGTGGTGTGGCCATGCAGATGTACACATTTGTCTAAGTGTAGCCAACTGCACGCCTAAGATATGTGCCTTTTACTGTATGAAATTTAAACTTTGGTACAGTCGATTTTAAAAATACCACTATACACGTCTGTAATCCCAGCTACTAGGGGGGATGAGGCAGGAGGACTGCTTGAACCTGGGAGGCAGAGGTTGCAGTGAACCGAGACTGTGCCACTGCACTCCAGCCTGGGTAACACAGCAAGGCTCTGAAAAAAACAAAAAACAAAAACAAAACAAAACAAAAACCCACTATAGAAGTCTTGGTCAAGCAACGTTCCCACAGACTTGGTTCCAATTCTGTTTCAGGTCTTATTTCCAAATTACTTAACCAACTTACAGGTGTGCACCACCATGCCCAGCTAATTTTTGTATGTTTAGTAGAGACAGGGTTTCACCACGTTGGTCAGGCTGGTCTCCAATTCCTGACCTCAGGTGATCCACCTGCCTCGACCTCCTAAAATGCTGGGATTACAGGCGTGAGCCACCGCGCCTGGCCAGATTTCACCCACCGTTCTTGAGAGCTGTGTTAGTTCCAGATCTCTAGCCATGGGATCAGAGAAATCTATTTTACACCTAATGGGTTGCTACTAGAGATATACTTATGCAAACAGATTTGTGCTCCAGATTTTCTAAAATGTCATTAGGTATAATTTCACCTGCTACAAACATCAAGCTTTACTTCTGTCTTGGTCAGCTTTTACACAGAAACCCACTCCATGCAATCTCTTCCTGTCAACTTTGTTACCCACCAGTCCCCTGAAGCTTTGAATGTCGAAGTTCCCTTTGGGGAAAATTCCACACCCATTACTCAGAAGTTCCTCATTTGCTATTCAGGATGGTTGGTATCTGAAATCCTTCAGATTTCCTTTTGATGTTTGGAAAGGGAAAATTTATTTTAACAAAACTCAAGACAAAGATGATTTTCTTTAAAAGCCATTTATTTCCTCTAAAGAGAAAAAGGCACAGTAAAAAGAAAAAAAAAATCTATTGTGAAGATTATAAAATTTAGATCGATGAGGTTCTCCTGGAAGGACACGGCTGCTTTTGTTTGCCAGTTCAGATCACTGTGTACTTACCTGCTCCAGTGGCTTGTGATTACACATTTAATCCCTATGTTACCAAGGACAGGTTAAGAAAAATAAAACACATGTTGGATTTGCATGAAAGCATTTCACAAAGGTTGATAAGGAAGGTAGGATTAGTCTGGGCACAGTGGCTCATGCCTATAATCCCAGCACTTTGGGAGACCGAGGCAGGTGGATGACTTAAGGCCAGGAGTTTAAGACCAGCCTGGGCAACATGGTGAAAACGCTTCTCTATTAAAAATACAAAAATTGGTCAGGCACGGTGGCTCATACCTGTAATCCCAGCACTTTGGGAGACTGAGGCGGGTGGATCACTGAGGTCAGGAGTTCAAGACCAGCCTGACCAACATGGAGAAACCCTGTCTCCACTAAAAATACAAAATTAGCTGGGGTGGTGGCACATGCCTGCAATCCCAGCTACTTGGGAGGCTGAGGCAGGAGAATTGCTTGAACCCGGGAGGTGGAGGTTGCGGTGAGCCAAGATTGCACCATTGCACTCCAGCCTGGGCAAAAAGAGCAAAACTCTGTCTCAAAAAAAAAAAAAAAAAAAAAAAATAGCCAGGCGTGGTGGTGCACACCTGTGGTCCCATCTACCTGGGAGGCTGAAGTGGGAGGATTGCTTGAGCCCGCGCGGTGGAGGTTGCAGTGAGCCAAGATTGCGCCACTGCACTCCAGCCTGGGTGATAGAGCAAGACTCTGTCTCAAAAAAATAAGTAAAATAAAATAACAAGTTTCTCTACTCTATCCTACCAACCGCTTCTCATCCCCGAATATGTTAAGAAAGCACATGCACAGAGTACCTCAAAGCAAAGTCCCCCAAGATTGAGCAAAACTAAGAAGTGACAATTATATTTTAAATTTATTTTAAAAGTTAAAATCAAATTGTAAAAAGGCATCCAGATACTGCTCACCCTCAGCCTTTACAAGCACATTATACAACTTATAAAACAATATACAAGTGAATACTGACTGCAATGATACCCTCTGTTCAAACAAGACCATAGTTTTTCCCATAAGAACGGGATTGCTCAGACATCAACCTGGTGTTCAAGTTCTGTGTAGTTGTGACCTATTTCATACACACAGCTGTTTTAAGTTAATGAGATAAATAAATCTACCCTAAATGAGTCATTAAAAACATCAGTTTCAAGTGCTTTCTGGTTCTTATTAATAAATACTTTATTCTTTTCTTTGTTAGAAAAAATTAAAAAGAAAAGCAACCTTCTATAAAGCAGAAGTATACTCCTAAAAGAACAGTTATTAGGACGTACCCTTAGGAGGAACACGAGTTAGATATAGCACCTTCCACCCAATTAGAGCAGAGTTTTATGAAATCTAAGGCATGTAAATTTTATTTCTGGCTTTTGAAAACCCAAATCAACCATCTCCCACAACAACCTCCCAAAAGCGTTATGTCCCTAACATAATAACATCTTAGGGGAAACCTAAATTACTTTTAGCTAGAACTCAAGCTTCAATAAAATAATTCAACCAATTTACCCAATCTCTAGCTGGTGTCAACATTCACTTAGGTCAGATGATATTTGGAAAAACAGGTTGCCCAGACCGAAGAATCTCCTGAATGAAACCTTTGCTGTGGTAATTTGCACAGGGTTTTCACCTTTCATTCTCTTTCTTTTGAAACAGAGGTGGGCGGATTGCTAGTGCTCAGGAGTTTGAGACCAGCCTGAGCAACATGGCAAAACTCCATCTCTACAAAAAATACAAAAATTAGCTGGGCTTAGTCACGCCCGCCCGCCTGTAGTCCTAGCTATTTGGGAGACTGAGGTGGGAGGATCACTTGAGCCCAGGGAAGCCGAGGCTGCAGTGAGCCGTGATCGCACTACTGCCCTCCAACCTGGGTGACAGAGCGAGACCCTGTCTTAAATAAAAAAATTTAAAAAAGTAAAATGAGATGTTACATATTTCTATTACAGGGCTCCACAATAATGCAAGAGCAGAGAGCTTACTGTCTCTCTCTGTATATAAATTGAAATGCAACGTGGTTCACTGACTTGATCAATTTCAAGGAGTAAAACAGAGATAACAGAATGGAATGAAGAAATCTGGCTTTTAATATCTGTACATCGCCGGGCGCGGTGGCTCAAGCCTGTAATCCCAGCACTTTGGGAGGCCGAGATGGGCGGATCACGAGGTCAGGAGTTTGAGACCATCCTGGCTAACACGGTGAAACCCCGTCTCTACTAAAAAATACAAAAGCTAGCCGGGCGAGGTGGCAGGCGCCTGTAGTCCCAGCTACTCGGGAGGCTGAGGCAGGAGAATGGCGTAAACCCAGGAGGCGGAGCTTGCAGTGAGCTGAGATCCGGCCACTGCACTCCAGCCCAGGCGACAGAGCAAGACTCCGTCTCAAAAAAAAAAAAAAAAATCTGTATATCAAGACTATATTAAAGGCAGTGACCATAATTATCTAGATAGGGAAAAGTTTTATTATTTGTAGAAATCCAGTGCTAAAAAATACATTTCAGGATCACTTAGTCCAATCTTCCTGATTTTACAGACGAGAAAACTGAAGCCCAGAATTTAAGCAACTTACCTGCAGTGAGAGTTAAGCTAAATTAATTCTTTTGCCTCTGGGTGTTCATATAAACACTAGAATTTTATTATGACAAAGAAGTGAACACTCTATAATCAAAAGATACAGAAACACAGCTCTCTGTTTACCTTCCAGATTTGGGGCATGAAGTAATGCAATCATCCACGCTGAGCTTAGAAAAGACAATGATATCTTGGTTTTCCACTTAAATGTCAACGTTAAATGTGGTGTCACACCAACCCAATGGCAGAAAGTAAGGAGGCAAAGCTTACGGGCTTAACAAGCATTTGTTTTTGACGGCGTCAGTCAGGAACCAATGGACGATACAGAGCCAATCCTTTGCTTTCCAGAGTCACAGGAGGCCAGGAAGGCTGTGGGAAAATGTCTGAAGTTCGGGTTATTTAAGGCTATTCAGAAATTTGGCATGTTCCTCTCCTCTTGGTAACAGAGTTTCTCCTCCTATCTTTGGACCAGTCTTTTCCTAGAAAAATGAAAATATTTTAATAGGAGATGGTTCAACATTATTAGCATGGGTCACTAAAAGGAATCAAAAATTAGTAGGCAAATGGCATACCTTTAGCATTCCGTCCCGTTCCCATTTGTAGAGGCCACAGTTACTGAAACAGACAAGATGGATTGACTCAGCAGGGTGGTGTAGGCCCACACATGTAAAGACGACGATGCTCACTGCACCTGGGGAGAGGGGCCCCCCATTCAAGGAGAAGCTGTTCGAGGTGACATTTGTATTGTATACCAAATCTGAGGTTATGCTCAAATGTGACTAAAACTAAACTTGCAATGACTTGGGAAGTGGTCTGTAGGTCCTTACAAAGCTAGAGCCTTCAGAGATGGAGTTTCAAATGATGGTACCACAGAGATCCATGCGCTGCAGGTAATGAACACACCCTTGGTTTTTACAGCTGATGGTGGTTGGGATGAGACTCAGACTTATGGAGGTGCAGGATAATCTATGTTTGGCCCCTTCCTCCTCTTTTTTTGAAGCAGAAAGGTTGAGCTAAGAAAGGAAAAGTCTTCTTTCTAGTCTGGATCATCCTTCTCCCTTTCTCTTTATAACCCAAAAGCCTTTACTCACTATCTTTTCTTTTCTTTTTTTGGAGATGGGGTTTTGCCACGTTGCCCATGCCGGCCTCAAACTCCTGGGCACAAGTGATCTGCCCGTCTCAGCCTCCCAAAGTGCTGCGATTACAGGTGTGGCCACCACGCCCAGCCTCTTTACTTTCTTTTTATTCAAAGGGCCCAGGGACTGTTGTTTTGTTTTTATTTTTTTTAGAGACAGGGTTCACTCTGTGGCCCAGGCTGGAGTGCAGTAGTACGATCACAGCACACTGCAGCAGCCTTGATCTTCAGGGATCACGTGATCCTCCTGCCTCAGCCTATTGAGTAGCTGGGACCAAAGGTGTGCACCACCATGCCCAGCTAATTTTTAAATTTCTGTAGAGATGGGGAGTCTCACTATGTTGCCCAGGCTGGTCTTGAACTCCTGGGCTCAAGTGTTCCATCTGCCTCAGCCTCCCAAAGTGCTGGGATTACAGGCATGAGCCACCAAGTCCAGCCCTTCTTGCTCCTTTTTTTTTTTTTTTTTTTTTTGAGTCTCGCTCTGTCGCCCAGGCTGGAGTGGCCGGATCTCAGCTCGCTGCAAGCTCTGCCTCCCAGGTTTACACCATTCTCCTGCCTCAGCCTCTCGAGTAGCTGGGACTACAGGCGCCCACCACCTCGCCCGGCTAGTTTTTTGTATTTTTTAGTAAAGACGGGGTTTCACCATGTGAGCCAGGATGGTCTCGATCTCCTGACCTCGTGATCCGCCCATCTCGGCCTCCCAAAGTGCTGGGATTACAAGCTTGAGTCACCGCGCCCAGCCTTGCTCTTATTTTTAACATGGTGGGTGACTTCCACACTGAGAAGGGATGTGAACACTATGGTGAAAACTTATTTCCTACGAAGTTTACTCTGGGGAAAAGAGAGAGAAAGAGAGAAGACATATAATAAAGCCAAGGAAGTATGTCTGCCAGCTCCCTTGGATTTTAGAGGGTTGGTGTGGGGTGTGGATGCTCTGCCTGTCTCCCCTTACCCTTACCTAGCTTAAGAGTCTACTCGTATCAGTCTGTTCTCATGCTGCTAATAAAGACATACCCCAAGACTGGGTAATTTATAAAGAAAAGAAGTTTAATGGACTCAGTTCCACGTGGCTGGGGAGGCCTCACAATCATGGTGGAAGATGAAGGAAGAGCAAAGGCATGTCTTACATGGCAGCAGGCAAGACAGCGTGTGCAGGGGAACTCTCCTTTATAAAACCATCATATCTCATGAGACTTATTTGTTGTCATGAGAACAGCCCAGGAAAGACCTGCCCCATGATTCAATTACCTCCCACTGAGTCCCTCTCACAACTTGTGGGAATTATGGGAGCTACAATTCAAGATGAGATTTGGGGTGGGGACACAACCAAACCGTATCACAATTCCTGCCCTGAAAGGTGGCATGTCAGTGGCCGTAGCCCTTACAGCCTCCCAACCATCACCTTCCACCTCCAGAGACTGGTTCAGTATCAATGGAGAGAACTCTGGTAGTCTATCAGTAGATCAATGATAAAATTGTGAGAAAAAAAAAATCACTATTCTAGTCAGGAGTCAGCAAACTACAACCCCAATCCAGCACATCGCTAGTTTTTATAAATAAAGTTTTATTTGAACACAGCCGTGCCCAGTTGCCTGTGTATTATCTATGGATGCTTTCAGGCTACACCAGCAGAGCTGTGTGGCCGACAAAGCCTAATATGTTCACCACTGACATTTTATAGGCAATGTGTGCTGACTTCTGTTCTAGATCAAGAACTAGCCAAGCATGGTGGCTCACGCCTGTAATCCTAGCACTTTGGGCAGCTGAGCCCACCAGAGCCCAGGAGTTCGAAACCAGCCTGGACAACAGAGTGAGACACTGTCTCTATAAAAAAAAGTAAATTTAAAAAATTAGCTGGGTGTGGTGGTGCACACCTGTAGTCCCAGCTACTCAGGAGTCAAAAGCAGGAGGATCGCTTGAGCCCATGAGTTCAAGGCTGCAATGGGCTATGATCATGGCACTGCACTCCAGTCCACACGACAGAGTGAGACCCTCTCTCAAAAACAGAAGAGAAAAACAAACAAAAAAAAAAGCAACTGACAAAAGTCCAGAAAAGCGTGGTTCTTACAATCACAGTGCCATCTGGAGGCTGAAAGGCATCGTGCCCTTCCATTTGTGCCTTGTACTTAATGAACAGAATTTTTTTGATTTTTCTAACGTTTTCCGTAAGCTCTTACTATAATGACATTTTTAGTCATCTATTTTGGAAAGAAGTCAAGTATCAATATATAAATAACTACTTAAAAAATTATAATCTAGATTGTGAAAAATTGGCAAGCCACCTCCTGGTAAAGTGATGAACTGGCCCGGGTTCCTGGCTCCCTCCCTAGGATCTCTGGATTGACCCGGGAGAACCTGAAGTGAGAGTGAAATATGAACTCCAGGAAGTAAACAACAAATGAAAATAAGCAAGCACACAAAAAGGCAGTGGTACTATCCCAGTGAGAGCTCTTGACAGGAATAAGAACTCACTGAGGTGAAAGCACTGAGGTGCTGAGGCCAGGGGACACGTGTGGGGAGGGCCTAGGGTGCCCGCGGGTGAAATGTAATGGGTGTTGCCATGGGCACGGTCATCAGTTAGGAACAGCAGACGCGATGAACACAGACACATCCTACAAACACAGAGCCGAGTGAGAAACGAAATCAAATGAGACATATAATTCTGTACCACCTATGTGAAATAAATACGGCTGCAGAGCAAGCAGTACACGTTCACAAGAAAACTAACAAGAGGATCACAGCAACCATCTGAAAATGGCTGAGGATGGTGTGAAGGGATGGGATGGAGGGAGAAGGGGTAAGAAGAGAACATGAATGAACCGGGGAGGGCACTGGATGGACCCGCGATGGCGGCGTGCTGCACCAGGGAGGGTTTCTTAACCCAGCTCCGGAGGTGCCACCGTCATATTCTACGTGAATGATGTCCCTTGACTGTCAAACACGGCAGCTCTGCCTCTGTATCTGACGTTGTCCCAAAAAGTAAAAAGAGAAACAAAAGATCCTTACAACACACACAGTCAGCCCTCCACACCTGTGGGTTCGACCACTGCATCTGTGGGTCAAAAGTATTCGGAAAAACACTCATCCTCAGAGATATCATCTTACACCAGTCAGAATGGCTATTATTAAAAAGGCAAAAAATAACCAAATGCTGGCGTGGATGTGGTGAAAAGGGAGCGCTCACACTGGTGGGAATACAAATTAGCACAACCTCGTACAGAAAACATATGAAGATTTCTCAAAGAACTAAAAATAAAACTACCATTCAATCCAGCAATTCCACTACTGGGTATCTACCCAAAGAAAAAGAAATTGGTATACTGATTTCTGCTCATGTATGTTTTATCACAGCACTAGTCACAATAGCAAAGACATGGAATCAACCGAAATGCCATCAAGAGATGACTGGATAAAGAAAATGTGGTACATATACACCATGGAATACCGCTCAGCCATAACAAAGAATGAAGTCATGTTTTTTACAGCAACATGGATGCTGGAGCATGTTGGCAACATTTTTCACTTAGGATAATGTTGCCATTATCCTAAGTGAAAAAACTCAGAAACAGAAAGTCAAATACTGCATGTACCCACTTACAAATGGGAGCTAACATGTGTATGCTAAGACACAGAAGGTGGAATAATAGACACTGAAGGGTGGGAGGGGGTGAGGGAGGAGAAATTACCTAACGGGTACAATGTACATTATTTCAGGTGATGGCTACACTAAAAGCCCCGACTTTACCACTACACAAACTATCCAGGTAACAAAATTGCACCTGTGCCCCTTAAATTTATACAAATTGAAAAACAAAACAAATATACATATATATGAAGCACAATAAAAAATAATACAATAAAAAATATAACAACTATTTGCAGCATTTACATTGTATTAGGTAATTTTTTTTTTTTTTTTTTTGAGACAGAGTCTCACTCTGTTGCTCAGGCTGGAGTGCAGTGGAGGGATCTGTGCTCACTGCAAGCTCTGCCTCCCGGGTTCATGCCATTCTCCTGCCTCAGCCTCCCGAGTAGCCGCGACTACAGGTGCCCACCACTAGGCCTGGCTAATTTTTTTTGTATTTTCAGTAGAGACAGGGTTTCACCATGTTAGCCAGGATAGTCTCGATCTCCTGACCTTGCGAGCTGCCCACCTCAACCTCCCAGTGCTGGGATTACAGGCGTGAGCCACCGCACGTAGCTGTGTTAGGTATTATAAGTAATCTAGAGATGATTTAAAGTATATGGAAGAATATGTGCACATTAAATGCAAATACAACACTATTTTATATCAGAGACTTGAGCATCCACAGATTTTGGTATCCTGCGGGGAGAGTGCTGTCCTGGGACCAATGCCCCTTGGATACTGAAGAACAGCAGCTCTCACAAGCTAAAGACATATAAAATGATCAAATAACTCTTTGGAGAGAGGAAAAAAATGTTATGTGCATCCTAGCCCCCAACACACACATACATGTTCACCACCCCCCCTATGATTCTTCACTTATTTATTCAACAAACACTTCTGAGGACCCCCTATGGGCCAGGCACTACATTAGGTGTTGGGGACAGCAGTGAAAGGGCAGGGTCCCTTCCTTCCAGGGATTTCAGTTAACAACTTGAGTCCCAAGGGTAGCCTGGAGCTATAGGAAGGCATGGAATGATTATCCAATGTTCCAAGGGAACAGAATCACAGACTCTGGAAAAAGAGATGAAAATCCCCACGTGGGACAAAGAGCTCCAGGTGATTCTCATACCTGCAGTGCTTGTTTGGGAGTCTGTCCAGGGAGATGCTTCTGTTTCCACAGGGACACTTGAAAAACCTCTTCACGCCGTCATGCCAGTGGTATTCATGCTGCTCACTGACGCAGGTCTCCAGCAGCTTGAAGTGGGTGTAGGCGCACTGCACAGAGCAACAAAAAACCCACACCGCTGGTGAAGAGCTTTTGAGGACAAATGCTCAGCTGCAGTCAGGGCAATCTGCTCCATGATCACCTGGTCTCTCATCACCACCTGGGCCCTTGCTAGGGGACTGGGCCACCTTCGCCTCTTGCTACAGGGACCCGTGTGATTGCCTGACTCCCTCACACTGATACCACTGTTTCTCATATTTGGCCCAATTTCTGATCAGGCACAAAGTACACAATAACTTTCTGTTATTGTGTAACATGTTCCATGATGACAATAGCAAGGGCAGGAGAGGAAAAGTACTGTAAACCCCTAAATAGCTTCGGTCAGTCTGTGCTAGAGTCATTACAGCCCTTTGCTTATATAGGATGCAGAGGCTTGGGATCTATTTAGAAAGACTAATCAGCAGCTCTTTCATTTTCTTCTATGATCTATAAAAAGGATATAGGCTTATTCTTACTCCCTATTTCATTACCAGCAAAGCCAAGACAGAGAGATTAAGGAATTCCCTTTTAATTTCGATCCTCAAAAGGACCGAAGAGAATGAGAAATGGTGGGTGAGCAGCAAAACATGTGCGGGAGAGAGTGATGTAACTTCTGGGAATTACACTGAGTTTGATCAGTAACTCGAGACTTGGGCAAGCTCAGAAAGTGCAGAGCAGAGTGGTGAGCCCAAGGCTGGCATGACAATGGCCCCCTAAAGATATGCACAGCCTACTCCCCAAAACTGTGAGTGTGTGCTGGTCCAGGGTGAAGGGGAATCAAGGCTGCAGGTGAAATTCAGGCTGCTAATGGATAGGGAGATTGTCCTGGATGATCTGGGTGGGCCCAATGGAATCACAAGGACCCTTAAACGTGGAAGAGGTGCTCAGGGCTGGAATGTGAGAGCTCAACCCACTGCTGCTGGCTGTGCTGAGGAAGTGAGGACAGGCGAGGATGCAGCAACTCAGAAGCTGGGCAAGATGATTCTCCCTTACAGCAGCCCCGTCTGCAGGAAACCCGGCCCTGGCTACACCCTGATTTTAGACCAGCAAGACCCACACAGACTTCTGACCCACACAAGAGATAATAAATGTGCACTGTGAGGCCAGGCACGGTGGCTCATGCTTGTAATCCCAGCACTTTGGGAGGCCGAGGCAGGCAGATCATCTGAGGTCAGGAGTTCCAGACCAGCCTGTCCAACATGGTGAAACCCCATTTCTACTAAAAATACAAAAATTAGCCGGGCAGTGTTGTGTGTGCCCATAACCCCAGCAACTCGGAAGGCTGACACACGAGAATCGCTTGAACGAGAGGCAGAGGTTGCAGTGAGCCGAGATTGTGCCACTGCACTCCAAGCTGGGTGACAGAGTAAAACTATCTCAAAATAAATAAATAAATAAATAAATAAATAAATAAATAATAAAATAACAAAAAATATGCATTGTGTTAGGCCACCTCATCTGTGATCATCTGTTATGGCGGCAACGGGAGACCACCCACCAGCTCCGCTGCAGGTCCACCGCTGTGTCGGAGTAAGAGCTGCCATCTGAGGTGAAATGCAATGGTGGGTGTGTGTTTCCTGTCTTCTCAAAACTATGTTTAAAAGAATCATCTTTACTTATGCTCCAAGATAGAAACTTTCTCAAGGAAGTCCTACTTTTGGTGGTAGCTGATTTGGAGCTGACCCTCAAATACACAGGAGAGCTAAACTGTTAAAAGGAGTAAGACAGAGAAAAGTGCACTTGGTAAGTTACGCCCCTTCCACCTCTTCTGCAGGTTTATTAAGTAGGCCGATGTGCCACGCAGGGATCGTGGGAACAAATGGTAATGGAAGGAACAGTGTTCACCAAGAGCTTTCTTCTTTCTTTTTGAGATAGGATCTCGCTCTGTTGCCCAGGCTAGGGTGCAGTGGTGTGATCACAGCTCACTGCAGCTTTGAATTCCTGGGCTCAAGTGATCTTCCTGCCTCAGCCTCCCAAATAGCTGGAGTCACAGGTGTGTACCACCACACCTGGCTAATTTTTTATTTTTTGTTGAGATGGGGTCTCACAATGTTGCCCAGGTTGGTCTCAAACTCCTGGCCTCAAGTGATCCTCCTGCCTTGGCCTCCCAAAGTGCTGCGATTCCAGGCGTGAGCCATCACACCCAACCCTTTCTTCCCATTTTTAATCAATGTTGAGGAATAGAGGACTTAGAATTTTCTAACAGATTTATGATAAAAATTCTGCAAACATTGATGATGATATAATCCACACTCTGGCTTGAGACTCAACAGAGCAGGTTCAGCCAGGAGTAGGAAAGCAGTGGTGGATCATAACATGAGAGGCCAAGGGGTTCAACCATGGTCCCAAGGCCTGAGTGAGGATATGCCAGAACCTGAGAAACAGCAGTCAGAGCCACGTGGACCCAGTGGTCCAGGGGAAGAGATGGGGGCTCTGGTCAAATGAGAGAAGAATTCCCTTTGCAGAGCACAGCAGCCAGGTCAGGCACGAAGCCCGGTCCTGGGCCACCTGCGCCCTTTGCTTTCCAGCCTAATTAACTGACACATCACGAGATAGGGCCCCAGATCCCACAGGTTCTCCATGTGCTGCCGAGTCACAACAGCACCACACAGGGCCCATGGGTTGCTGCAGCCCCCGCCTTCACCCACCGTCTTGCATGTCACAACACGGCATTTCACTTCTCTGATGTTTCTCATCTTTTCTTCCATTTGTTCTTTTTTCACCAGTGGCTCAAAGTAGCGCTCCTGCAGCTCAGCCTCGGCCTGGAATGACAGGGCATATGGAAGACCTGGCATTAAATCCAGTATGTGCTCAGGCAGCGCAGTAAGAGTAACTTCATGATTAGTCAAATGACACAGCTGATAATAATCAAAACAGAACAGAACCGAAGAGGCAGGCTAAGTGTGAGAGGGCTCTGGACAGTGCCTCGATGAGCTGCAAAGCAAAAGATGACGATGCATAGAAACGACCTCATAATATGCAAAAACAAAGGGACATGAGAACATTTGGTGATTTTTATTTTTATTTTATTTTATTTTTGAGATGGAGTCTCACTGTCACCTAGGCTAGAGTGTAGTGGTGCAACCTCTACCATACTGCAACCTCCACCTCCTGGGTTCAAGTGATTCTCTTGCACCAGCCTCCTGAGTAGCGGGGACTACAGGTGCCCACCACGATGCCCAGCTAAATATTTGGATTTTCAGTAGAGATGGGGTTTCGTCCTGTTGGACAGGCTGGTTTCAAACTCCTGACCTCAGGTGATCCACCTGCCTTGGCCTGCCAAAGAGCTAGGATTACAGGCGTGAGCACCTGGCCCATTTGGTGATTTTTAAAGCACCAAATACAAATAAACACTCCTAACGTGACAGTATTATTATGTCAAGTGTGTGCCCAAAGGCAGTTATTTCTACAGTTTGAATACAGACTCCACATATACAATGTACTCCGGGCCCCAACTGGTGAGTTTCCTGGGTGCACGGAACATCAGGGAACAGCACTGAGGGCAGAGATCCTTGTGGCAGAATGTGGGTGCAGTGATGGGGTTAGCGTTGCTCCACAGGCAGGAGGGCCCGGGGCCTCGGGTGCCACAGAGGCGAGAAGCTCAACTCTGCAGGCTGCAGAGTCAGCTCTGGCATGTCTCCTGAATGTCAAGTCCAGTGAAAAGATATGATGCAGAATTGTCTTGTTAGTTATTTGTTAATCAAAGCAAGAGCAGATCATTCGGAATAGTGATACCGAATGGGGATATTTTCAAAACTGGTGGGAGCACTTTCTTTGTTATTGCAATGATTGCTACTTCTGTGGCTAGCAGGGACCAGGGGTGCTGCACTGTCTGCAATGCATGCAACAGTCACCGACACAACCAAGGATTGCTTCTCCTCCTGCCTGGCTTCTGTGTGCTCTATGAGACATCTGTGTGGATGGGAACCTGATTAAAACCCTAGAATTTAACAGCTTTCTACATCACCCTACAATATTTGTGCATGGTTTTAACCTATGTTGACTACTCCAAGAGTAAAACTAGATTCCTGTGTATACTGAGGGACAATGGTACTTTGGTTTCTCAGGATTATTTACTTAAAAACACACACACACACCATCCAGCCTGGGCAACACAGAAAAACCCTGTCTGTAAAAAAAAAAATTAATAAAAAAAAATTAGCCAGTTGGCCGGGCGTGGTGGCTTACGCCTGTAATCCCAGCACTTTGGGAGGCTGAGGCGGGTGGATCACCAGGTCAAGAGATTGAGGCCATCCTGGCCAACATGGTGAAACCCCGTCTCTATTAAAAATATAAAAATTAGCCAGGCGTGGTGGCGGGCGCCCGTAGTCCCAGCTACTCGGGAGGCTGAGGCAGGAGAATCGCCTGAGCCCGGGAGACAGATGTTGCAGTGAGCCGAGATCACGCCATTGCACTCCAGCCTGGCGACAGAGTGAAATGCTGTCTCAAAAAAAAAAAAAAAAAAAAGCCAGTCATGGTGATGCACCTGTAGTACCAGCTACTTGCGAGGCTAAGGCAGGAGCATCACTTGAGCCCAGGAGTTTGAGGCTGCAGTGAGCCCTGATAGTGCCACTGCACTCCAGCCTGGGGGACAGAACAAGACCTTGTCTCAAAAAAACAAAACCTTCCCAGCTCCCCGCCAAAAGTACATTATCTAGTCCTAGCTATTCAGGAGGCCGAGGTATGAGAATTGCTTGAGCCTAGGAGTTTAAGACCAGACTGGGGAACAAACAGAGACCCTGTCTGAACACCCGTCCAAACCCTGAAGCAAAAACCCTACATTATCAAAGACATAGGTCCATGCTATTTACCAAGACACAAACCTATGTGAGTCTCCATTTCTGGCTCATTTACACTGATAAGCCCAAGCCTCTGACGACTTTATTATTTCCCCTAAGCTAGTTCTGCCCCTGCAATTACGAATCCATAATGAAATCTGTATCTTTATCATAAATATTTTCATTTTTTCTTCTTTGCATTAGGATATTTATTGATTTCTCGAAATGACTAATATAGGTAATTCATATTATCTCTGAATTTTATTTCAAGATAAGGAAGCAATACAAAATACTTGTTATTAAAAAGGGTCCTTGGGCGTGATGGGGTTAACTATTGATTTAGAGTATTTGAAATGCCAATATAAAAATACTGGAATGGGAAAACTCTCTTTGCATATTGCAAGGCAGAAAATAGCAGCAGGTAGAGCCATTTAAACATAATTCACAGCCATAACCCAATGCAAACATTTTTACAATATTTATATCTATTTAAGTCATGTTAAATCAAATTATATTCTTCAGTAAAGAGACAAGGACAAAGCTAAAATCTATTAGAAACTCTCCTGTTCTTCAAACAAACTGATATATACCTACCTCTAGATTTACGTAAAAAACAGATTCTTGGCTGGGCACAGGCATGGTGGCTCACACCTGTAATTCCAGCACTTTGGGAGGCCAAGGAGGGAGGATCACTTGAGGTCAGGAGTTAAGAGATCAGCCTGGCCAACATGGTGAAACTATGCCTCTACTAAAAATACAAAAATCTGCTTGGTGTGCTGGCGGGTGCCTGTAATCCCAGCTACTCGGGAGGCTGAGGCACGAGAATCACTTGAATCTGGGAGGCAGAGGTTGCAGTGAGCTGAGATTGCACCACTGCACTCCAGCCAGGGCCACAGAATGAGACTCCATCTCAGAAAAACAAAACAAAACAAACAACAGATTCTTGGTCCTACAGCTAAGCGCCTTGGCTTTGAAGGACATCGGACATTAACACTATCCTTGAGCTTTTGGGCTCTTACCTCTTTCAGGATGCCTGTGTGTTTTGATTTTGCTTTTAGGATTTTCTGAAATTCCTCAGATTCCAGGTAGGCAAGTTGTTCTCTCCTTTTTTTCCTGGCAGGCTCCATTTCATCATCAGCTAGGGCACAAGGAAACAAACATCAGCAGTGACCAAGAAATTTCACAAAGCCAGCGTGCCTCATCGACTCCACTCCCTTTCACTCCCTCTTCCTCTGCCTACCAGCCCTTCAAACTTGATCTACCCCAGCTGGTCTCAGCAGGGAAAAGCTCTCAGAGGTGCGCCAAGAAGCTAAGTAAGCCTAGAATGTGGGGTGGTGGCAGATTTGACCACTAAATTAGAATCTCTTTTTCACCTTCAAATAGGCAGCTGACTATGACAACAGATAACAACAACGTTAAATAATGTTGACAATTACCTTAAAATGATATTGCCAACTTCAGAATTTTAAAAATAAAGATATGGCAATTTAAACAAAGGAATTCTAGTTCTGTCAAAGCAAATTTTTATGCTAATATATATGTACAAAGATCCAATGAACAATCCTATTCCCAAGTATTCAAATTGTGCCAAATTTTATTCCAATTTAATGTGATTATAAAAAAATCAGTTCCAGCTCACGTATGTAATCCCAGCACTTTGGGAGGCCAAGGCGGGCGGATCACGAGGTCAAGAGATTGAGACCATCTTGGCCAACATGGTGAAACCCCATCTATACTAAAAATAAAAAAATTAGCTGGGCATGGTGGCATGTGCTGATAGTCCCAGCTACTTGTGAGGCTGAGACAGGAGGATCACTTGAACCCAGGAGGCGGAGGCTGCAGTGAGCCGAGACTGCACCACTGCACTTCAGCCTGGCAACAGAGCAAGGTTCTATCTCAAAAAAAAATTCAGTTCCACCCGTATAAATTCTATTTAGGTATTCTATACAGGAGGAAATGGAAGTAATTACTTGACACCTGGGTGCTGGTTTTGGTTTAGAACATATTTCCCTTAGAAACAGTTTCTCTTTCCCACTGTTAACTGTGAAACTGCAGTACCTTGAGAAGAAAACATGGTGTTTTTTTCTACACGTTCCTTCACCTCCAGGATGTCCTGAGGGTCCTTTTGCTTCTTCTTAATGCAGTTTGGGTTGGTTTTTGTAAGAATCTGGCCTTTTGCCCTTAATTTGGTGATAGCAGCTAACTAGAAAAAAAGAGATGAGAGAGAGGTAAAGATCTGAAAGATGACAGAGGCACTTATAGACCTGGACCCCTTTTTTGTTATTAACCAGTGAATTCTGGCTGTTCTCTGACAGAAATTGGCAGAACATATCTTAATTTTACTTAGTATTATTAACAGAATTACTAGAATATAATAGCATGGGAGACAGGTCTATATGTTGATGAATAAAGTCTTAGTTTATTTAAATATAACAAGTTTGACATCAGCGAGACTGCAGGCTTCCAGATCCATAAAGGAACCACATCACCATTTTGGAAGTTTTCGAATCAGAATTAAGATAAAATTCCATCCAGCTCTGCCATGGACTAGCTTGTAACCCAGTGAAAATTACTTAATTTCTCATGTATAAAGTGGAAATGGGGCTTGGCATGGTGGCCTATTGTAAACCCAGCACTTCGGGAGGCTGAGGCAGGTGGATTTCTTGAGACCAGCCTGTGCAACATACTGAGACTTCACCTCTACAAGAAATACAAAAATTAGCTGGGCATGGTAGTGCATGCCTGTAGTCCCAGATACTCAGGGGACTGAGGTGGGAGGATCACCTGAGCCTGGGGAGGTAGAAGTTTCAGTGAGCTGGGACTACACCTCTGTACACCGGCCTGGCAGACACAGTGAGACCCTGTCTCAAAACAAACACACACAAAAAAGAGAAGGAAATGATGATATAGCATTGACCTACCTTTGAAGGTCATAGTTGTATGGATGAAATAAGATAATATCTGTAAAGTATGAATCTTTACACAGTAAATACATTCCTGGCCAGGTGCAGTGGCTCATGCCTGTAATTTCAGCACTTTGGGAGACTAAGGCAGGTGGATCATTCGAGGTCAGGAGTTCGAAACCAGCCTGGCCAACATGGTGAAACCCTGTCTCTGCTAAAAATACAAAAATTAGTTGGGTGTGGTGTGGTGGTGGGCACCTGTAATCCCAGCTATTCAGGAGGCTGAGGCAGGAGAATTGACTGAACCCAGGAGGTGGAGGCTGCAAGTGAGGCGAGACCACACCACTGCACCCCAGCCTGGGTGACAGAGCAAGACTCCGTCTCAAATAAATAAATAAATAAATAAACAAATAAATAAACATAGTAAATAAACGGCACACACATATCACAGGTACGGAGTAATATAGACATATGTCATGGTTATTATAGGTATTACTGCTATTATTATAGGTAAGGTTTTGGCATATAGCTAGCCTTTGCCCTTCATTTGGCTGCAGCTGCTAACTACAGGGAAGAGAGAAGCTTGATCAGGGTACTCAGGAAACAGGCACTTGGGGCTCTGGGTGCCTTACCCCTACTTCAGCCACAGCAGCTCAGTTTCACCTGTCATGGGACTGGACTTTTATGTAAGATTTCTTTTAAAGAAGGATTCTTGATGCCTGTAGTCCCAGCACTTTGGGAAGCTGAGGTGGGATTGCTTGAGTCCAGGAGTGTAAGACCAGCCTGGGCAACAAAGGGATGCCCCTCTCTCTACAAAAAATACAAATATTAGCCAAGGCCTGGTGGCATGTGCCTGCAGTCCCAGCTACTACTTGGGAGGCTGAGGCAGGTGGAGCAATCGATCCTGGGAGGTTGAGGCTGCAGTGAACCATGATTGTTCCACTGCACTCCAGCCTGGGTGACAGGGGGAGACCGTGTCTCAAAAAAATAAATAAATAAAATGGCCAGGCATGGTGGCTCACACCTATAATCCTAGCACTTTGGGAGGTCGAGGCAAGTGGATCCTTTGAGGTCAGGAGTTCGAGACCAGCCTGGCCAACATGGTGAAACCATGTCTCTACTAAAAATACAAAAATTAGCCGGGCGTGGTCATAGGCGCCTGTAATACCAGCTACTCAGAAGGCTGAGGCAGGAGAATCACTTGAATCTAGGAGGCAGAGGTCAGTGAGCCAAGATCATGCCACTGCACTCCAGCCTAGGCGACAGAATGAGACTCCATCCAATAAATAAATAAATAAATAAATAAATAAATAAATAAATAAAACATAAAAAATGGATTCCTTAAACCACCATTTTACAGTCTCGCCTCAACAATTCCAAGAATTTTTTTCCTACCGTCAGTGCCTCTGGTTATAAAACACTATCTTCCTCTAGGTTACCTCTTGTAGCCTGACGAGAAAAAGTGTTGAGATAACAGATCTAACTTTCTTTTAATATTATATTGACACTACCATGTTTTCAAATTATGCTGACTCTAATGATCACGATCAACAAACAGCTATTAGGTGTCTGTCTTCCTCCAGCTCTGCCCTAAAGAATGCAAACTCAAGTGTTAAAGAGAAGAGATGCCAGTTACCTTTTTGGCTTCTGCTAAAGCACTCAGTTTTGGTCTTGGTGGTGGTGACTCATCATAAAAGAGAACATCATCTCCTTCCAAGATGCCTCGCCCCAGCTTGGGCGTCATTGTGGCCAGGGCTCCCTCCAGCCTGGGGAACTCGGATCCTGTCTGTGGAGGCTGAGCAGGGGTTTGTCTTGATGAGGATGGCACAGCTGGGCTCTTGACTTCACTTGAGCTCTGCAGAAATCTTTAAAGAACATACAGTCAAAACATGCAAACAGGGTTTACGAAAATAAAAACTCTGGAACTTAAGGTGGACTGGGAGGCGGCAGGCAGGCCACCAGCTGGGAGCTAGTTGTTAGCAAAATAATGTCCCCTTCTTGGCTGGTAATTCAAATTTGCACACAATAAGAACAATATTAGCTTTACTAACTCCGCCATTATTTGAGTTTTCTTTGAATAAGCTGTAATTGTCCTAACACTTTAGAACTGATTAGTGTATTTATCAATCGGTTGTCCAGGGGATGCCATCCACAGTGCACATAGCTGAAGATGCGGTGTGAACTATATTCCCACCCCTACCGTCAGCTCTAGGGCCTGTAAGAACTCATTGCATCTCCCTGCATCTTCGTTTATGCTACTGGGAAGAGACAATACACGTGAGACATTTGGAAGTCATTAACGAAAAGCACTGTAACTTAGAGATTATTTTACAGCCCCCCCCCCCTTTTTTTTTTTGAGACAGAGTCTCGCTCTGTTGCCCAGGCTGGAGTGCAGTGGCATGATCTTGGCTCACTGCAACCTCTGCCTCCCAAGTTCAAGTGATTCTCGTGCCTCAGCCTACCAAGTGTTGGGATTACAGGCGTGAGCCATCACGCCTGGAAACAAATAGTTTTAAGAGCTATTTTACTTTTATTTTTGGAGACAGGGTCTTGCTCTGTCATCCAGACTGGAGTGAACTGGCATGATTGCGGCTCGCTGCCTCTCTGCTTCCCAGGCTCAGGTGATCCTCCCACCTCAGCCTCCCGAGTATCTGGGACCACAGTGTGCACCACCCTGCTCAGGTAATTTTTGTATTTTTTGGAGAGACAGGATTTCACCATGTTGCTCAGATTGGTCTTGAACTCCTGGGCTCAGGCAATCTGCCTGCCTCAGCCTCCCAAAGTGCTAGGATTATAGATATGAGCCACTGAGTCAGCCTTGTAAGAGATATTTAAAAACAAACAACAAACCTCAGAAATCATCTAGTCCAAACTTATCATCTGATCAATGAAGAAACTGACGCCTAGGATCACATTACTCACAAGGGCCAGACTCAAGACGGGAGCCAGCCCATCCCAGAGCAGTACTCTTCCCAACCCGACACCCACTCTTGCAAGCTCCAGGCTGTGTTTGCAAACTGCCTATCAAATCCTGCGCAAAGATTAGGTTTCCTTGGCCAACAAAACTCTGAAAATTTTCATTATGCAATGCTTCAAACTGATGGGCACTCTCTATTTCCCACGAGGCCCCCAACTCTGTACATATTTGTATGCCCACGTATATCATTTATGTCACCTGTAGGCTCACGATGAATAGCTCTATAGATATCCCACCAGCACCTCAAACTAATCTGCCTGAGAACAAACCCATTCTCTTACTTTCCCAAAGAATTCCCTCATCTTATCATTGACTCCCTTTCGTGGATGTTGCCTTTCAGCAGCCCAGATTCGGGATGGCAAAAGGTTCAGCACCAGAGCACATGTGTGAGCCCAAAACTCGGCCCTAGCATAAACTAGCTCTCTGACCTCCAGGCACACTATTAGTAAAACAAGGCTGAGAAGCCCCCGGAGGCTCAGATGCTGTGTTTATGGAGTACGTATTAAGTGCCTGTGAACCGCAGCTCTCATCAGTATTCAGATGACCTGAGTTCAGGAATCATTCATTTGTCCACCTACCATATGCATTTCCACTTGATTTTTTTTTTTTATTATTGGCTGAAGCCAAGTAACACATTTCCACTTGCTTTTGCCTCTAAAAGGACTCTCTATTTTTGCTTCATTTTATCATGTATCCAAAGAACTGTACTCTACTCACTGGCTCTGCCTGTCATAAAAAACTGAACTGTGGCAAAAGCCAGAAATGGCAGCCAGGCAAATCACTTGCATCCAGGAGTTTGAGACCAGCCTGGGCAAAATGGCAAAACCCAGTCTCTAGAAAAAAACACGAAAATTAGCCAGGCATAGTGGCACATGCCTGTAGTCCCAACTACTTGTGAGGCCAAGGCAGGAGGATCATTTGAGCCTGGGACATGGAGGCTGCAGTGAGCCGAGACTGCGGCATCACACTTCAGCTTCGGTGACAGAGTGAAAACCTGTCTCAAAAAAAGAGAGAGAGAAAATGACAGCCAGCAGGTGAACCTATGCTCTCCCCTTCACAAAACCCTCTTTACATACATGTCACCTCTTTCCCTTTTCCATGGTGATAACGACTCTAACCTGTACCATTTGGTGTTGGGAGTCACCAGTGTAAGAAATAACACAGCCTTAAATGCTATTCAGGCCAGGCGCGGTGGCTCAAGCCTGTAATCCCAGCACTTTGGGAGGCCGAGACGGGCGGATCACGAGGTCAGGAGATCGAGACCATCCTGGCTAACATGGTAAAACCCAGTCTCTACTAAAAAATACAAAAAACTAGCCGGGCGAGGTGGCGGGCGCCTGTAGTCCCAGCTTCTCGGGAGGCTGAGGCAGGAGAATGGCGTGAACCCGGGAGGCGGAGCTTGCAGTGAGCTGAGATCCAGCCACTGCACTCCAGCCCGGGCCACAGAGCGAGACTCCGTCTCAAAAAAAAAAAAAAAAAAAAAAAGCTATTCAGGTTATGGGAAAACTATTTTAAACTTTCAGAGTTAAAACGCTGCCAACCGAAACCTGAAGTCACATTCTAGAAATCGATGAAGACGTTCTGAGGACGCCTGAGATGGATGACCCAAACAGGGAATATTAAATCTGCTCCTCTTACCGCTTCTGTATTTCTTCTGATTTCCTTCTCCTCATCTCCAGCATACGCTGCTTCTGTTGCTTCAAGAGTGCTGAGGCCGAGATGGACTGGATGGCAGGTTTCGGGATCCCCATGATGCCTGCAACAGAAGCCCACAGACTGAGGGGGTGTCCTGGGCAGCTGAGGGAACACAGGGACACACGTGCGGCTGCGCAGCTGATGGTACCTGAAGCCGTGGTTTTGGCTAAATGCTGTTTTAAGTTCCTGGCTCCACACGTCGGCAGGTCCATCAGTTCCTTGAACTCCTCAGAGCAAGACAGGCTCCTCTGGGGTATTCCTGTGCCAGGTCAACACCAGCTTTAGAGGATTCACATTCAGATAGTTTGAGGTCATATGACGTACCACTTTCTAAACTCTGCACTCGTAATTTTAGTCATATGTAAACGAAGAAGACAGAATACCAAAAGGAAAGAAAAGAATCCTTAACCTCCATCACTGGACTCATAGGATGGCAGGTATCCTCAGTATATTTTATTTCTAGTAATGATTAGAATACTAAGCCCTTAAAACTGGGGGTGATTCCATACCCTGTTTCTGGAATACGCACTAAGGATAAGGGTCCCTGACCACGGTTTATGACCATAAGCCCAGGGTGGGGGCTGCATTCTCTGATCAAGACTTGTTTTATTTTATTTTATTAAAATTTTTTTGTTTTATGACCAAGACCCATTTTAACAAAAGATACCCAGTAAGTTTGGCCAGGAAGGTAATGCTGCTGATTCTAATGCTGGATGTAAAGAGGTGGACCCAGACACACCAAGAAATTCTAAAAAGCATACCAAGGTAAGACACAGCTAAAACCAATGTGCTGTTTTTTGCCTTAAGGTCCTGCAAACCAGGCTTGATTTCTTTAGGTTAGACCACACAACTCACTAAGTACAGGTGATAAGCGGATTCTTCTTACTTAAGAGTATGAGCTGTATCCATTTTCAACCCTAAAGACTGCTTGCTTATTTATTTATTTATGTGCATGAATAAGTTTTTAGTGGTGATTTCTGAGATTCCGGTGCACCCATCACTGGAGCAGTGTACGTTGTACCCAACGTGTAGTCTTTTATCCCTAAGACTGCATAACTAAACTGGAGAAAGAAATTTCTTACGGAAAAACAAAATTACCGAGTTTTTGCTGTGTTTCCTGGATGATCAGGTTTGTGCCCTTAACGACCAGATTACTCAGAGTGGTTTGAATCTTCTTCTTAGGGGCCACAGCTGCTGCACTGAAATGACAAATCACCCCAAAAGGAGAATCACTAAAGCCCTAATGCTCTGATGAGGTAAAGAAGGCATAGATATCATCGTTTATGACACACACTGTCAACATTTCTCAAAACACCATCTAAGAAGGCTTTCTTTTTCTTTTTTTTTTCTTTTGAGATGGAGTCTCGCTCTGTCACCCAGGCTGGAGTGCAGTGGCCGGATCTCAGCTCACTGCAAGCTCCGCCTCCCGGGTTTACGCCATTCTCCTGCCTCAGCCTCCCGAGTAGCTGGGACTCCAGGCGCCCGCCACCTCACCCGGCTAGTTTTTTGTATTCTTTAGAGAGACGGGGTTTCGCCGTGTTACCTAGGATGCTCTCGATCTCCTGACCTCATGATCCACCCGTCTTGGACTCCCAAAGTGCTGGGATTACAGGCTTGAGCCACCGCACCCAGCCTAAGAAGGCTTTCTTAATGTCCCGGCCCAATAGCATAACTGGTTTATGCACTGTGTCACAGACAAAAAGCTAGAGGCCCTCTGCTTGAGGTCATTCTGGAACGAAATTTGGCAAAAGAAATAAAAAAAAAAAAAAAAAAAA
>NW_016803312.1:2834140-2891858 GCF_001698545.2 Rhinopithecus bieti
AAATCTGGGAAAAAAAAAAAAAAAAAAAAAAAAAAAAAAAAAAAAAAAAAAAAACCCCAATGCTTTGATCTAGCAGTCTGGATATTTATCTTTAAATAATTAAGGATTATGCAAAAATGTAGAATATGAACAACAGCTTTGTTTATAATGTGAAACGCTGGAAACACCATTAGTGTTCACCCATAGGGAACTGTTTAAATGAATTAAGGCAGAGTATGTAAAAGAACACTATGTAGCCACTAAAATACATAAGACAAGAAAACATTAATTATTTTACACTGGAAAAAAAGTGGATACAAAGAATAGGGACAATATGATCTCATTTTATATTACTAAAAATTTATACATATGAAAAAACAAAACACAACACCTAGGAGTATATATACCAAGGAACTAACAATTTGGGGTCTTTTTCGAGACAAGATCTCACTCTGTTGTCTAGCCTGGAGTGCAGTGGAGCAATCATGACTCGCTGCAGCCTCAATTTCCCCAGGCCCAAGCAATTCTCCCATCTCAGCCTCCCAAACAGCTGGGACTACAGGCATGTGCCACCATGCCCAGCTAATTTTTTTTGCATTTTGTGGAGATGGGGTTTTGTCATGTTGCTCAGGCTGGTCTCAAATTCCTGGGCTTAAGCAATCCTCCTGCCTTGGCCTCCCAGAGTGCTGGGATTACAGATGTAAGCAACTGTGTCTGGCCTAGAACTAACAGTTTTTCAGGTGGTAGGATTATAGTTGGTTTTTATTTTCTCCATTGGTTGAATTGTATGTTCTTTTAAAAGACTAATATACATGTATTGCTTTTAGCAGATTGGAAAAATTCAGAAATCATTTTAAATCTCAAAAACATGCTTACTGTTAAAAAAGAAACAGGAAGTGAGTCCTCTGGCCCCATTCCTGTTGGATTGGGACCAAAAATCTATGTTTTATTCTTGGATCAACTGTAGCTGCCTCGTGCCAAGTCCTCAGATATGCTTTATATAATGTGGTGACGAGGCCACTGATTACAAGCTTGTCCAAACCATAGCCCGCGGGCCACACGCAGCCCAGGATGGCTTTGAATGTGGCCCAACACACATTCATAAACTTTCCTAAAACATTAAGAGACTTTTCTTTTTTTTTTTAGCTTATCAGCTATCATTAGTATATTTTATGTGTAGTCCAAGATAATTCTTCTTCTAAAGGGGTCCAGGGAAGCCAAAAGATTGGACACCCTTGGATTACAGCATCAGGGACTCTAGTGACTCTGACTCCCCAGGCAAGGGGCCATGGATGCCTGCCCAGCATCGCCCCACTCCCCGTGTGGGGCTTCATAGTATATTCACTCACTGAATGAAATTTGGGTTCCACGAGGTCTGTAGCCTCACTCAAATAGTCGTAGGAGAAATAATTAGAAGGGTGTTAACACTGTAATTAACACATTTTTAACGGCCCTGACAAAGGTGCACTATTCACATTAGAAGTCAAAGAGGGGCTGGGAGCAGTAGCTCATGCCTGTAATCCCACCACTTTGGGAGGCCAAGTCAGGCAGATCACCTGAGGTCAGGATTTCGAGACCAGCCTGGCCAACATGGTGAAACCCTGTCTGTATTAAAAATGCAAAAATTAGCTGGGCGTGGTGGCACGCGCCTGTATTCCCAGTTACTCAGGAGGCTGAGGCAGAAGAATCACCTGAACCTGGGAGATGGAGGTTGCAGTGAGCTGAGACTGCACCACTGCACACTCCAGCCTGGGTGATAGAGTAAGATTCCATCTCAAAAAAAAAAAAAAAAAAAAAAGTTGAACAGAAGAGTGGGCTCTCTTAAAGTTCAACACAACATAAGTCAATCTCTCTCTCTCCTGTAAGTGTTTATCTCTACCTGGGAATAAAAGCGGTCTTTAACCAACTTGTTTCAGGCAATGAGTTATGAAAGATAAAAAGTATCCTATGACGGTTACAGGAAGGTACAACCAGTAGGTTTAGTCTTTGATAAGCAAAATCCTCTGCCCAAAAGAAGCCCCGAGAACATCTTACATTGAAGCTGCATATGAGGCAGAAGAAACTCCTCCATAGTAAAAGCCATCTTGGCACAGCCGTTCTTTGAGGCTGGTGCCTCTGCGGGCAAACTTCTTTGGAATTCGTCCTCCAGAGAAGGTGGACTGCAAGTCAGCACGCTTTGCGCTGAGCTTCTTGTACTGAGCCTGGACATGGTACTGACAGTACTCGCAGTCGCGCTGCAAAAGGCAGAGCAGTGGCATCAGGATCCGGGCGACAGGCCAGGAAACAGCAGTGAGCAGACACAGTTCCTTCTCCCCACTTCCCGGAACATGACGCATGCAGAGTCCTCCCTGCCGACCTCCACGACCATTCCCAACGTGGAAGGGGTACTCAGTCCCCGAGGGGAAGAAGTTCTTCCCTTCGAGTCCCCTGAAAGCACTGTTCTGATGAAATTCCCCTTGCCCTCTTTCTACAAAGGAAATCAGCTTCTAGGATGAACCTCGAAAACAAGTTAGGTGAAAGAAGTCAGATACACAAGGTCCCATGTTGTAGAAGTCCTTTTACAGAAGAGGCAAATCCACAGGGACAGAAAGCAGAGTAGACATCACCAGGAGATGGAGGGAGTGGGGATGGCAGTGATGACTTTAGGGTGCCAGTGTTTTCACAGGGTGATGGAATTCTGAAAGCAGGGAGCTGGTGGTTACACAACTAAATACCATTGAATTATATACATTTTTAAAATGGTTAACTGTATATTGTTAATTTTGCCCCAGTAAAAAATAATTTAAAAACAAAATCAGCTCTCAGCGAGGTTTTTCTAGCTGTTTCTCTGGTTGATCCTCGGAAAAGTGCTATCCTTTCAGTGAGAGAAACAAAGAGAGATGGTGCAGCATTGTTCTACTGAGTGAACAGTAGTTATGGTGACAATGGCATTTTTTTTTTTTTTTTTGAGACAGGGTCTCGCTCTGTCACCCAGACTGGAGTGCAGTGGCGTGATCTTGGCTCACTGCAACCTCTGCCTCCTGGGTTCAAGTAATTCTTGTGCCTCAGCCTCCCAAGTAGCTGAGATTACAGGCATGCACCACCACGCCCAGCTAAGTTTTCTATTTTTACTAGAGACGGGGTTTTACCATGTTGGCCAGGCTGGTCTTGAACTCCTGGCCTCAAGTGATCTGCCCACTTCGGCCACCCAAAGTGCCAGGATTACGGGCATAAGCCACTGCCCCTGTCCAGACAATGGATTTTTAAGAATCTAGTTCTCACGGGGAGATTCGTTAGGTACTTCACTCTGAAACCACGTTTTCCAATCGTCTCCCACCTTATTCTTTCCTGCCTACCAATTCATTTAATAGGAAGCAATAAGTGAATAAAAAAAGCTGAAACCAAAACCTGTCATGTAATCCTTTCAAAGAACTCTAAGTACCTCCTCACATCTACTACAATGGCTATAACAAAAAAGAAATACAGTAACAGTTGCTGATGAGGACCGGGAGGAACTGGAAAGTTCATCCATTGCTGGTGGGAATGTAAAACCGTGGGGCCACTTGGGAAACCAGTCTGGCAGTTCCTCCAAAATCTAGACAGCTACCATACTGACCCAGCAATCCCACTCCCAGGTATATGCCCGAGGGAGTGGAAAACATACATCCACATAAAAACTTGTATGTGAGTGTGTTAGCAGCATTATTCGTAATAGCTTAAATGTGGCAACAACCCAAGTGTCCATCAACCAATGAAAGAATAAAACAACATGTGGTATATCCACACAATGGAATATTATTTACCCACAAAAAGGAATAAAGTGTCGATAAATGCTACGGCATAGATCAATTGTGAGAAAAATTATGCTAAGCAAAAGAAGCCAGACAGAAAAGGCCACATATTGTGATTCCATTATATGAAATGTCTAGAAGAGGCAAATCCATAGAGACAGCAAGTAGGTTAGTGCTTACCAGGGGCTGGGGGAGAGGAGACTGGGAGTGATTGCTAGTGGGTACTGGGTTTCTTTCCGGGGCAATGAAAGGGTTCTGAAATTACACAGTGGTAATGGTTGCACAACTGTGTGAATGTATTAGAAATTACTGAATTGTTTACTTTATTTATATTCTTTTTTGGAGACAGAATCCCACTCTATCACCCAGGGCTGAAATATAATGGTGCGATCTCGGCTCACTGAAACCTCTGCCTCCTGGGTTCAAGTGATTCTCTTGCCTCAGCCTCCCAAGTAGCTGGGACTACAGGCACCCACCACCAAGCCCGGCTAATTTTTGTATTTTCAGTAGAGATGGGGTTTCTCCATGTTGGCCAGGCTGGTCTCGAACTCCCGACCTCAGATGATTTGTCCACCTCTGCCTCCCAAAGTGCCGAGATTACAGGCCTGAGCCACCGCACCTGGCCTGAACTTCTTACTTTAAAAGGGTGAATTGTATGGTATGTGAATTACACCTAAATGAAGCTATTATTTTTTTTAAAAGCCCTAAGAAAAGGTATAATGGAGTTAAAATATAGGCTAAAATATAATTTTCATTGTATTTCATCATGTTTGCTCTGTGGAACTATAAGAACTGAAGGCAAACAAAAATTCTGTCTTAAACCTCTTGGTCAGATAGAAGATCACTTTCCTAAGAGGTGAAATCCCCCCACCCTTCCCCTGTCCTCACTTTTTTAAACTGGCAATTATTAACCACACATTAAATTTTCTCATTTTGACTCTTCCTTTAAGTGGGACACTCAGTTCCAAACTGGTCATCACAGCTAAAGTACCTACAGTTTATTCCTAACAGTTCTTTTCTTTAGCAGAAACCATCCTAACAAGGCTGAAACCAACCAAATTCACAGTCTGCGTGCACGGCTCTCCGTTCTTCTTCTTGGCTTTACAGGTTCCCAGGTCAAGAGCTTCACCCATAATTAAGACCTTCTGAGGATGATCGATAGACAAACACACCTGTAAGAAAAAGGTGGGGCAGGAGTTAAAGGCAGACAAAATTATGGCCTTTTATTAGCAGGAACAGAAAAAAGAATGGGTGGTGCTGATTTAAGAAGGTTACTGCGGGGTGCAGTGGCTCATGCCTACAATCCTAGCACTCTGGGAGGCCGAGGAGGGTGGATCGCTTGAGGCTAAGAGTTTGAGACTAGCCTAGGCAATGTGGCAAAACCCTGTCTCCACAAAAAAACACAAAAATTAGCCAGGCATGGTGGTGCGTGCGTGTAGTCCCAGTTACTTGGGGGGCTGAAGTGGGAGGATCACTACAGCCTGGGAAGTTGAGGCTGCAGTGAGCTGTGATCGCACCACTGCACTCCAGCCTGGGCAACAGAGTGAGTGAGGCCCTGTGCTCAAAAAGGAGGAGATTTTACTGGTCCAAAGGAATTGAAGCCAGCTGCCTCTATCACTTTTAGGAACAAGGAGAGAGGGTTTTACTGTATCGTAAAGGAATCTGAAGCCAGTGCTCTATCACTGTTTTAGGAACGGGGTGCAGAAGGCACCTTCAGTTCTCTTCTCATTTTCCATCCTTTCTTTCATCTTTGCGAATGGAATCCTGATTTTGTCTGGGCTGGCCGAGTTCTCAGCCTCAGGTAATAGATCCTGTTTCCTGTTTTCCCAGCACTCCTTAGAGCTAGCATTAGCTATGTGGTAAGTTCCAGATGCTCAGACGTAAACAGGAGTTGGTAGGGAAGCTTTTGCCTTCCTGAAAAAATGAGTTAGGAGGCTGGCTCCTCCTTCCTCCTCACTTCTCGCCTTGAATGGAGATGACTGGAGGGAGACAAGTTCCTGAAGGGCCTCACTGAACTCAGCTCTTTCCCTTCTTGTTTGCAATTCTCTTCTTGGAGAGATTGTACCAAGCGGGATTGTCCCAAATAGCTCGGGCTTTGTCCTCACCCCTCCTAGGACAAGATCTCCTACAACACTTGAGCTCAATAAGCCAAGTGGCCTCCAGGTTATAAAACCTGGATCAGGGTGCTTTCACAATCCCTCCGCTGCAGGGTGAAGAGCGCTATGAGCAGACAGGACTCTGCCTGCCTGGAGTGCCTTTCCTGAGCCCTGGTGGACTGGCTCAACCTAGATCCTAGGCTTCTGTGGACTCTCGCTGCCTAATGTGCTTCACCCAACTTGTATAAGTGTTTTGTCTCCCGGGTGCATACTCCCGCAGGTGGGCTTGTGCAAAGCTGCGGGTAGCTTGGTTTGTGCTGAACCACTGGCAGCTGGGTTTGTACAAAGCTTCCAGCCAGACCTGGGAACCTACCAGATCTAGAAATAGTAGAAATTGGGAAGGTGTTTAGAGCTCTCCCACGGGATTGGTAAACAGTGCACGGTGTTCCTCTCCAAGAAACTGGTACCCTTTCACGGAATGCCACTTCACAGTAATGGCTAGAGTTTCAAAGGCATCTTGTGACCAGGAGAGAAAGGCTGAGATTCACAGAGATGTCACTCTTAAATCACCATAGTGTCTATATCTGGATTTTTTTTTTTAATATATGTAAGAAAAATAAGTCCCACTGTTTATTGTTGAAAAGAAACTGTACTTAAGTTTGTTATTTGCAGCCAAACACATTCCTAACTAATAGAGGAAGATTTGTTGCCATTCTCTGGTGAAAGCAAGCAATGAGATAACATTTTTCTCACTTCTCTTGAAAATAATAATCTGACTACAATAGAGGAAAGCTCCGTGCTGGGTAAGAGTAGAGAACTGCCAGCTGCTATTCACACTGTGTCTAGATTTGAGATTTCCTAGAGAAGCAGTGGATAGTGCCAAAACTCTAGTATTTGAGAAGATGAAAATTCACTTTGATTTTAAACTGCAGCTATGGTTGTCATAGTCAATGAAGCAAAATTCCCTCAATTATAAAACACTGCTTTCTTGATGCCACCATAAAAATTTATATAAGGAGTCATGCTGGGCACGGCGGCTCACACTTGTAATCCTAGCAGTTTGGGAGGCCGAGGCAGGTGGATCACTTGAGTCCAGGGGTTCGAGACAAGCCTGGGCAACATAGTGACACCCTGTCCCTAAAAAAAAACACAAAAATAGGCTGGGCATGGTGGCTCATGGCTGTAATCCCAGCACTTTGGGAGGCCAAGGTGGGTGGCTCATCTGAGGTCAGGAGTTCGAAACCAGCCTGGCCAACATGGTAAAACCTCGTCTCTACTAAAATTACAAAAAAATTAGCTGGGCATGGTGGTGCATGCCTGTAATCCTGCTACTTGGGAGGCTGAGGGAGAAGAATCACTAGAACCTGGGAGGCAGAGGTTGAAGTGAGCCAATTGTTCCATTGCACTCCAGCCTGGGCAACAAGAGTGAAACTCCATCACACACACACACACACACACACACACACACACACACACACACACACAAAAACCCCACAAAAATTAGCAGAGCATGGTGGTGCACACCTGTAGTTCCAGCTACCCAGGAGGCAGAGGTGGAAGTATCACTCGCGCCCAGGAGATGGAGGTTGCAGTGAGTCAAGAATATATCACTGTACTCCAGCCTGGGCAACAGAGCAAGACTCACTCTCAAAAAAAAAAAAAAAAAAAAGTATGAATCTAAGGAAACCTGAGTATAATAGTTAAAAAAACCTCCAGGAACTTTGTAACTAGTTTGAAAAGACAGAATAAAGGTAATTGTTACAAACACTTTAGAACAGGTGGAAATTCAGAATACTGGTGGGTAATGAATGAACAAAAAATGAAAAGCCAGATTCACAGAGACACAATCACATAAAAGCATGACTTATTTTCTGGAGGTAGACTAATACAAACTTTTTTCTTTTTTTTTTGAGATGGGGTCTTACTTTGTTACCTAGATTGGCATGCAGTGGCACAATTAGGGCTCACCACAGCCTCAACATCCCACTGCAGCCTCCTGAATAGCTGGAACTACAGTTGTGCGCCCCCACTCACAGTTAACTTTTACATGTTTTGTGGAGATGGGGGTCTCACGTGTTGCCTAGGCTGGTCTTGAACTCCTGGGCTCAAGTGATCCTCCCACTTTGGCCTCCTGAAGTGTTAGGATTACAGGTGTGAGCCACTGTGTGCAGCCTCAAACGTCTTTGATAAAACTCAGTTAACTTGTGGAGACAATCATCGCTCAAATCCCAGAAACAGGCCCTTACCTCCTCTGAACCATCCTTGGGCTTCATGGGGTTGGCATTGAGGATCCCTATGACAGTCCCCTGCTCCGTCTTCCAGAGCGCTTTGTGAACTTCTCCAAATAAGAACAAGGACACGCATTGTGTCAGGTCACGAAGATCATTCAGTTTCCAGATGCTGAAGGTTTTTCCCTGGAACAAAGAGTCATTTTTATTTTTTTTATAATTTTGACCCGTAGGTTATGCTCATTTATGGTTCAAGAATTTTACAATGGAAAACTATATGCATATAATCCATTAAATCCAAGTTTTGTTGTTACTCGAATATGTACCATCGGCATGTGTGATAACTATAAATTAACCCATCCTCTAGGCTTTCGCATTCTATTACCCTTCTCATGTTAGAGATACAGGTGAAATAAAGCAAGCCGGTGGCAAACTTGTTAGCAGAGTCTCTAATTATCTTGGGTCTAAGCAGAGGGAGTGGGATAGCACTGCCTTTCTAATGTTGCAGAGATACATGCGCACATCATTAAAAGGACAGTGGAAGGTATGACACTACCATTTAATAACTTACTGATATGAATCAATATTAGGTAAATTGAGTAAATCTATTCTATATCATTGATTAATTATATGATGATTATTATTTTTAGAGACAGGGTCTTGTTCTGTCACCCAGGCTGGAGGGCAGTGGTGCAATCACGTCCCGTTGCTCACTCCAACTCCTGGGCTCAGAGGGATCCTCCACCCTCAGCCTCCTCGGCAGCTGGGACTACAGGCACGTGCTACCAGCCCCAGCTAATTTTTTGTTTGTTTGTTTCTTTTCATAGGGATGAGGTCTCACTATGTTGCCCAGGCTTGTCATGAATTCCTGGGCTCAAGTAATCCTCCCACCCCATCCTCTCAAAGTGTTGGGGTTACAGACGTGAGCCACCAAGCCTGGCCTAAGTCTGTTATTAATATAATAAAGAAGTTTCCTCTCTAGGCTATTAAATGTTTGCTTAGCTTACCAGAAAAACAAAAGCATCATTTCACGAAAACTGTTTGAGTTTAACCTTAACGTTTCAGAAGTATTACTAAGTATCTGAAGCAATACAACTCAAAATGCTGACTGATTATAACGTGAAAACCTCCACTTTTCAGATGTTTTTAAAACCAGAATACTTTGAATAATCTTGACTTGCACTATCTCACAGAGGCATCTGGGCTGGGTATGGTTATGGGCTACAGTATGGAATCTCCTGCCCAGACTCTGAGCACTAGAATCCATCTTCCATGGATTTGTGCAATGCCTGTCTCGGAATAGTTCAGATAAATTCTCGTGTCTATTATTATCAGGTAATTACAGCCACTTATGAAGTAACTAAGAATTTAATCAAAGGGAAACCAGACCTGTCCACATTTACCTTAATAGTAATAGGGCTAGTGTAGGACCGGGTAATCTTTAATTTTTTTAAATTTTTTTAAGTTTCAGGGTATATGTGCAGGATGTGCAGGTTTGTTACATAGGTAAATGTGTGTCATGGTGGTTTGCTGCACCTGTCAACCCACCACCTAGGTATGAAGCCTGGCATGCATTAGCTCTTTTCCCTAATGCTCTCCCCTTCCCTGCCCTCCCCCAATAGGCCCCAGTGTTGTTCCCCTCCTTGTGTCCATGTGATCTCATTGTTCAGCTCCCACTTATAAGTGAGAACATGCAGTGTTTGGTTTTCTGTTCCTCCGTTAGTTTGCTGAGGATAATGGCTTAGGACCAGGTACTCTTAAAATTCAACTCCATGTCAGCTCTCACAAAAACCAAAGATTGGCCAAGATCTAAATTAGAGAATAACATCATGATTGAGCATGAGCAATCATAGTATTTTAGAGACAGGAGAGATTTTCAATCTAATCAAAGCCAATTCCTTCATTTTTATAGATAAGGAGATGGAAGCCGCCAAAGAAAAATTAACGGCCAACCTAAGGTAATGCCGCTAGTTAAGGGCAAAGGCTTAGAAGCCAGGCTATCTGACTTGCCAGGTCACAGGACAACTTTCCCATTTATGACTCAGTCAAAAGTGATTTTGAAACTTGTTAGATCTTTGGTGATAACGATCAAATTAAATATATCATACAACACTGACACAGGCCAGCATTTTCAGCACTTTTGTGGTTGACGTCTTACATCTAAAGGGACCTCCAAAGAATCTGTGAACTCAGCCTCTCTGGTTACTTGTCCCTCTCCTCCATGGGAGAGATTACAGTATCACAGGGACAACCACATGTGTCACCAAAAACAATGACAGGTGAAATGCAGTGAGAATGATTTGGACAATGGAAAGCCCAAGAAACCTGTACCACCAGGTCTTATTTAAATAGAGCATCCTTTGCATATACCCGCTGGATACCAGCTCAATGATGTGTGGCGGTTCTGGAACTTACTATACTTATTTCTAAATGAAACACCAACAGGTTCCAGTTAACAAATTCAGGACATCAAGTTCCCACTGTTAGTTTGCAGTAAAACAGCTAAGAAATCAATACAATGGCTCACACTGTTCCCACTCTGTGGCGTAACCTTCTTTAATATAACCCCAAATGTCACCCAGTCTATTTCTTTCAGCTTCTCTCTGGCCATCTTTTCCTTGATCTGAGACAGTCTGATCAGTTTTCGGCCGGTCATTTTCTTGTTCATTTCTGTGGAGGATACTCGAGGTCGCCTGTGTTAAGAAACTAATGATTAGTAATTATGATTCTAATAAATTATCTGGCATCTTAGCAGGTGGTAAGGGAGTGTGATGGTCAGAAACCTCTATAGTTCCTGTTCTCGGGAAGCTTAGTAATATAGTATGACCAAGGTGTCCATTTTTTCAGCAAATATATATATATTTTTTCAGGCACCCGCCATCACACCCGGCTAATGTTTGTATTTTTAGTAGAGATGGGGTTTTGTCATGTTGGCCAGGCTGGTCTCAAACTCCTGGCCTCAAGCAATCTGCTTGCCTTGGTCTCCCAAAGTGTGGGGATTACAGGTGTAAGCCACCACGCCTAGCCTCTAAGATAATTTTTAAAGCTAGGTTTGCCTTTCTTTGGATATAGATATAGGGCTTATATAGAATACAAGAAAGATAACAAATCCTTTAAGCTCTTAAATTATGTAAATTTTAATATTCTTCTGAAAACAATCCTTTTTTACTTTATTACAAAACCATCAATTGATATTCATAAATAAGACACTTAAATTTCATCAATTATGCAAGAATTTCACAGGTTCTACTATTCTAATTGAATTTTTTTAAAAGACAACATTTTGACATATAGTAAAGGCTTTTGAATGTAGCTTCAATTAATATATTCTTGTTCCTAATGACTGGTCAAAAAACTTAGGGTTATTCACATTAGTTTAGTCTTTGATTGCATTACCTATTTGCAGATGAGAAAAGACACTCAGAGAAAAACATGCTTCTTCACTATTTCATGAGTCTTCTGGAACAGAAAGTCCCAGAGCTAAGTTTGAACAATGAAGAATATTCAGGAAGCAAAACATTGACTTCAGTGGAAAAATTCTTTCCTTTGTCTGATTTCTGTGATTGTGGTGTGATAAGTCCCCCCCTGCCCACCCCAAGTTACATAAGGGTGTTATGTCAGCTGCCTGAACCCTGAAGGCCAGGTAGTGGGCCACAGCCATGGTGCCCAGCCGAAGAGCAGATGTCCCTGAGAACCCAACCATTCTGGAGTATATCTGGGAACACACCAAGAAAAGAGTCTCATCACACATACACAGTAGGCAAACAGCTTAGAGGAGTCCTAACTAGAGCAATTAGATGAGAAAGAAATAAAGGGCATCCGAATTAGAAAAGAAGTCAAATTATCCCTGTTTGCAGATGATAGGATCTTATATTTGGAAAAACCTAAAGACGCCACCAAAAAACTATTAGCACTGATAAACAAATTCAATAAAGTTGCAGGATACAAAATCGATATTCAAAACTCAGTAGCATTTCTATATGCCAACAACCAACAATCTGAAAAAGAAATCAAGAAAGTAATCCCATTTACAACTGCTCCAAATGAAACACCTAGGAACACACTTAACCAAAGAAGTGAAAGATTTCTACAATAAAAACTAAAAAATATTGATGCAAGAAATTAAAGAGGATCCAAATATGGATCCAAATATGGAATATGGAACCCTTAAAGAGGATCCAAATATGGAAAAATAGCCCATGTTCACGGATTGAAAGAATCAAGGTTGTTCAAATGTACATACTATCCAAAGCAATCTAGAGCGTCCATGCAATCCCCATCAAAGTTCCAATGACAGTCTTCATAGAAATAGAAAAAACAGTCCTAAAGGTATACAGAACCACAAAAGACCCCAAATAGCCAAAGCAATCCCGAGCAAAAAGAACAAAACTGGAGGAATCACATTACCTGACTTCAAAGTATACTAAAGCTATAGTAACCAAAACAGCATGGTACTGGCATAGAGAACCCAGAAATGAATCCATAAATCTGCAATGAACTCATTTTCAACAAAGGTGCAAAGAACATATACTGGGGAAAGGACAGTCTCTTCAACAAATGGTGCAGTGAAAACTGGATATCCGTATGCAGGAGAATGAAACTAGACTTCTATCTCTCGCCATCTACAAAAATCAAATCAAAATGTATTCAAGAGGCTGGGCACGGTGGCTCATGCCTGTAATCCCAGCACTTTGGGAGGCCGAGGCAGGTGGATCACCTGAGGTCAGGAGTTTGAGACCAGGCTGGCTAGCATGGCAGTTTCTACTAAAAATACAAAAATTAGCCAGGCATTGTGGTGTGTGCTTGTAGTCCGAGCTACTCAGGAGGCTGAGGCAGGAGAATCACTTGAACCCAGGAGGCAGAGGTTGCAGTGAGCTGAGGTCACGACACCGTACTCCAGCCAGGGCAACAGAGCAAGACTGTCTCAAAAAAAAAAAATTAAAGACTCAAATCTAAGTCTTGAAACTATGAGATTACTAAAATAAAACATTGGGGAAACTCTCTAGGACATTGGTCTTGGCTAAGATTTGTTGAATAGTAACTCACAAGCACAGGTAACCAAAGCAAAAATAGACAAACGAGCAGATCTCCCAAACAATCTTGCTGGCATCCAGGTGTGCCTTACATGTACGTCTGAGTCATTCTTTCACTTTTGGATCCTTCCCAGTTTTGAGGAAACCCTTTTTTTTTTTTTTTGAGATAGCGTCTTGCTCTGTTGTCCAGGATGGAATGCAGTGGCACAATCTTGGCCCATTGCAGCCTGGACCTCCCCACTCAGCCTCCTAAGCAGCTGGAACTAGAGGCGCATGTCACCACACCAGGCTAAATTTTGTTTCTGTAGAGATGGGGTTTTGCCCTGTTGCCCAGGCTGGTCTCAAGCTCCTGAGCTCAAGCACTCTACCCCCCTCAGCCTCCCAAACTGCTGGGAATACAGGTGTGAGTCACCATGCCCAGCTAGGGAAAGATTCTTCTATATAGCCCAGGGTTTCTTCCATAACAATGAGTTAATAGATTATTAAAAGAAAAAAAAAAGGCTCCAAAATCTAAAACTTTCTAAGCACAAACATGACACTCAAAGGAAACACTGTAGCATTTCGGATTTTGGATTTTAGATTTGGGATTCTTAACCAGCAATTCTATATAATATAAATATTCCAGAATCCAAATCCAAAACAGTTCTGGTCCCAAGCATTTTGGATAAGGGATCCTCAACCTGTGTCAGGGAATGTCTATGAATATGTCCTTTAGAGTATTTTTAGGGCCTGAGGTTCATGTACAACAATGACAAAGAGACTCAAACACTTCTGTAATCCCTTAAATTTAAAAGCCACTCAGAAGCTTTTGCTGAGTAGTTTAAGTCTCCTTTATCTCAATTTTGATTCACATGTGCAATAAATGCCCACCAGCAGCAACATGGTTCAATACCCATACGGAGCTTCAAGTGGGCCATGGCTGGGGCAGGCAGTAGCATCTCAGGAAGGGGAAATTCTCTACCTTAAGAAGGAACCCTGCTGCCCCCTCAATGACAACCACAGCTTCTACTGCTGTATTCTATTTCTCAGACTGTGTCTCAGATGTAATTAAGATATAAATACATTTTTCAGTTTTGGAGAATACCAAGTCTTTACAAGACACTTCTTTTTTGTTTGTAGAAACAGGGTCTTGCTCTGTTGCCCAGGCTGGAGTGCAGTGGTATGATCATAGCTCACTGCAGTCTTGAACTCCTGGGCTCATGTGATCTTCCTGCCTCAACACTCCCCCTACCCCACAAGTAGCTAGGACTATAGGTGCATGCCACTGCGTCCAGCTAATTTACTTTTTGCAGAGATGAAGTTTCACTGTGTTACACCAGCTAGTCTCGAGCTTCTGACTTCCACCAATCCTCCTGCCTTGGCCTCCCAAAGTGCTAGGATTGCAGGTGTCAGCTACCACACCCAGCCTTATAATACACTTTTATTGTATGTTGGCAACACTCGTTCTTCTCTGCCTAATAATATATACTTTAAGAGCTTAGCAGTTTTAGTTGTTGGCTGATGTTTAGACTGACAAGGTTTAAGAGTTTTAGAGGGTTTCATTTGGTTCCTCAAATGGACTGTGCTAAAAGCAATCCAGTCTCACTGTAAGGACTACTGTTCTGCTCTGGGATTATCCAGACGTAATGATGGAGATGCAATGGAGTAGTGATACAGAGTACAGATAATTAAAACAATAAAAATAAAGCAAAAAAACATAGAAGTCCAGGATTTGAATATAGCTTTTAATTGAATTGAGCTTGGAATATATTCCTATTTTAACAGGCTATCTTAAATTTCTCCCCATAGGGCCGGGCGCGGTGGCTCAAGCCTGTAATCCCAGCACTTTGGGAGGCCGAGATGGGCGGATCACGAGGTCAGGAGATCGAGACCATCCTGGCTAACACGGTGAAACCCCATCTCTACTAAAAAATACAAAAAACTAGCCGGGCGAGGTGGCGGGCGCCTGTAGTCCCAGCTACTCGGCAGGCTGAGGCAGGAGAATGGCATGAACCCGGGAGGCGGAGCTTGCAGTGAGCTGAGATCTGGCCACTGCACTCCAGCCTGGGCGACAGAGAGAGACTCCGTCTCAAAAAAAAAAAAAAAAAAAAAAAAAAAAAAATTCTCCCCATAACAGATGCAAAGAATATAAATTTGCCTTAAAAAGGCTATTAGAAAGAAAAACGGCAGCCGGGCATCACACCTGTAATCCCAGCACTTTGGGAGGCTGAGGCAGGTGGATCACCCAAGGTCAGGAGTTCTAGACCAGCCTGGTCAACATGGCGAAACCCCATCTCAACTAAAAATACAACAAAAAAATTAACCAGGCATGGTGGCAGGCGCCTGTAATCCCAGTTACTTGGGGGGCCAAGGCAGGAGAATTGCTTGAACCCGGGAGGCGGAGGTTGCAGTGAGCTGAGATCGCGCTACTGCACTCCAGCCTGGGGGACAAAAGCGAGACTTTGTCTCAAAAAAAAAAGTTAAAAAAGAAAAACAGCATAGCTATTTTTCTTAACATCAATTATAAGAATCAATAGAAACAGAAAAAATGATCCTAAAATTTATATGGAACCACAAAAGACCCAGAGGAGCCAAAGCAATCCAGTAATTGCTCAATTACATAAATATTATCCTGGTTAAACTCTCTGTGTAGTTAAAATAGTCTAAATTATACCTCAAAAGAGATGGAGAAAATTTTAAAAGTCTGTTTCCATCTGTCAATATCTGATTAAATATACTACCATTTGTCCATTTCTTTTTATAGATACATATTCCTTGTTGATTATATACACAAGAAAAAGTTTTTCTTAAACATTTTATATGCAACTGTACTTAAGTCAAACCCAGGGCTACTGCTAGTCTTACGGTGGTGTTTTGTATAGTTCAAAAGCTGCCGGTGTTTTGTGGATCCTGATGTACAAACACAGTACTTCTAAAAGACACCGAGAGGCACAAAAAGCTATGCAGTGGCACATATGCATAGATGGTACAGCTACTGACCTGAGCCGCAGGCCGGAGAAGGCTTCCACACAGACGGGTTGAGCCGCTTCCCCAGAGCTTCCTGGGGTCCCCACCATTTGACCTCTAGTTATCCCACTAGGATTGTTCCGAGAAATAGTCTGGAGTGGTTGGGAGGGTGCACTTGCCATCCTTGAAGATGAGCTTTTGGGCTCTAGAAAATTAACACAATTAATGAAAAGGCAACCACACAGATAATTACAAAATTTATTTGTACAGATTTGTTCCTTTGAGACAGGCACTCACTGTGTCACCCAGTGCAGTGGCGTGATCTGGGATCACTGCAACCTTCATCTCCTGGATTTAAGCGATTTTTGAGTAGCTGGGACCACAGGTATGTACCACCATGTCCGGCTAGTTTTTGTATTTTTTGTAGAGATGGGTTTTACAATGTTGCTCAGGCTGGTCTTGAACTCCCAAGCCCAAGCAATCTAACTAGGCCTCCCAAAGTGCCAGGATTATAAGCGTGAGCCACTGCACATGAGCACAGGCTGAACTGTTCTTTTTTTTTTGAGATGGAGTTTCACTCTTGTTGCCCAGGCTGGAATGCAGTGGCACGATCTCGGCTCACCACAACCTCCGCCTCCTGGGTTTAAGCGATTCTCCTGCCTCAGCCTCCCAAGTAGCTGGGATTACAGGCATGCGCCACCATGCCCAGCTAATTCTGTATTTTTAGTAGCGACAGGGTTTCTCCTTGTTGGTCATGCTGGTCTCGAATTCCCGACCTCAGGTGATCCTCCCACCTCGGCCTCACAAAGTGCTGGGATTACAGGCGTGAGTCATTGCACCTGGCCAGGATTGTTCCTTTTTTTAAAGCAACACATGCGATAATCAAATCCTGAGAGCAAAGCATGCCCACAATACCATTTCTCGGTCTTACAGTCAACAGCACTTTCTCTGATAACAACGTTCTACATTGGTGCTGTCCAATACAGTGGTAGCTACCAGACGTAGGTGGCCATCAGTCACTTAAATGTGACCCCGTACTTTTAAGGAAATACATTTCTCATTAAATTTAATCTAATTTAAACTTAAATGTCCACATATGGCTAGTGGCTACTGTCCTACACAGTGCCACTCTAAAATACTGTTTCTCTATGCAATGATGTTTACTGAGTATTCATCAAAATACAGAGCACTGGGGCAGATTCTCAAAGGGAGGAAAAGACCTCCTTCCGAATGAATAATTAGTGGAGATCCGTGTACAGTTCAAATTCTACTTTAAGAAAATCCAGGCCAGACGTGATGGCTCACACCTGTAATCCCAGCACTTTGGGAAGCTAAGGAGGGCAGATCACTTCAGGTCAAGAGTTCAAGACCCGCCTGGCCATCATGATGAAACCCTGTCTCTACTAAAAATACAAAATTAGCTGGGTGTGGTGGTGTGTGCTACTCGGGAGGCTGAGGCAGGAGAATTGCTTGAATCCAGGAGGTGGAGGTTGTAGTGAGCCCAGATTATGCCACTGCACTCCAACCTGGGTGACAACATGAGACTCTGTCTCAAAAATAAAAAATAAATAAATAAATAATAAAAAATCCAAAGCTAGCTCCCCTTTTCTTCTTTCTTGTTTCATTTCATTCCATTCCATTTTATTTGTGGGGCCAAGGTGAGTTAGGGGTCTGGTATTCTATTCACTATTGCTTCATTAAATATCCCTGATGGAGTTACTTTTCATATTTTAGAAGTGTTTGATAATTCTCCAGAAGGTCAGACACTTCCATATCACTCTTTCGTAAGATTGTTGTTTGCCCTCAAAGGGACTTTGGATCCCTGCTCTCCCACTAGGGGCCAGGGTGAACCTAGGACTTTAGAACCTAGAGGCCAGGCCCATTCCCCACCCCTCAAAACCAAACTTTGGACATTACGTAATGCAACACCTTAGTAATGCCAAAGGTCCTGAGGGGATGGATGCTACTCCTGAATGGATATTTGAATATATAACTTGCTGTCAGATTAATATGAACACTCAGGCAAAAGTAGTTCTCTACCACTGTGGCACAGACCCATGCTACTCAAAGGGGCCTTTCCAAACACATGCAGCCAATGAAACGCTGTGTCCTCCAACCCATGTTCTATCAGGACCACCTTGTCTTATGTCTCCTGGCAATACAAGAAAACCAATACATAGGGCAGAAATCCTTTTCATTGTTGCTTTGTGCATATACATGTGTGTGCTGAAATAGGACTGTATTTGAACACCATCCTATACTCCTGGCAAAGAAGTCGTTTCTAAAAAAACAGCCCTTTTGGTTTAATACAACCTGGCTTCAAATAAAACTTAACCATTTTCTAAGGAAATAACTTCACAAGCCTAAAGAATGAGAACCTGACCAGTGGCTTTCCTTATGACAATCCTGGCAAAACTATGAGACTACAGAGTTAACAAAAAAATTCAACCTGTTAAGTACTTAGTAAATAGCTACTCTGTACCTAAGGATTTCCTTTTTTCTCACACAGGGTCTTACTCTGTGGAAGAGGATGGAATGCAGTGGCGTGATGACGGCTCACTCTAGCCTCAAACTCCTGGGCTCAAATGATCCTCCCACCTCAGCCTCTCAGGTAGCTGAGACTACAGGCAAGCACCACACCTGGCTAATTTTTTTATTTACTGTAGAGATAGGGTCTTGCTATACAACCCAGGCTGGTCTCAGACTCCTAGGATCAAACAATCCTCCCGCCTCCTGCCTTGGCCCTAAGGATTTTCTAGGCACTTTGAGATCTAGAGGAAGAACACAAAACAGATCATGTGGCTCCCATTCCCAAGAAACTGACTTTCTTTCTCAATGGGGAGATAAGACAGACCAAAAGACACAAACACCCACACACACACAAACACATACAACAGTGCCAAGATATTGAGGCCTCAAGTACCATACCTGGAGGTGAAGCCTTTGGTGTCCGGGCCACCCGCTTGGTTCTTGGTAGCGCAGGGACATCAAGCTCCGCAGAAAAGCATGTTGACTCCTGAATTCTCTGAACTCTCTTCTCCTTAAGAGGCGGCCGTGGAGACTTCTCTACTTCATTAAAAGTAAAGTAAGTGAGTAAAAACCCATTCAGAAAGAGGTTCAAAGGGCTGTTTGAACCGGAGTTGGATGCAGAAACAATGTGATAATTTCTTTTTTTTTTTGAAACAGTCTCCCTCTGTCGCCCAGGCTGGGGTGCAGTGGCCGGATCTCAGCTCACTGCAAGCTCCGCCTCCCGGGTTTAGGCCATTCTCCTGCCTCAGCCTCCCGAGTAGCTGGGACTACAGGCGCCCGCCACCTCACCCGGCTAGTTTTTTGTATTTTTTAGTAGAGACGGGGTTTCACCGTGTTAGCCAGGATGGTCTCGATCTCCTGACCTCGTGATCCGCCCATCTCGGCCTCCCAAAGTGCTGGGATTACAGGCTTGAACCACCGCGCCCGGCCACGTGATAATTTCTTAATAACAGAAATGCACATGATTGCCAGAATGACAGTCTTCTTACCAGGAGATTTTTGCAGACGTGCCGGGCTTGCTGTCTGTTTAATTGTTGTTACTTTTAGCTGTTCTTGTAAGGACTTCATTTGCTCTTGCAAATTCCTTAATTCCTCTAGGAAATGAAAATATGCTAATTTAAGAACCAGGCATGAGAAAACATTCTACACGACAAAAATGCTGGCAATATTTTTGTTGTTTACTCCCTGCCCCAACACCTTGAGACCCACGATATAATCACATACCCAAAGCTCATGATTAACTTTTGTACTTCAAAGAGGTCCCTTAGAGAAATACATATTTTATTTAAAGTAATGAAGCACCCAATGGTAAAACTAGTTATAAATCTATACTATTAAGAGATATCAGATATAAATCCACAGTTAACAAGTTTTTAGGACTTGAGAAATAATTACAGGCCAGGGATGGTGGCTCGTGCCTGTAAGCACAGCATTTTGGGAGGCTGAGGCAGGGGGATTGCGTGAGCCCAGGAGTTCGAGACCAGCATGGGCAACATAGGGAGATCCTGTATCTACAAAAACTGAAAAAATAAACAAACAAACAAAAATTAGCTGGGCATGGTGGTGCACACCTATGGTCCCAGTTACTAGGGAGGCTGTGGCAGGAAGATCACTTGAGCCTGGGAGATGGAGGCTACAGTGAGCTAAGATTGCACCACTGCACTCCAGCCTGCGTGACAGAGCAAGATTCTGTCTAAAAAAAAAAAAAATTATATTTATTTCATAAATTGGATATCATAATTAATATGATAAATGCTGGCTTCTGTATTAGAAGAAACAGCCAACCACTGAATTTCCTTATAGCTTAAAGATGTATGAGATGCCAGGAATAAGAAAAGAACATGTGTCAAAGCTTCTGTTCAGGAATGCTCTGCTGAAACAGATACGTGGCAGCTTTACAGCCCTGTCTCTGGCTCCACATTCCACATAAATACCAAAGTACTACTATTCCATAAGAAACATGAAAAGTTTCAGAGGCATTCCGTACAGGATCCATTGCAGCTGGCTGACACTGACAGAGTCTGTAGTTTGTGCTGAAATGCTGGCCTTAAACATTTCATCTACCAACTGGTATAATTTTCTTTCTTTTTCTCTTTTTTGACAGTCATTTATCTCTACCCTGGAATCAGCAGCTATTTTGATGACAACTATCAGATTGGTGGTCTTCATCCAACTTATCTGAAAGAAATAAGGAAGGCAAGTAGTTAGAGCACCTTGCAACTCTTCATTTGTTTTCTCTCGACTGGGGGCAGGAGCAGGGAGGACCCTGTGTTCAGCTGACTGTGATGCAGGAATTTCTTCTTCATCTGTGAAGTCCTCCATATCTCCAAAGAGAGTGGCCAAATTTTCCTTTTCATCTTTGGTCTTTCCTGTTTCTCCATCATCAGCTTCTTCTGTATAAGATTCACCGTCGCCGTCGGCATCAAAGAGCTCATCAAATGTGTCGGGCTCACCATTTTCCTGGGTCAAGAAGTTACTTTCTTCTGAATTACAATCCAAGGCTGACTCATTTTCCTCCAGCAATGCGGTCAGCAGAGACAGATTGTCTTCCTCCTCTAGGGGAAAAGAAGAGAAGGGACAGAGAATAAGCACAGCTGATTCCAAACATTCAACTTTAACAAGGCAATTTAAATAACCCCACAGGAGGTAAGAGAAACTACCTAATGGGTACAATGCTCATTATCTGGGTGATGGGTTCAATCATACTCCAAACTTCAGCATCACACTATACACCTCTGTATCAAACCTGAATCTAAAATGAAAGCTGAAACTGGAAAAAACAAACAAAACAACAACAAACCCTACAGATGCACCGTTTTGCCTAGTCCTTGTTCTTGTCTCTATCTTTCCTGTCCCCAGGTGCTTCTTAGGGGACACTGGGCTAAGAAGGCGCCAAAACTGCTGAGTAGAGTGGGCCAGCCACAGGGCTAAATGTCCTTACGCATTCTACTCCAATCAATGAGACAACTTCCCGCACACCAACTTCCATGAAATTCAACCAACAAGGGAATAATTTTAAAACACCAAACATAGATTTAGGCTTTAGATGTATATAATTCCTGACCTTTAAGTTATTTGAGATTAAAAAAAATAGATACAAACTATATAAAAAATACTAAGATCCCATCACTCAGAATTAGCCATCATTAACATTTTGTTGTTTGCTTCTTGCCTTTAACATTAAATAACACCTTCTAGATGAAGTCTGTCATGCCAAATCTTATCCCAACTCCTGACCACTGCCCCAGTTCCCATTGTAATCACTTTCATAATTTTGAGGTATCATTCCAGTCCATTTTTATGCTTTTACATAAATATATAGGCAGTCACAGTCAATATATATTACATGGTTTAAAAAATATTTACATAAATATTCCACACTGCATTACTCTGCATTCTGGGTTCATTCAACATTGCTTGTAAGATTAACTCAAATCAAAACATATAGTTCTAGCCAGGCGCGGTGGCTCATGCCTGTAATCCCAGCACTTTGGGAGGCCAAGGCGGGAGGATCACCTGAGGTCAGGAGCTCAAGACCAGCCTGGCCAAGAAAGTGAAACCCCGTCTCTACTAATAATACAAAAATTAGCCAGACTTGGTGGCCCATGCCTGTAATCCGAGCTATTCAGGAGGCTGAGGCAGGAGAACTGATGGAACCTGGGAGGTGGAGGTTGCAGTGAGCTGAGATCATGCCACTGCACTCCAGCCTGGGTATAGGGCGAGCCCATCTGAAAAACAAAAACCCCCATATAGTTCTAGTTTATTTCTTTTCGTTGCTATATTGTATCCTATAGTAAGACTGTGTTACACCTTATTCCATTTTCCAAAAAAGGACAATATGGGCTATTTCTAAATTTCCCCCACTACTAAATACGCTGTAATCGTGTATCCGTCTTCTTGCACATGTGTTTCTTGGGAGTATCTATCAGAAATGGAATTGCTGCATTGCTGGGTACCCACGTTTTCCAATTTTGCTAGATGGTGCCAGATTGTTTTCAAAGTGGATGCACTCTTGAAATGTCATCATTCATCTGGGGTAATACCAGAGGTTCGTTGCCTCACGCAGAGGAAATCATGGACGCTGACACCCAAGAAGTGAGGTTAAGTGCAGAAGTTTAACAGGCAAAAGAAAGAGAAGCGTTCTCAGCAGCAGAGAGGAGTCCCTGAAAAATTGGTTGCCCCTTCCATGGCGAAACGCATGGGGTTTCATAGATGAGCTTGAGGATGCAGTGTCGGATTTACATAGGACATGAAAGATTGGCTGGACTAGGTATGCATAGGGTGGAAAACCCGGCTACCCCACCCTAATCTTTTATTATGCAGGTGGTTCTCTACCTGGCCAGCGCCATGTTGCCTGTTTCCTTACTGTCCACGTGGTTGACAAAGGGGCCGCCATGTTGAACATGCCTGGCCCCCTGGGAGCCTTTTCCATTGGCACAGCTGCGGGTATTCACCCGTGCAAATTACTAGCTTGTTTTTCTATGTCTGCAGTTTGATTTTCAGGCTGCCCTTTGTTAGAAATTACTTGGGGCTGCTTTTGTTAAAAGGGAAATTCTGCTGAGGACTCTGTTGCCCTTACTATCTCCCTAAATAATTGCTATCTCCCCTATCACTCTCACTAGTGCTGTACACAAGGGCCACTTCTCCCCACCACCTCATCAATATCTGATGTGTCACTTAAATTTTTTTGCCAGTCTGATGGACGATGTAAAAAGGCATCTCACTGTTTTGATTTGCATTTCTTGGATTACTACTGGTGAGGTTAAGAATTGCTTACGTTTATTTGCCAATCAGATTTCTTCTTTCTTGATTTGTCTATTTTCTTTGTTCTTCCCACCCCCCCCACCCCCAATTTGGGCACTATTTGTTTATAAAATCAGAGGTATTTAATGGAAAAATATTAAGGGTATCTGACCTACTCTCCTTGTCTGAAATTCAGGGGCTAGAGTCTGAGAGGGTGAGGGCTTGTTCAGGATCACACGGAGAAACAGATCAGTGCAGGAGCTGGGTCAATAAGGAATCTTTAGATCAACAAACCAATATCCTTTCCACCACTCTACAATCCCTTACCAGAAGGAAAGAGCCAGTAGCCGAACTTCAGGCCTAGAATCTGATGACAGGGCCTAATGCTCAGAGTAAGAGGTTGTATAAGGATTAGCTTGAGTTGCTTAGTCCACAAATACTCCAAGACTGCACAGTGCAAGAGAGAAGAGACCAGGCAGCGCCCTGTGCTCTAGGTGAGACTGCCACACACCTCCAAGGAAGCAAAGAGGCCTCCATCATCTCTTGTTCCCATCTGCCAAAGAGGGCACACCCCAAGAAGAGGCTCTGGCTCACCCCACTGGGGGGCACAGGTGGAAAATGCTGCCTGGGGACCCCATACCATTCACTTTGAACCCATCTTCTTTCACAAGAGAACTAGGGCTAATCCCATGGTGACTCACAACCCCGTTTACCTGTCACCATCAAAAATCATGTCTTCTCTGTATTACGCTGACTCAATCTCCCAGCCTCTTTGTTCCCAAACCCCTGGGACGTGAAATCTACTACCAGCACGTTTCCCAGATCCCCGGTGGCTCTTACAACAGAAATCTGGCTACCCCTGGAACCCTCTTGAATGGAAAGCGTTTAATAGTTCACACCTCACATGGCAATGTCTAGAATAGTGTTCGGCACGTATTAGGCATGCAGTAATTATTTGTTGATCAACTTCAGGGTCCTGATGTCTTCTTTATCACTGTCACTTTGGAACGATTCACTCTTCTTCCAGATCACAGCTCTCTGAAGTTCATGACACCAGATTCTGGCATTAAGAACCCCTCACGGCACTGTCATGCGCTGATCATCGTGTGTGTATCATGCAATGCCCCCCGGTCCTCCCTCCATCTCTACTGCTCTCCCCCTCCTGGAGCACTTCAACCTCCACAAGAATGGTCCAGCCCACATCTTGGTCGCTGGGTTTCTCATCCACCACCCATCTTAGCTACCCACTCCCATAGTGACTCCAACTCATCACAGCAAAGCACAACTGACCTCTGAGCGTTCCTCTGCGATCCCACTTCCCATCCTTTCAGCCTGCTCACTCTAGTATTCACACCCAGCAGCTCTTCAGCTTCATCCACATGTTTAATCCATCAGCCTACCTACAATGTGTTTCCTGTCCATCACCCCCTGCCCCTAATGCCCTCCCTGTGGATCCATGTTCAACACCATCATCACTGCCCTCTAAAGACTCAATTCCCTGGCTGGTGAATGGTTCTGGTGAAAGACTCGCTACCAGGCTGACTGGTCTTTTTTGTTTATTTATTATTTTTTCAAGACAAGGTCACCCAGGCTGGAGTGCAGTGTCACAATCTTAGCTCACTGTAGCTTCAAACTCCTGGGCTCAAGCGATCCTCTTGCCTTAGCCTCCCAAGCAGCAGGGACTAGAGGTGCACACCACCATGCCCAGCTTATTAAATTTTTTTTCTGGAGAGATGGGGTCTTGCCATGTTGCCCAGGCTGGTCTTGAACTCCTGGCCTCAAGTGATGCTCCTGCCTCAGCCTCCTAAAGTGCTGGGACTATAGGCGTGATCAACAAGACCCTGAGCTAACTTTAAATTTTTGCATACCCATAACAAACAGGCATTCACCACTGCTTAAAGATTCCCACACTTCCCCAATCCATTCGCTTTCCCAGGCTCTGATCACTTCACACTGTCTCTCCTCAAACCTCCTATGCCCACTCCCCACTCTTTACTCTTAGCTGATGATCTTGTTCAGAGTAGATAATCAAATAACCTTTTTATTTTTATTTTTTTTTTGAGACAGAGTTTTGCTCTTGTTGCCCAGGCTGTAGTGCAATGGCGTGATCTTGGCTCACTGCAATCTCCACTTCCCGGGTTCAAGTGATTCTCCTGCCTCAGCCTCCCGAGTAGCTGGGATTACAGGCATGCGCCAACACGCCTGGCTAATTTTGTATTTTTAGTAAAGACAGAGGTTTCTCCATGTTAATCAGGCCGGTCTCGAACTCCCGACCTCAGGCGATCCACCTGCCTTGGCCTCTCAAAGTGCTGGGATTATAGGCATGAGCCACAGAGCCCAGCCCTTGGCTCTATTTTACAGAAAAAATAGATGCAATCAGACTTCCTCATCCTTCACTCCCAACTCTGAAGAAGTTATCTTCTCTGCTTTCCCTCCTAGGACTAAGTATCTCGTGCTATTCAGCCAATTCTTCCACTTCCACTCTTACACTGGGTCCCACTCCTCAGCTTCTCAAAAACTTCATTCTACAATTACCACCTGTCTGGCTCCTGCATCCCCAATTTCTCCCTCTCCTTGGAAGCACTCCTGTCAGCATACAAAGACATTGCAGTGTCTCCCATCTACTAACTACCCGTTTATTGTTTTGTTATCTTGCTCCCTCCACTAAAATATAAGCAGGAACATTGTTCAACAGTATATCCCAAGTACCATACACTTTCCGATTTCCTCTACACCAGCCAAATTGTGAAGCCATGCCAATCAAATGAGATATTCTTACTAAATATTATGATTTCTTTTTCCTCTTTTTTTTTTTGGAGACGGGGTCCTGCTCTGTCATCCAGGCTGGAGGTGCAGTGGTAGGATCTCGACTCAATGCAACCTCTGCCTCCCAGATTCAAGCGATCCTCCAGCCTCGGCCTCCTGAGTAGCAGGGATTACAGGCACATGCCACCACACCAGGTTAATTTCTGTAGTTTCAGTAGAAATGGGATTTCACTATGCTAGCCAGGCTGGTCTCGAACTCCTGACCTCAGGTAATCCACTCACCTTGGCCTCCCAAAGTGCTAGGATTACAGGCATGAGCCACCACTCCCGGCCTAAACATTATGATTTTTTTTTTCTTGACCTATACTGTTTCCAGATAGAGACTATGATTTCTTAGAGAACATGTATCCATTCACCTCTTATTTTCATGTCAATCTCATAGCAGAAAATGATGCTTTGTATTATATAACCTGCCCTGTAGGCAATTTGCCAATTTTAAGAAACAGGAAACTACCATGATAGCATCGGGCAATGAGTTTCACATAAGGAATAACCCTTATCTGAGGGTTTATTTTCTGTGGTTTTGATTTTCCATGGTCACTGTGGTTGAGGACAGTACAATGGGTATTTTGAGAGTGCAATAGATACTTTAGAGAGAGACCAGATTCACATAACTTTTATTACAGTATATTGTCATAATGGTTCCATTTGATTATTGTTATTGTTATGGCCTAATTCATAAATTATACTTTATCACAGGTATGTATGTACGGGAGAAAACGCAGCATGCCTAGGGTTTCGTACCATCCTCGGTTTCAGGCATCCGCTGGGAGTGTTGAAACACACCTCTCGGGGCAACGGGGGACCACTGTGCATCACAGTGTGAGGAGTTTCAAGTTTTTTTAAAAAGGGCAAAGTGTAATACGTTTGAATTTTTTTTTAAAATCCAGTTTCAGATTATGAGTTCGATTATGCAACTAGATCTCTTCACAACCAGCACAATCATTTTAATTTTTTAAAAATAGAAATGAGGTCTCACTCTATTGCCCAGGCTGGTCTTGAACTCCTGGACTCAAGCAATCCTCCTGCCCTGGCCTCCCAAAGTGCTGAGATTATAAGCGTGAGCCACTGCACCCAGCCCAGCACAATCATTTTAGATGATTGCTAATTAGTGCAACATCTCTTTTCTAGGTAAACATTTTGTATACACCCCTTGCAAAATGAACAAAATTAGAAAGGATTATATTAATAAAAACTTAAGTCAGAGCTACACTAAAATCGCTTCAACAGATTTCATTATCAAATGTAAATTCTGAAGTCAGACCACCTGGTTTAAAGCCTTGCTCTGCCAGCTTGAACTGTGACAAGTTACTAAACATCCGTTTTCCTGCCTATAAAATATGTTTGCCTGAGGACTGAATCAGTTAATTTCCATAAGAATCTTGGAGCAGTGCCTGGCCCAATGTACACCTACCAGCTATTGTAATTATGAAAGACAATCACTGTTGCCAGAAGAAATCTCATCTGATAAAAGCAAGTAACATTCAGTGACCTCTGTGAGACAGGAGATTGCTTCAGAACCTCTAAGACAATACCTGAGGGCTGGGGAACATTTTCACCATTACACAAGTAGAATAAATAACAAGTCCATGGACAAAAGGGTAGTTTTCCTTGAAACAGAGAAACAGAAAATTGCCAGGCCTTACCATCCATGCTGTCAAGAGGACAGTTATGACAGGAAACTTCAGCGGAGGCTCAGGTGCCCAGGAGATGAGCAATGTAGAATCTTGGCTGTGTGAAATCAACATTAGAAACGTCACTTTCAATTCTTCTCTTTCGCTCACAACGCACACCTCCACCAAACCCAGAATCCTACCACTCCTCTGGGCTCTAACCTCAGAAATCATCCAGAATCTGACCACTTCTCGCCTCCTCTCTCCACACCGCCAATGCCATCTCCCTCGCTGGATGTGACCAGCTTACTTTTACTTGTCTTTAAACTAAGGTTACAGAAATTCATTGAGATGCAGAGCAGTTTGTATCACACTGGATTACATGGATGAGATAAATTATGAGGAAGAACTATTGGGGTTGGCTGGGCACGGTGGCTCAACGCCTGTAATACCAGCACTTTGGGAAGCTAAGATGGGCACATCACTTGAGGCCAGAAGTTTGAGACCTGCCTGGTCACATAGCAAGACCTGGTATCTTTTTAAAAAATGACACACACACACACGAATTATTGGGGTCGATCTAAATTAGGCTATTCTCTCATTTTATTCACTGTAACACACCTGACATCTGCATTATCCACGGCAGCTTACTGTGTGATTCTGCTTAGTTGCAGCCTTAGTGACAATCATGATTTTGATTCAATACTGTCAGCAAAGCACAGAGAAACAGCATAGCTAATTAAGACAGAGTTGTTATCACTGTGTGCACTTCTCTTTTCATTTAAGATGATTTTTTAAACTGCAAGAAAAAAAGTATAAAATTTTCTAGGCTCTTATTTAACTTAAATGTGCTCTTTGGCAAGTTCAATGTCAAAGAACTAATTATAGTGATTACAGTGCTTTCTTTTCTTTTTTTTAGACAGGATCTTGCTGTCACTGGGGCTGGAGTGCAGTGGTGCCATCGGCTCACTACAACCTCCGCCTTTCAGGCTCCAGCGATTCTCCTGCCTCAGCCTCCCAAGTTGCTGGGATTATAAGTGTGCGCTACCACACCCGGCTAATTTTTGAGTTTTTTGTAGAGACAGGGTTTTGCCATGTTGCCCAGGCTGGTCTTGAACTCCTGACGTCAAGTGATTCGACTGCCTTTACCTCCCAAAGGCGCTTTTTTTTTTTTTTGAGACAGAGTCTCTGTCACCCAGAGCTGGAGGGCAATAGCACGCGCATCTTGGCTATGCAGTTCACGCCATTCTCCTGCCTCAGCCTCCCGAGTAGCCAGGACTACAGGCGCCAGCCACCAGGCCAGGCTCATTTTTTCTGTTTTTAGTAGAGACGGGGTTTCACCGTTTAAGCCAGGATAATCTCGATCTCCTGACCTTGTGATCCGCCCGCCTCGGCCTCCCAAAGTGCTAGGGTAACAGGCGTGAGCCACCACGTGCGGCCTTTTTTTTTTTTTTTTTTTTTTTTTTTTTTTTTTTTTTTTTTTTTTTGAGATGTTGTCTCATGCTGTCGCCCAGGCTGGAGTGCAGTGGCGCGATCTCGGCTCACTGCAAGCTCCGCCTCCCGAGTTCAAGTGATTCTCCTGCCTCAGCCTCCCGGGTAGCTGGGATTACAGGCGCCAGCCAGTACACCCAGCTAATTTTTTGTATTTTTAGTAGAGACAGGGTTTCACCGTCTTGGCCAGACTAGTCTCAGTGATTCGCCCGCCTGGGCCTCCCAAAGTGCTGAGATTACAGGCGTGAGCCACCACGGCTGGTCGCTTTTAAAAAATTCATTCAACAAACATTTCCACGGCCCCCTCATGTGCCACACACTGGGCTATCTACTGGGGAATCTATTGGACAGTAAGCTTCCTGAGGGTTAGGAGCAAACTGTCTTGTTCAAGTCTATAACCTGCCTCCCCTTTCCCCAAAATGAAACTGTGCACCCTCCCTCGCCCTCAAATCCAGGGCCACTGACAAGTAACTGTGGTTCCATCTCCAAAACACTGCTCAAATCTACCACTTCTCTCCAACTTCACTGCCAGAACCATAGGCCAAGCTACCATCAAGCTTTCACCCGATGACTGTGTTAGCTTTCTATGCTGGTCTCTTTGTCCCCCTGCAATCTATTCTCCATACAACAGCCACAGTAACCTTCCCTTTCCTTAGTAACCTTTTAGGAACATAAATCAGTTCATGGGGGGTCCCTTCGTTGAAATTCTTTAATGATTTTCCATTGCCCTTAGAACAAAATCTGCAAAGCCTGCGAGGCAATGATTCATATTCTCTCTCCCTTTCCAAGCTTTCTACTCCCTCACCTTTTCCACAATCCACCACGTCCAATTCTACCTACCCAGACACCCAAAACAATGCTCCAGCCGGGCCAGCCCGCTTCCACTTTCTGGAACACACTAAGTTGCTTTGAGGTCTCAGGCTTTGTTGGAAGAAAGCTCCCCCCAGGTCCTTCTCGCCCTTCGGTCTCCACTTATTCATCTTTCTGAGACCTTCTGGACGACCCTGAGTCGTCCACTGTCGTGCATTTGTTTATTGCCTGCTCGTCCCTTTAAACTGTAAGCGCCGTGAAGGCAGCGGAAATGTGATCCCAGCCCTGCACACCATCCGCGTTCAACAATCATTAGCAAATCATGAATACGAGAAATCAATGAATGAATGAATGAATGAATAAAAGAAAGCCCAGGCGGCAGGCACTTGGCAAGCACTTAAAAGGTTGCTTTTAAAAAGAAGAACCCGGTTCCTTAGTAGACGGCCGGCAACTCCCAGCCCCCAGCCCGGCCATGCCAGCCCCGCGCGGTCCCGAGCTGCCGCCAAATCCAGATCGCGCCCACCCGAGCTCCCAAGACCCCGCGCCTCTCGCCCTCAGATCCCTTGCAACCCGCGCACAGACGTGCGAGGCGGCCCCGGCCCCGCCGCCCAAGGATCACCCGCATGCCTGGGGCCGGCGCTCCTCACCCGGTACCGGGAGGCCTTCTTGGTACACAGACTAACCCGCCAAAATTCCAACCGGATTCCGCCCCTGCCTTGACGTCACACGCACGCGGCTGTGGGGCCGCACTGATTGGCTACGTCAGCGAACCCCAGGCCCTCGCGCAGAGCAATCGGATTGGTGTACGTCATTGGGCGCCCTCTTTGTTGGGGGCAAGGGAACTTCCTGTCGGTAGAAGCCAGACTCCTTTAGGTAAAATAGAGTATCTGGCGCCCCCTGGTGCCTGGAAGTTTAAGTCGTCCCACCCAGTATTTTTCCTGTGGTCCACAGGTCCCACTCCTGACGCTCTGGGACCGACTGTTCCTTTGTCAGCCTTGTGTCCATTCGAAATGTTTGGGCTCAGGACCAAACAGATCCGGTCCACTTTTACCCTGTCTGACCTTGGGGAAGTGACTTATCTCTCTCAGTTTCCCCTTCACCATCTGTGCAGTGAGGGAAAGGGTAGATGACATCTTTTACACTGAAACCACCATTTCCCGAGTAATTCCTGGTCCATAGATTTTTGGGACTTCTAAGGGGCGTCAGGGCTGAAGAGAACTTATCAGCAGACCATATCTTTCACAGAATTTTTTGCAGTAAAATTCACACCTCTTTATGTATTTACATTCTAAAAAATAGTGTTTGTATATAATAATAAGAACATAGTTTCTAAATGCAGAATAACATTTAGCTTTTACATAATTTCAAGGGATTGATAGCAGAAGAGACTTTGACGGACCACATGACCACTTTGAGTCTTCCCACCTCCCGTTTTCCTCCTTGCAGACACTATTCAGGCACTGCAGTTCCCCCACTAATAATCCTTTTGGTATAAGATCGTATCTCTATCCACTATCTACTTTCATTGTCAGAACAATTAAAATCGACTTTAGGAAGACTGAAGATAAACAGTCCTGATGCCATCTACTTTGACTTTTTTCCTGTGTCCTCATGGAGTATTACTGCTCCATTTATGAGCGCAGCCCTATTATTTATGCCTATATTATTTAAACCTATATTGGCTCAGGAATAGGAATAAAACCATTTCTGAGAGCTGCTAGTGTTAAAAATTCATAGTAATAGAGGAACTCTAGCAATCAAGTTGAAAAAGTGTGTTTAAATGCATCACTACATCTAGTTATTTTTTAAAAGCTTCGTCATAGATTTATTCTTAGCCATTATGCAGAAATTCCTTGACCAGTTCTGATCAGTACTCCGAAGTTCTTTTCTTCACCTTGACTTTCCAGGTCCTCTTTGCATCCAGTTCCATGCAAGGAGTCAGAAACAGAACCAATCTAAACCCGCAAACCTTCCTTAAATGAGGAATCAAGCATTTCTTATTGCAATTAGTATAGTGGTGACGTTGAGAAACGAAGTGGAGGTAATTTTGAGAAACAATTAGGCAAAGAGATTTTTTAAAACCCATTGAATGTGGCTTTTCCGCGCCAATAGCGCTCACACAAACATTATGAACGTTCCTAAAACCCGCTGGACTTTCTATAAGAAGTGTGCCAAGCACCAACCCCACAAAGTGACACAGTTCACGAAGGACAAGGATTCTCTGTATGCCCAGGGAAAGCGGTGTTATGACAGGAAGCAGAGTGGCCATCGTGGGCTAACTAAGAGTGGCCATCGTGGGCTAACTACAGAAGATTGTGCTAAGGCTTGAGTGCGTTGAGCCCAGCTGCAGCTCTAAGAGAATGCTGGCTATTAAAAGATGCAAGCATTTTGAACTGGGAGGAAATAAGAAGAGAAATGGCCAAGTGATCCAGTTCTAAGTATCATGTTTTCTTTTATTATGAAGACAATAAAATCTTGAGTTTATATTTTAAAAACATCTATTGAATGTGGAGATATTAGTGAGAAGGGAGCAGAGAGGGAATGGGGAGACAGGTTTAGGATGACTGTTTCTGATTTATACAATAGGGTACTTTTTGAGGTTGCGCACTGAAGTAGGAGACAGGAAGAATGGAACAGGTTTAGGGGAGAAGATAGATTTAGTTTTCTATTTCAGAATGAGAAAGGCACGGTAGCGAACCCCCAGCTCGATCTCCAGATCTGGGGTTCTAAGGAGAGGTCTGTACTCTCCTTAGAATACAAACGAAGGCCAAAAAAGAACAGCTCTGACAGTCATCAACATCTATCTAAAATGAAATCTAAAGAAAAGAGCACATATTGCAGTGGTCCTTAACCTTTTTTTGGGCGGTAGAGGGTGTTTATCATAGAGCCCTCTAATATAATAAAAGTGGGCCTGGCACGGTGGCTCATGTCTGTAATCCCAGAACTTTGGGAGGCCGAAGCGGGCAGATCACCTGAGATCAGGAGTTTGAGACCAGCCTGGCCAACATGGTGAAAACCCATCTCTACTAAAAAATACAAAAATGAGCCAGACGTAGTGGCGCATGTCTGTTATCCCAGCTACTCGGGAGGCTGAGGCAGAAGAATCGCTTGAACCCGGGGGTCGGAGGTTGCAGTGAGCCGAGATTGGCCATTGCACTCCAGCCTAGGCAACAAGAGCAAAACTCTGTCTCAAAAAAAAAACACAAAAAACAATAACAACAAAAAAGAGACCAAGCCGAGTCCCTCCTGCTCCCTCTAGGAATCAAAATAGCGGCGAGGGAAACCTGGAGCAGTCCCGGAGCCTGAGCTACTGACAGGAGAGGAGAGGGCGGCGGCGGCGGTGGGAGGAGGATGGCGCGAGGTGCTGGCGCGGGTGCCGACGGCGGTGCTGGTGCGGAGGCTGCGAAGGCGACGGCAGCGGTCCCTGCGGCAGCAGCAGCAGCAGCAGCAGCGGCGGCGGAAGGAGCCTCCGGGTTGGTTGAACTATGGTTGCGGAACCCACGGAACACGAAGGGCAGACTGTATAATAAACCCTTTAGGATCCTTGCTGTGTAGTTCTTACAGAATGTACAGTCCGTGTGTCTGGCTGCCCACGGTCTTTCACACTTCCAGTGGTATGCACTGAAGTAAAGTCTAATGGCTCTGTTCTCATAGAAATGAATGAAAAGAGGCACCTGGATCCAGGGTTGAAGCTTCCTAACGGCCTCTGGGATTATACTCTGGAGAACCCGCAGACCAAATGTCTGAGTGACTGAGGAAAATGGGTGCTAATGCATCTCATTGTCTTCATTCATGTTCCCCGTGGGTAGGGGGAAATTCACAGGCCCCATAGACTTTGATAGGGACGTCATCCTTTTCTCAGCAAGGCTGTGGTTGCAAACCAAAATTGTATAGCCTTGACTGTGGCAAAGAGAAACCACAAGATAAAAAAAAAAAAAAAAAAGAGGACTTCTGGCCCTGCCACTTTAAGCGTCGAAAATCTGATAGGTCTGCCGATCATGCCAAGCAGATGCAAGAACTCCTCTCTGGGTGGGATGTTAGAGATGTCAATGCTTTAATGGAGGAATATGAGGGAACGCCAGCATTAAAGGAGCTTTCTCTACAAGCCAGTTTGGCTAGGCGGGAAACCCAGACATTGCAGAAAGATATGAATGATCTTTATAAGTGTAAGTATCGTACTGATGTAGATTTCATATTTCAAGAAACTTGTTATCCTGTTCATTGTGCCATTTTGGCAGCAAGGTGTCCATTTTTTAAAATGCTGCTTTCTTCCTCACCTGAGTATGGGGCAGAGATAATAATGGACATCAATACGGCTGGTATTGATATGCCCATGTTTTCTGCTTTGTTATACTACCTTTATACGGCAGAGTTTGGAATGGAGGACTCAGGGTTTCAAAATGTCGATATCCTTGTTCAGCTTAGTGAAGAATTCCCTTGATGTAGATATGCATGGACTCTTTGATTACATGTGTTCTTATGATGTCGTCCTTAGTTTTTCTTCAGACTCTGAACTGGTTGAAGCTTTTGGTGGAAATCAGAACTGTTTAGATGAAGAGCTCAAAGCCCACAAGGCTGTTATTTCTGCATGGTCCCCTTTTTTTCAAAATTTATTACAAAGGAGAATACGAACTGTTGAAGAAATCACAGACAGAACTTTGAGGACTCCCACAAGAATTATATTAGATGAGTTCATTATACCAAAAAAAAAAAGCAAAAGTGGTATTACACTGTATGTATACCGACATGGTGGACCTCTCTGTTTTGCACTGTAGCCCCTCTGTGGGGAGTCTCAGTGAAGTTCAGGCTCTTGTTGCAGAGAAGTCAAACATGACCAGGGCAGAAGAAGCCATGGAGCTTTACCACATAGCACCATTCTTGGAATTTAACATGCTTGCACAAGGTATGAAGTTCTGGTTTTTAATTTTGATTTCTAGAATTACATATTTATCTTCCAAACTGAAAGCACAACTAGAACAGTCTATGATTTCAGTGTTTGGGATGTTACAGGGTCAGTTTTTTTGAACCTTCAGGTATGACATCTGAGACAGATTGAGCATCAGTATCAATGTGGTTCTTTATTTACTATTAAAATCAAGCATTCAATACTACAAAAAAATACATATATATAAAATGAAAGTGATGAGGGTTTTTTCCTCCTAGAAAAATGCACACGCATACACTCAAGTTTATGTACGCCCTTTCAAGGGGGATACGGGTGTTCTCCTGAAGCCCATCTACAGACACCTCTCCAAATTAAGAACTTCTGGTGCAAAACGCCAGAACCCTGGGGAGCACAAACATTCGAGGGTTAAGCAGCTGAGGCAAAGAAGAGAAGCCAAAGACAGGAACCAAGTGGGAGCAGTCAGGGTAGATCAGAAAGCAGAATTGGCCCTAGCCTGAGGCAAGAGGGCACCCTGGCCTGGGCCTGCCCTTCACAGGGCCCAGCTCTCCTCCTCTTCCAGCTGCACCCCTCCCCTCGGGATGACCAGTCCCAGGGTCAAGGGGATGTATCCATCTGAAACCTGGGCAGGTCCATGTGGTCAAAGCTCTAGGTCCTGGGACCCTGGGATGTTTTACCCAGACAGCCCTGAGCCTGCTTCAGAGACCTGTGTGGGCCTCTCTCTCTGGTTGTCATTCCAAGAAGTGGCCATTCTGTGTGGTTGGAGGGTTGAGTGAGGGAATGGAGCTTGGACAGCAGTATGGGGTATCCCTACAATTGGGAGAGAGGCCAGCAAAGGTCGCACAGAACTCAGTCTTGGTGTTACAGGAAAGGGGTCCCGATCCAGACCCCAACAGATGGTTCTTGGATCTTACACAAGAAATAATTCAGGGTGAGTCCTCAGAGTAAAGTGAAAGCAAGTTTATTAAGAAAACAAAGGAATAGGCAGGGCGCTGTGGCTCACGCCTGTAATCCCAGCAGTTTGGGAGTCCAAGGCGGGTGGATCACGAGTTTAGAAGTTCAAGAACAGCCTTGCCAAGGTGGTGAAACCCCATCTCTACTAAAAATACAAAAATTAGCCAGGCGCGGTGGCGGGTGCCTATAATCCCAGCTACTCGGGAGGCTGAGGCAGGAGAATCGCTTGAACCCAGTAGGCAGAGGTTCCAGTGAGCCAAGATCGCGCCACTGCACTCTAGCCAGGGCAACAGAGCAAGACTCTGTCTCAAAAATGAAAAGAATGGATATTCCATAGACAGAGCAGCCCCGAAGGCTGCTGATTGCTGATTTTTATGGTTATTTATTGATGATATGCTAAATAAGGACTGGATAATTCATGTCTCCCCTTTTTAGACCATATAGGATAACTTCCTGATGTTGCCACGGCATTTGTAAACTGTCCTGGTGCTGGTGGTACTGTAGCAGTGAGGACGACCAGAGGTCACTCTCGTTGCCATCTTGGTTTTGGTGGGTTTTGGCCGGTTTCTTTACTGCAACCTGTTTTATCAGTAAGGCCTTTATGACCTGTATCTTGTGCTGACCTCCCATCTCACCCTGTGACTTAGAATGCTTTCACCATCTGGGAATGCAGCCCACTAGGTCTCAGCCTTATTGTACCCAGCTCCCATTCAAGATGGAGTTGCTCTGGTTCACACACCTTTGACACTGGTAGGAAGAGAAGAAGGGTTTGCAGGGCCGGGGCCAACTTCTCCTTAAAACTCCAAGGAGATTGTTAGTTTTACCTATAAACTTACAAATTTTACACATAGAGGATGTGGGCCTATGTCTGTATTCTTGCCCCGGGGCTTTTCCAATGTAAAGGGGTGGGCCTGTGGGAAAATGATGGTACAGGACACCGGGGAAGGAGAGTTTTAGGAAGGACATGGCAAACGTCACTGCAGCAGGACAGTGGTGCATCCTAGAGCCTGGTCTCTGGGCCAGCATCAGCAGTGTCACCCGGGAACCTGTTAGAACTCACATGCTGGGCCTCATTCCAGAGCCTCGGAAGCACTGACTCTGGGGTGGGACCCTGCACTGCATGCTCTGCCTTTGGAAGGTTTCATCGCTGTATATATAGTGGTAGTTCATACAACTTCAGAGTACACCAGAATCACCAGGAGGGCCTTGGAAACATGGTGCAGAGCAAGACAGTGAAACAGGCAGGAGCGGGGAGAAGGTGAGTTGGCTTCAGGCCTCCTTCCCCCAAATGCCTCTGGCTTATATTGCTAAGCCCCTCTCCTTGTCACCTCTGCCAATATGGGGAAATTCCTCATCCCTGCATCCAATTATCCCGCCTCACAGACCGTGCCTCTTTCCTCTGGAACCCATCTATTCATCTACATCCTTGCTATGGCAAAACCCCATTTCTACTAAAAATACAAAAATTAGCCAGGCATGGTGGCAGGTGCCTGTAGTCCCAGCTACTCAGGAGGCTGAGGCAGGAGAACTGCTTGCCTCAGAGGTGGAGGTTGCAGTGAGCTGAGATTGTACCATGCTTGCTATGGGTGGATGGGTTCCAGAGGTAAGGGCCTAAGCCTCTTTAGGCTCTTGTCATCTCTCTCCTTTTTACTTCTAACTGGTCTGTTTCCAATCTCACCCACCTTCAATCCACTTCTCTTGTTGCCTCCACTAACAACAAAATCTTGGCCTGGCCCTTCTCTGTTTAAAATCTGTTAATAGGCCCGGCGTGGTGGCTCATGCCTGTAATCCCAGCACTTTGGGTGGCAAAGGCAAGTGGATCACTTGAGCCCAGGAGTTCAAGACCGGCCTGGGCAACATGGAGAAACCCCATCTGTACAAAAATTACAAAAATTAGTCAGGTGTGGTGGCAAGCGTCTACAGTCCCAGCTACTCGGGAGACTGAGGTGGGAGGATGGCTTGCGGCTGGGAGGTAGAGGCTGCAGTGAGCTGAGATCACACTGTTACACTCCAGCCTGGGTGACAGAGTGAGACCCTGTCTCAATAAAATAAAATAAATCTGCTAATAACCTCAGGTCCTATTAATTCCAAACTTCTCACCGTTGAAGATCTTTCTTTACAGACCTGATTCCTGCCTGCTTTTCCACTAACCTCAACTCTTGTCTTTCCCCACTGAATGAGTCTTTCTTCCAGCCATACTGAACTATTCCTCTTCCTCAAACATTCTAGGCTCTAGCATGCATCAGAGCCTTTGTACTTGCCAATCTATCTGCCCGGAATGCTTTCAACCACGGGGCCAACTCCCAATGACCTGTCGACTCCTCCTCTCCCAGCTAAGCTCCATTGCGGCTTCCCCTCCTTTGCAAAGCTCTCCTGGATCCTCTGGGCGAAGCATTTTCTACTTCCTAGAGTTCTAAAGCTTGCACATAAGTAGCTTGCACACGGACTTTTCCACAATGCACCCTAATTCTTCACGACTTCTGCTTCTTCCTTCTATAACATGGGCACCTGCAGAAAAGTGAACCATGTCTTGCTCCTCTTCCTCTCTCTCTTCCTCTGTCTTCTGTCTTGCCAACAGTGCCTGGCACACAATAGGTGCCAATAGAAAGAAAGAACTGAAAAGCATATTTGCTCCTGGACAAGTCACTAAGCATCTGGGAGCTGTTTTTCCACTGAGCTGATGACAGCAATACCTGGATTTGAGGGTTTTGGGGAAGATCAAATGAGAATTTCCAGTACATTTTCACACAGCTGGAAATGTATCTCCTTATGTTGAAGTCTCTCTATGTTGCCCAGGCTGGTCTTGAACTCCTGGGTTCAAGCAATCCTCCTGCCTCAGCCTCCCAAAGTACTGGGATTACAGGTGTGAGCTACTGGCACCTGGTCCAAGACTGCACTTTTTTTTTTTGAGGCAGAGTCTCACTCTGTCACCCAGGCTGCAGTGCAGCGGCACCATCTTGGCTCACTGCAACCTCTGCCTCCTGGGTTCAAGCCATTCTCCTGCCTCAGCCTCCCAAGTAGCTGGGATTACAGGTGTGCACCACCATGTCCAGCTAACTTTTGTATTTTTTAGTAGATACGCGGTTTCACTATGTTGGACAGGCTGGTCTCGACTTCCAGGGCTCAAATGATCTGCCTGGCTCGGCCTCCCAAAGTTCTGGGATTATAGGCGTGAGCCACCGCGCCCGGCCAAGACTGCACATTTTTAACTGCCACGTACAGTAGGGATGTGCAACCTTGGGTAAGCTACTTAACCTCCCAAAGCCTCCACTTATTCATCTGCCTAATGGGGACAGTAATAGTTATTTCATAGGCCATCATGAGGATTAGATGAGAAAAATTTGGATATATGTAATAGGGTGCCTGGCACCTGTAAGCATTAAATGTGTGTTAATGTATGTTCTCATTGCTCCATCAGGCACTGTTTCGGGAGATTAAGCTAACAAAGGCAGGAACTGAAAACACAACAGACTGGAGACAGAGAAAGGAAGGGACAAATGGAAAATGTATCGGGGGAAAACCTATCTGCTTTGGTAACTGACCAAAGGGAAGTTACCTTGGGTAGGAAAAGGAGAGGACAGTGGCCAGGTTGGCAATGCCCAGGAGACTGGCAGAACCATGGAAATAGATGAGGAGTCTGGACAAAGACCTGTATCTCTGCTTAGAGATAAGTAGCCTTCTTGAGAAAGAAGAAAACCCAACCTCTTTAATTTTCATAACAGAATATTGTCTTTGTTGCCCAAATATATGTCTATTGCTCTGCAGCCAACCTGGAGGTTACTTCCATCTAGTTACCTTGACTGATGTTTTGCAAAGGGAAGCCAATAAAGAGTCTGGCCACCCTCAGAGGCAAGAGATGGTACATGTTTTCTACTCAGATCTTTAAAAGGCCAGACTCTCAGTTAATCTGTTCTGGATCAGAAAAAGACCTGGAGGCCGGGCGCGGTGGCTCAAGCCTGTAATCCCAGCACTTTGGGAGGCCGAGACGGGCGGGTCACAAGGTCAGGAGATCGAGACCATCCTGGCTAACACAGTGAAACCCCGTCTCTACTAAAAAATACAAAAAACTAGCCAGGCGAGGTGGCGGGCGCCTGTAGTCCCAGCTACTTGGGAGGCTGAGGCAGGAGAATGGCGTAAACCCGGGAGGTGGAGCTTGCAGTGAGCTGAGATCCGGCCACTGCACTCCAGCCTGGGCGACAGAGCCAGACTCTGTATCAAAAAAAAAAAAAGAAAAAGACCTGGAAAGGGAAGGGGATTGTCTACAGAATATAAATTGCCCCACAAGAGACAGCTTTGCAGGGCCACTTCAAAATATGTCAAAGAAATATAGTTTTGGGTAAAATACTTAAGTTTCTGTCTAGGCCTGCTGTCATGTGATGCCATACTAGATTCAGGTTGGAATCTCGTATCTTATTGCTATAAAGAGTCTGTTTCATCGGTCGTAAGAGCTCTGCTTCCCATCATGGCCTCAACGAGTTTTTCAGGTTTACTTTGGAATCCAGTTGGCCAAGAGGAGGCTCCATTCAGCTAGTTGGGGGTCTTAGTATTTTATTTTTGGTTTATGACTTAAAAGCTGCAACTAGGCCAGGTGCAGTGGCTCACGCCTGTAAACCCAGCACTTGGGGAGGCCGAGGCAGGTGGATCACCTGAGGTCAAGAGTTCGAGACCAGCCTGACCAACATGGTGAAACCCTGTCTCTACCAAAAATACAAAAATTAGCTGGGCGTGGCCGGGCGCGGCGGCTCACACCTGTAATCCCAGCACTTTGGGAGGCCGAAGTGGGCGGATCACAAGGTCAGGAGATTGAGACCATCCTGGCTAACATGGTGAAACTCCGTCTCTACTAAAAATACAAAACAAAACAAAACAAAACAAAACAAAAACCGGGCATGGTGGTGCATGCCTATAATCCCAGCTACTCAGGAGGCTGAGGCAAGAGAATCGCTTGAACCCGGAAGGCGGAGGTTGCAGTGAGCCGAGATCACACTACTGCACTCCAGCCTGGGAGACAGAGAGAGACTCTGTCTCAAAAAATAATAATAAAACAAAATAAAAATTAGCTGGGTGTTGTGGCAGATGCCTGTAATCCCAGCTACTGGGGAGGCTGAGGCAGGAGAGTTGCTTGAACTTGGGAGGCGGAGGTTGCAGTGAGCCAAGATCATGCCATTGCACTCCAGCCTGGGCAACAGAGAAAGACTCTGTCTCAACAAAAAATAAAATAAAATAAAATAAATAAATAAATAAAAGCTGCAACTAGGTGTCATATCCATTTTCCCCCACTGAATTAATGATGGCATAATACATTTAATATTTCCTTTAAAATAATCCAAGTTGGCCCTTTCCTTATGGGTCACAAGGAAGTGTTAACCAATCTTTACAACAACCTTGATTTTCTGATGCAAACATAAATTTTAGGTGTGCTCATATTAAATAATCTTACAGTTCAAAGTTTTTTTCATTTAAAAAAATAATAGACTTAATTTTTTTTAGAGCAGCTTCAGGATTACAGAGAGATCAGCAGGAAGGAACAGTGTCCAAATAGCCCCTTCCACACACACACAGTTTCCCTTCTTACTAACATCTTGCATTAGTGTGGGACATTTGTTACAACTGATAAATCAATATTGATACATTATTATTAATAACAGTCCACAGTTCATTAGGGTTCACTCTATGCTGTACAGTTCTATGGGTTTTGACAATGGCATCCACCATTACAGTCTCCTACTGTGTAGTTTCACTGCCCTGAAGGTCTCCTGTACTCTAACTCTTCATGCCTCCCTCCCCATAATTCTTGGCAACCACTACCATCTCCATAGTTTTGCTTTTTGCATTGTCAGATGGTTGGAATCATACAGAAATCATACTTTTTCAGAATGGCTTCTTTCACTTAGCAATCTGCATTTTAAAAAGTGCAAGGAATTCCACCCCAAAATACGACTCCTTGGAATAATGAGCATTTTGAATTAAAAGCCCTTACAGATCGACAGGACTTGGAAGAGACTTTTCTCCTAGCCACACGAAGACCTGACAGATCCACCAAGAAGAACAATGGTTTTTTTCTCCCATGTTATTTCATTGTCTATTGCAGGAATGATAATCAAGAATGTAACCAGACTTGGCCCAACCTTTTTACAAAATGTCTCTCAGGCTCATTCATTTTCCAGAGAGAAACATTTACAAGTCAGTCTCTGTCCCCCACTAAGTATCCATTCATCCTCCCTAGTAATCAATTACTACCCAACAGAATTACCCATATTCCCCATCCCCACCTCCCTTCTGGCATGAGGTTATGTAAGTATTTGGGCCCCACTGGGATATTGGGTAATCACTCTGTGATTCTCTCCACATGCATGGCTAAATAAATTTGTATGCTTTTCTTATTTATTTATTATTTATTTTATTCTATTTTTGTGAGATGGAGTTTCGCTCTTATTGCCCAGGTTGGAGTACAATGGTGCAATTTTGGCTCACCGCAGCCTCCACCTCCCCGATTCAAGCAATTCTCCTGCCTCAGCCTCCCAAGTAGTTGGGATTACAGGCATGCGCCACCATGCCCGGCTAATTTTGAATTTTTAGTAGAGACAGGGTTTCTCCATGTTGGTCAGGCTGGTCTCAAACTCCCGACCTCAGGTGATCTGACCACCTTGGCCTCCCAAAGTGCTGGGATTACAGGTGTGAACCACTGCACCGGCTTACCTTTTATTAATTTGCCTTTCATTTAATCAGTTTTGTAGTTTTCCTCATACAGATCTTAAATGAATACTCTGGAATACCAAAGTATTCCATTTTTGGGTACTAATGCAAGTAGTACTATGTTTTATATCTCCGGGGCAATGATTCATTGTTGGTATACTGGTATTGATAATTTGTATCTTGTCTCTTTTTCTTAGTTAACCTGGCTAGAAGTTCATCAATTTTATTGATTATTTCAAACCACCAACCTCTGTTTTCTCTGTTGGTTTCCTGGTTTGTTTCATTAATTTATGCTCTAATTTTTATTATTTTTTTCTTCTGCTTATTTTGTACTTTGCTCTTCTTTCCTAGTTTCCTAGGCAGCAGCTTCTATTACTGATTTTAGTCTTTCTTCTTTTCTACATATATATTCATTGCTACAAATTTCCCTCAAAACACTGTTTTCTCTGAATTCCACAAATTTTAATAGGTTATATTTCATTTAGCTTAAAATATTGCTTGAGACTTCTTCCTTAAACCATGTATTGCTTGTAGGTGTATTTTTTTTTTTTTTTTTGAGACAGAGTCTCACTCTGTTGCCCAGGCTGGAGTGCAGTGGTGCAATCTTGGCTCATTGCAACTTCTGCCTCCCAGGTTCGAGCAATTCTCCTGCCTCAGTCTCCCAAGTAGCTGGGACTATAGGAACACACCGCCACACGCAGTTAATTTTTTTGTATTTTAGTAGAGGTGGGGTTTTACTGCGTTGTCCAGGCTGGTCTCAAACTCCTGAATTCAGGCAATCTGCCTGCTCGGCCTCCCAAAGTGCTAAGGATTACAGGCATGAGCCACCATGCCCGGCCTGTAGGTGTATTGTTTAATCTCCATGTATTTTTGGAGTTTCCAGCTCTCTTTCTGTTACTGATTTCTCATTTAATTACATTTTGATGTGACAGCATACTTTGATTTCCATTGTTTTAAATTTGTTAAGCTGCATTTTATGGCCCAGAATGTGGCCTATCTTGGTGAATATTCTGTATGAGCATGAGAAGAATGTAAACTCTGCCATATGCAGAGTATGAAGTATTCTATAGGTGTCAATTAGATCTAGTAGACTGATGGTGTTTAATATAGTTTGGATACCTGTCCCCTCTAAATTTCATGTTGAAGTTTGATCCCTAGTTTGCAGGTGGGGCCCAGTGGGAGTGTCTGAGTTATGGGGGTGGATCCCTCATTAATGGCTTGGTGCCATCCTCATGGTAATGAGTTCTGACTCTAACAGTTTCTGGGAAAACCGATTGTTAAAAAGAGCCTGGCACCTACCTCCTTTCTCTCTCTTTCTTCCTCTTGCTATGCAATGCCTGCTTCCCTTTGCCCTCTGCCATGAGTGGAAGCAGCCTGAGGTCCTCATAGAAGCAGATGCTAGCCAGGTGCAGTGGCTCATGTCTGTAATCCCAGCACTTTAGGAGGCTGAGGTAGGTGGATCACCTAAGATCAGGAGTTTGGGACCACCCATGGCAAAACCCCATCTCTACTAAAAACATAAAAATTAGCCAGGCGTGGTGGCATGCGCCTGTAATCCCAGCTACTTGGTAGGCTGAGGCAGGAGAATTGCTTGAACCCAGGAGGTGGAGGTTTCAGTGAGCCGAGATCACACCACTGCACTCCAGCCTTGGCGACAGAGCAAGACTCCTTGTCAAAAAAAAAAAAAAAAAAAAGAAGCAGATGCTAATGCCATGCTTCTACAGTCTGCAGAAATGTGAGCCAAATAAACCTCTTTTCTTTATAAATGACCCAACCCCACACATTCCTTTATAGAAACACAAACTATGACAGTGTTGTTCAGTTCAACTCTGTCCTCACTAGTTTTCCATCTCCTGTATCTGTGAATTACAGAGGGGTTTTAAAGCTTCTGACTGTCAGTCTTCTCAAACTGCCATAACAAAATACCATAGTCTGGGTGGTTCAAACAGCAGGAATTTATTTTTCACATCTCTGGGGACTAGATGTCAGAGGTCAGGGTGTGGGCAGGGTCAGAGTCTGGTGCGGGCTCCTCCCTTGGGTTGCAGATAGTTGTTTCTTGCTGTGTCTTCACATGGCTTTTCCTTGGTGCATGCATGCAGAGAGGGAGGAAGGGAGGGCTCTCTGGTGTGTCTTCCTGTAAAGGCACTAATTCCATTATCAAGGCCCCACCCTCATGACCTTATCTAAACAGAATTAACTCTTAAATGTCTCATCTCCAAATATCATCACACTGGGGGTTAGGGCTTCAACATATTAATTCTGGGGGACACATTTCAGTCCACAATACCAAATATACTAGTGAATTCATCTATTTTTCCTTACAGTTCTATCAGTTTTTGCCTCATGTGTCTTGACATTCCATTGTTAGGTGCAAACACATTCAGGATCGTTGTGTCTTCTTGGAGAATTGACCTCTTTATCATTATGTGATGTCCCTCTTTATCCTTGGTAATTTTCTTTGCTCTGAGGCTTGTCTGAAATTAATGTATCTACTCCAGGTTTGTTTTGATTAGTGTTAGTATAATGTGTTTTTCTCCATCTTTTTAATCTATATATGTCTTTATATTAAAAGTGAGTTTCTTGTCAATGACTTACAATTGGGTCTTTTTTTTTTTTTTTTTTTTTTTTTTTTTTGAGATGGAGTCCCACTCTGTTGCCCAGGCTGGAGTACAGTGGCATGGTCTTAGCTTACCACAACCTCCGCCTCCCAAGTTCAAGTGATTCTCCTGCCTCAGCCTCCCCAATAGCTGAGACTACAGGTGTGCACCACCATGCCTGGTTAATTTTTGTATTTTTAGTAGAGACAGGGTTTCACTATGTTGGCCAGGCTGGTCTTGAACTCCAGACCTCGTGATCCACCTGCCTCGGCCTCCCAAAGTGTTGGGATTACAGGCGTGAGCCCCTGTGCCTGGGCTTTTTTTTTTTTTTTTTTTTTTTTTTTTTTTTTAAATCCACTCTAACAGTCTCTTTTAAAATTGGTATCTTTAGACTACTAATGTTTAAAGTTACTATTGATATAACTGGAATAATGTCTACCATATTTATTTTCTATTTGTTGCCTTTAATCTTTTTTTGTCTTCCACCGTATTTCTGCCTTTTATGGTTTCAACTGACCATTTTATGTAATTTTCTCTCCTCTCTTAGCATATAAATTATACTAATATATATCAGTTTCCTTCGCTCTGAAGAACTTCTTTTAACATTTCTTGGAAGGGAAGAACTAATGGCACCAAATCCTCTTAATTACTGTTTGAAAAAGTCTATTTCTCCATCACCTTTGAAGGATAATGTCCATATATAGAGGATTCTAAATTGGTGGTTGCTCTCGCTCAACATTTATTTCATTTTATTCTCTTCTTGCTTACATGGTTTCTGGACAGAGGTCTGATGGTTCTTATTCTCGCTCCTCTCCACAGGTAAGGCTTTTTCCCCTCTCTGGCTTCTTTCAAGATTTTCTCTGTCTTTGCTTTTCTATAGTTTGAATATGATATGACTAGGTATAGATTTTGTTTTGTATTTATCATGCTTGGTATTCTCTGAGCTTCCTGGATCTGTGGATTGGTGTCTGTCATTAATTTTCAAAAATTCTCAGCCATTATTACTTCAAAGACTTCATTTTCTTCTCCTTCTGGTATTTCCATTATATGCATAACTTTTATAATTAACCCACGGTTCCTGAATATTCTGCTCTTTTCATTCATTCTTCTCTGTGCATTTCAGTTTTAGAAGTTTCTACTGACATTTCTTCAAGCTCACTGATTCTTTCCTTGGCCACGTCCAGTCTCTTGATGAGCGCATCAGAAGCACTCTTCATTTCCATCAATGTTTTGATTTCTAGTATTTCTTTTTTATCCTTTCTTAAAATTTCCATCTCTGCCTTACATTACCCATCTTTCCTTGCATTTTAAACACTTTACCCATTAGAACCCTTAGAGTATAAATCATAGTTATTTTAAATGCCCAGTCTCATGGCTGTCATAACTGAGTCTGGTTCTGATGTTTGATCTGTCTTTTCAAGTGGTGTGGGGTGTTTTCGTCTTTATGATGCCTTACAATATTTGTTGAAAGCCTGGCAAGATACACTGGTTAAAAGGAATGTAAGCAAATAGGCCTTTAGTGTGAGGTTTTACATTTATCTGACCAGGAGTTAGGATGTGTTTACTATTTGCTTTTTCCACAAGTATGAGGCTAAAATTTCCTTTGAAGTTACTGTTTTTGTCTCCCTTGTTGCTTTGGGTTTCCATACAGATATCTTCTTAAATAAGATCTGAGACACACAGTTTTTTCATTTGTAACCCTCTGTTATTATACAGGAGCCCTACTGATGTGGTGGTAATGTAGAGGGGAGGGGGAAACATTCTACAGTCCTATGATAAGAAGGTCTCAGTCTTTCAGTGAGCCTGTGCCTCTAGGCTGTGATCTTCAACAGTACATCTTAGGTTTCTCCCCACTCCCTCTTAGGTGAGAGGAGGAAGCCTATGCAGGGCTGGGTTGGATATTTCCCTTCCTCCAGGTCAACAGGGTTTGATAAAACAATTTCTCACAACACTAGGCCTTTTTAAGAGGAACAGAATGCTCTGCCATATTTCCAAATGGCTACTCCCACCCAGATGCATGAGGGAATTTTTCTCGTCTTCACTTGAGAATCTGGCAAGACTCCTGGAGGTAAAAATCACAAAAGTGTAAGAGTTCTAAGACTTGGCCCTCCAGGAGTTTCTAACTCTCAAGCTTGTCCACATGGAACTTCCAGCCATTCACCAATTAAGCTAGCTTAAGTTTTTCTACCATGGCACTGGCTCCAGTGGGGGTTTCTGTTCTGAGCTTCGGATCTGGTAATCCTGCAACTCTCTGTATTATCCTGTCTTTCCAGTTTTGGAGATAGTAGTTTGCCCTGCAAGCTCAATTCACTGACAGACTTAAAAAGAGTTGTTGATATGCAATTTGTTCAGCCTTTTTCTTGCTGTGAGAACAGGAATGATGACTTCTCAGCTCCTCACTCAGACTGAGTCAAAGTTATTTTCAAATATAAAAGTTTAAGATAATATTTTAAAATAATTTTTAAATTTTTTTTTGCTTTTCTCTTTTTTTTTTTTTTTTTTTTTTTTGAGACAGAGTTTCACTCTGTCACCCAGGCTGGAATGCAGTGATACAATCTTGGCTCTCAGCTCACTGAAACCTCTATCTCCTGGGTTCAAGTGGTCCTCCCACCTCAGCCTCCCACGTAGCTGGGATTACAAGTGTGCACCAGCATACCTGGCTAATTTTGTATTTTAGTAGAAATAGGGTTTCACCATGTTGGCCAGGCTCAACTCAAACACCTGACTTCAAGTGATCCAACTGCCTCCACCTCCCCAAAGTGCTGGGATTACAGGCATAAGCCACTGTATGCCCTGGCTGTAAACCAGTTAAATTTTTCCATGGCTTCCATTCATATTTCCTAGTTCCGATTTCTAATTGCTCCATTTAAATAAGACTTCAAGAATACAGCATGGACGGGGTAGGGAAGGAAGATGGTGGCACCCAACAGCCAGTGAGGACAGAGGGACATGGGGGATCTGACGAGTGGCCAGTCTCCTTGTGTTTACGGCTATATCCCTTCACCTGCCTCCTCAACCTCCTGACAAGTTAGGTAGGAGGATTGTGTCTGGTATCTTGAAAGAACAGCCATGCAGGAATCCCCTCAACAAAATTCCAGGCATGTTTTTAGGAATGCCAGTAATGAAGCGGATTAACATTTCAGCACTTAGCTTCCTCAAATGCAGATATGTCACATAGCTGAACAGAAGCCTCAACCAGCAAGTAGAACCAAACCAGAACACAAGTGGCATCTCCTTGCCTTGCAAAAACATCTTCGGGTCAGGCAAAACAAAGAAATATATTAAGATAAAGACTTCTTAGCTCCTAACCCTGTCCCTTCCTCCAGCCTCCTATCTTCATCCAGAAGCCAAATGAAAAGGAATTGACAGAACTACAAGGTGTGCCTCAGTAATTACAGTTTCTTTTCTTTCTTTTTTTTTTTTGAGACAGTTTTGCTCGTCCCCAAGCTGGAGTGCATGGCACGATCTCGGCTCATTGCACCTCCATTCCTAAGTTCAAGCGATTTCACCTGCCCTCAGCCAGTCCTCCCAAAATAGCTTGGGAATTACAGGTGCCATGCCACCACGCTTGGCAATTTTCGCATTTTTAGTCAAGACGGGGGGTTTCACCATGTTGGCCAGGCTGGTCTCGAACCCTGACTTCAGGTGATCCCACCCACGCTCAGCCTCCAAAGTGCTGGGATTACAGGTGTGAGCCACCGCAACCTGGCCTACAGTTTCAGTAGATGCAGGAAGAGAGATAAAAGAGGAAAAGTAGTTGGAAAGAGATGTAAGGTGCATGTGGATGATCTGCCAGGAATTTCTGGCTTGAACTACCCAAAATCAAACCAGGTTTCTGATATAGTTTGATAGTTGAAATCTTTACTTTTAGTTAAACAAAAAGCTTAATTTTATTGAACTGTCCCTGAAAGGAAAAATTGGACTGCAGTTCTTTCTGTAATTTTCCTCTCTTTAACTGGATTTGAAGATAGAAGTTTCTGAAATCTATTGTAATATACAGAATGCGCAAATAAATAATTCATTATAAGTATCAGACTAAAAGTTCATCCTCCTTTTCATTTCCCAGTTAAAGTTGAACATTTATCCTGCTAAAAAAAAAAAAAAGAAAAGAAAAGAAAGAGAGAGGAAGGAAGAAGGGAGGGAAAGAAGGAAGGAGGGAGGGAAGGAGGAAAGGAAGGAAGGGAAGGGAGGGAGGGAGGAGGGAGGAAGGAAGGAAGGAAGGAAGGAAGGAAGGAAGGAAGGAGGGAGGGAGGGAGGGAGGGAGGGAGGGAAGGAAGGAAGGATATATAATCGGCAGCATTTACAAAAGGGAGATGGCAGAACAGGAAGCCCCAGGCCCTCCTTCCCTGCCGCGAAGACACTGGTTCAACAATACATGGATGAATTCCCTTTGTGAGAAATCAAGAAAATAGTTAACAGGCTCCTCCACTCCAGATGAGCATGAAACCAGTCATGTAAGAGAACTCGTGACACTCCCTTGCCATAGTACCTCCTGTGGCTCAGTGTGAAATCAGGAGAAAGCTCCCAGCTCCTGAGCTCTTCCTGGGGAGGCAAAGAGAAGACTAACACCTATGCCCAATGTGCAGACTTTTCAGGGGGCTGTCTGAGGGATTCGTTTCTATCTTGCCTGAATTTAGGAACTGACTAAAAAAGGCACCAGTCTAGGGACCACTCAGAACAAAAGAGGAGACTGGGACTGGCATGTACTCTGTCACCATCCCCATTGCCCCAGCTCAGCGTGAAACAAGTGGGAGAAAACACCTGGCTCTTGGCTTTCCCTGGGGAGGGAGAGTTGGAGCCTGAATCCAATTTCCAGTTTTTCAGAGGGTTTCCCAGGGGATTGTTTCTCTTGTCCTGAGCACGGAAAGGCTTGATAAACCATAGATGCCTGGGGACTACTGAGAATAAGAGCGAGGCAGCTTGCTGCTGCTGTAGAGGATCTGCAGTCCAACAGAGGCCGATACATTTTGGCAGCCTCTCCTATATAGCGGAAAAGAGAAAAGCAAAGTGTGTCCAACGTTCTGCCCTTTTGGGAGGCTGTCTGAGGGACCCGTTTCTATTTTGTCTTGGAGTGCTGACAGAACACAGCATACTGTAGATGCCTGGGGTGGAGGTGGGGGGCACTGGGAAAGAGAGAGCTGGGTGACCTGACCTACTACTGCTCCAGGACTCATGGTGCAGCATACAGAGGTTGATACAGCTCAGCCAGCCTGTATCAAGAGGCTCAGCCAGCCTCTCCCTTGTGGAGGGAACGAAACTAGTGGAGCGTGTGTCAAATGTTCTGGCTTTTAAGGGGCTTATCGGGGAACTGGTTCTATCTTGCCCAACTTAGAGTTTTGACAGAACCTGGAATGCTCTAGAGAGAGACCTGGAGGCTGCTGAGAATAAGATAAGGAGTGCTGGATGGCTTGTGGCAGCTCCAGGGAATACGCAGTGCTGCAGGCAGACACCAGAAGGAACAAGAGGCTACAGATTCTGAAAAGAGACTAGCAAATCTAATCGAACATTTGCATGCACAGGTCTGGAGGGATGGATCTATGGAAGAGGTCTGGGAGATCCCAGAATCTCTAGCCAAGATGATTAGTAAAGATCTTTCCCTGTATGAAGCCAGTCCCTAAAGACTGGAAGACAGAGTTGTTTTTCAAATACATGGATCCCAACAAAATCACAAGACACATGAAGAAACATGTGAAAATATGGCCCAAAGAGGCAAATGAAATCTCTAGAGACTGACCCCAAGAACTAGCGGTCTATGAATAACCTGAAAAAAAATTCAAAAGATGTTCAGTGAGCTCAGGAAAATGATGTATGAACAAAATGAGAATATCGATAAAGAGAGAGTATAAGAAAGAACCAAACAGAAATGTTGGCAGTGAAGAATAAATTCAGAAATTTATTAGAGGGGTTCAACAGCAGATTTGACAAAGCAGAAGAAAGAGTAAACTCAGAGACAGGTTATTTGAAATGATCCAGTCAGTGGATCAAAAAGTAAAAATAATTTAAAACTGATAAAAGTCTAAGGAACTCCTGGGACACCATTCAGTGGACCAATATAAACACTATGGGAATTTAAGAAGAAATAGAAAAAGGGACAGAAAGCTTCTTTAAAAAAATAGTGGCTCAAAATTTCCCAAATCTGGGGAAGAACACAGACATCCAGATTCGAGAATTCCGAAGGTCTCCGACTAGAATGAACCCAAAGACATCCACACTGAGTCATTTCAAAATCAAAAAGCAACTTGTCACGAACAAGGGATCCTTCATAAAACAGTGGATTTCATAGCAGAAACCTTACCAGATGGCCAGAAGGGAGTGAAATAATATATTCACAGTGCAGAAGGAGACAAACTGCCAAGTAAGACATACTATGTCCAGTCAAACTGTCCTTCAAAAATGAAAGAGAAATAAAAACTTTCCTAGGCAAATAAAGCTCAGGGAGTTCATCACCGCTTGATTTATCTTCAAGGGGAGAAAGGGATTCCTCTCACACCAATAATCCTAGCACTTTGGGAGGCTGAGGCGGGAGGACTGCTTGAGCCTAGAAATTTGAGACCAGCTTGAGAAGCATTGTGAGACCCCATTTCTACAAAAAAAATTCTTTTAAAAAATAGCCTGTGGTGCCCGCTACTCAGGAGGCTGACGGTTTATAAGAAATCTATTATTGTAGCAGCAAATAGCCTGGCCACTGGGCTAGGGTCACCCATGTTGCCTCTCTGTGATGTGGATTGGGTTAATGAAGAGGCTTGGTTTCAAATACCTTATACCACCCTTGAGCAGAGTCCCCATGGCTCTTCTACCTTATGTTTCCCAGGATAACACAAGAGTGTCGGCAAATGGAACGGTGCTCAGCAGGTGGAGGCACAGGACCAGGGGCCTGGGGGGTAGCAAGGGGAAAACGAGTGGCAAAGGCCTGGTTTCCCAGGTGCTTTTGCCTGAAACCTTCATCCAGGAAGTTATGCTTTGAATGAGGGAGCTATGTTAAATGAAATAAGTCAGTTACAGAAGGAAAAATACTATGTAATTCCACTTATAGGAGGTATGTAAAGTAGTGAAACTCATAGAAGCAGAAAGGAGAGTGGTGGTTGCCAGGGACTGGGGAGGGGAGAATGGGGGCTGCAGTTCAATGGGTGGAGAGTTTCATTCATGCAGGATGAAAAAGTTCTAGAGATCTGCTGAACAACAATGTGCACACAGTTAACAATACCATCCAGGATAGTCATAAACTTGCTAAGAGTGTAATCTTCAACTATGTATTTTTACCACACACAGACACAAAATTCCGAGGAGGTATAGTTAACTGGTAACATGGAACAGAGGCTCTGAAGGGATAGCAGACTAAATCAATGAGATAAGATGTGCACAGAGTTTATAAGCTATTTACCAAGCTGGAAACAACAGCCTTAATTTAAACTGGCTACATGAAATTGCCTTCATTTGTAATTCTTCCAACTATTAAACAAACGATTTGGTCACAAGCTTAGTAAGTCCATTCATGTTAGTATTTCAGAGCTGGATTGGCTGGATATTTTGACTTGAACAAAGTAAAAGGATTATGCCCAACAACTTTAAATGTGAAACCATTTGGTTTCCTTCTCTATTTAGGAGGCTATAGAAATATATTTCCTCCAGTATAAGATGATAAGGGAAAAAATTTACATTAGAAACCAATACAAAGAAAAGTAAAAATGTCAGAGTTACTTTAGAAATGTCTTTAACAAATATTCTCCCTGAGGTGTGATAGGGGACTCGTTTAATTGAAATTGCTGTTGAATTTGTATCATGTGTTCTCTTGGCATGAAGATATAATGAACTATTTTGATTCTTATTGAAGTGTGTGTGTGTAGTCAAGTTCGTCTAGGAGAGATTCTTAGGACAAATTTAAACAAAAGAGATCTTTTAATTTTCTCTTAAATGCTTTAGTATCTCAATGCATAAATACACTGTTTACTTTTACAGCCGGTCCAGTGTTATTCACTCTTGGCATATTGTAGACTTACAAAACAAGGCAAATCCCTACCTATTCACCTTCTCAGCAAGGATGACTTCTAATTCAAACAGCACATAATGGGCTCTAGTAAAGGGATTTGCTTATATTCATAGAACTAACGAAAGATACATGACTAAGTATTCAGCTTAAATGAAGCCAAATGAGTTTAATACAGAAAATATACATGATATTAATCATATATAAACAATGTAAAAGATTCATAAACAAAATTTTATTTTGCAATCACTAATTCTTGTGATTATGAAGATATAACCTAACCTAGGAAGAAAATAGGCAGCTGTTCTTTTTATAAATTAATTATCTACTGTACAAGCCCATACGCCTGCAGGTACAATGAAAGAATGAAGGTAACTTCTTTACACTGTGAATGGGTAAAGAGATCCAGTGAGGCCAATGTTATCTATTTCATCGATGCCAATATTTTTTCACTTATTGTGATATTAAGTAAAGGCTCACAGTGCCTATGTGAAAACTTCGGTACAATTATTATGGCTGCAATAAAACTACAACATACACACATAACCTCCAATAGATCCATTTTAAATGAAGAAACATAACAATATAGTTCATTTTAAAAAATGCTTCAAAAACATTTTTCTTGATGTAATCTGTGGCCACTTCATTGTTCCTGCATCCCTAAAACGTTCTTAAAATTAATCAGTGAGGTTTCTTCCATCTAACTACATGAACTTTGTCACATGATGTCACATGCTAGCTAACTGCATGAGCAGTGCAGCTGCTGGCATCAACCAAACATAAAAAATGCTAAAGTTATTATCAGAAGAGTGGTGGTAGGTAAGGATTTTACTTTGCAAGTTGATGGAACTCCACCAAAGGTGTTCTATGTAGAACAGGTACGTTTTCTTTTTTTTTTCTTTGAAATGGAGTCGCGCTCTGTCACCCAGGCTGGTGTGCAGTGGTGTCGTCTCAGCTCACTGCAACCTCCACTTCCTGGGTTCAAGCGATTCTCCTGCCTCAACCTCCCGAGTAGCTGGGACTACAGGCGTGCACCACCACGCTCGGCTAATTTTTGTAATTTTGGCAGAGACAGAGTTTCACCATGTTGGCCAGGCTGGTCTCAAACTCCTGACCCCAAGTGATCCACCCATCTTGGTCTCCCAAAGTGCTGGGATTACAGGCATGAGCCAGCGCACCCGGACTGTTTTCTTTCTTTTAAAACAATAATAATGAGGTAAAATATTTGAGTGAAAAACAAATAACACAGAAGGACAACTCTTCGAGGAAAAAATCTGACGTTTACCAATAGTTTTGGGGAGGTGACACATCAACACCTAAATGATGCAATCCATCACATGAATCTGTAGCGTGTCTATGTCAGGCAGAACCTCTCCACACTTGGGGCAGGAATGAATCGGAATATTCCGCTGTTGCTGCCAGTCCCTGTCCTCAGCTCCTGTGAGGAAGTAGGACATGAAATATCATTCCATTAGTTCCATTTTGCAGGCAGTTTTGTTTGTTTCACTTGAAGAACAGACGGTGAGTTTTAATATCAGTTCAACTTTGTATTCAATATGTAGTGGGACATGAGCCCAGGTGTTTGGTCTTTAACTGAAGTCATCATGATGCATATAGAGAGAAAAATCTCTCCAAATGATACCTGCTTCCCTATTATTTTAGGATTCTTTTTTTTTTTTCTTCAAGACAGAGTCTCGCTGTCATCCAGGCTAGAGTGCAGTGGCATGATCTTGGCTCACTGCAATCTCTGCCTCCCAGGTTCAAGTGATCCTCCTGCCTTGGCCTCCTGAGTAGCCGGAATTACAGGTGTGTGCCACCATGCCCAGCTAATTTTTGTATTTTTAGTAGAGATGGGGTTTTGCCATGTTGGCCAGACTGGTCTTGAACTCCTGACCTCATGATCCGCCCACCTCGGCCTCCCAAAGTGCTGGGATTACTGGCATGAGCCACTGTGCCTGGCCTGTTTCAGGATTTTTTTTCTTTTCTTTTCTTTTCTTTTTTTTCTTGACAGATGGAGTCTTACTCTGTCTCCCAGGCTAGAGTGCAGTGGCACAATCATAGCTCACTGCAACCTCTAACTCCTGGGATCCAGTGACCCTCCTGCCTCAGCTTCCTGAATAGCTGGGACTACAGGCACATGCCACCACAGCAGGCTAGTTTTTAAAATTTTTGTAGGGATGGGATCTTACTGTGTTGCCCAGGCTGGTTCTGAACTCCTGGCCTCAACTGATCCTCCCATCTCAGTCTCCCATGTACCAGGATTACAGGTGTATTGGTGCATTCTTTTAGGATTTAAACTGCATTCCAGTTTCAAGGTATGTGAAAATACATGGTTTCAGTTCTAGGTACAGGACAATGCATGTTCTAGTAAATACTAGGATATCTGAGAGAAGAAAAGGGATAAATGAGGATATAAGCAAAAGAGGGAGGGAGGCCGGGCGCGGTGGCTCAAGCCTGTAACCCCAGCACTTTGGGAGGCCGAGACGGGCGGATCACGAGGTCAGGAGATCGAGACCATCCTGGCTAACACGGTGAAACCCCGTATCTACTAAAAAATACAAAAAACTAGCTGGGCGAGGTGGTGGGCGCCTGTAGTCCCAGCTACATGGGAGGCTGAGGCAGGAGAATGGTGTAAACCCGGGAGGCGGAGCTTGCAGTGAACTGAGATCCGGCCACTGCACTCCAGTCCGGGTGACAGAACAAGACTCCGTCTCAAAAAAAAAAGAGGGAGGGAATGAGGAGAAAGAAATCCACAGGGCCCAGGAGAGGTCTCCTAGAACAGAGTGTACCTTCCCAGAAGCAGAGGCAATCATCTCATTTGTTCAGCAGACACTTTTGAGTCCTCTGGGATGTACAGAGACACTGCTGTGTGCTGGGAGACAGACGTGGTGGAGAAGCCAGGCAGGAGATGTGGCAGCAGTGGCGTGGCAACGTGTTAGGCACGAGTGTTAGCCAGGTGAGTGTTAGGTGCAAGGGCGTCCATGGGAGAAACGGAAGGGCCCCTAGTTTAGATCTTGGTGCAGAAAGTCCTCCTAGATGAGACCGATTAACTTGAGAGGGGCCTTGAGAATGAACAGGAGTTATCTACGTAAAGTTAACAAGGAGGAGTGACGGAACAATGCACCCTGTCATTTCCCTAAGTTTTGGAGTAGTACTGAGGTTCAAGCCTCAATCAGAGCCATGTCTGAAATAAGCCCTGACTCTAGCTAGGTCCTGGATCCATACAAACTGCAGGAAATTATTTCTGGTTCCCAGGCATCTCTCTGTTCTGATCTTTCTGGACCAATGCAAACCATCTTGGTTTTTTGGTTTCAGCCTAGACTTTGGTTTGGCCCTCAAAATGTTTGTTTTTGGAGGCAACCTTTATTTGCTTCTAAGTACATTACTTGGATGTAGTAACAAGTATGAATATTTGAGATTGTGTTCAGCAGCCTTAAGAAGCATTTCTGAAGTTATATGTATTAATCATAAAGCGTGATTTCTAAAGCAGGGAGCTTTCTAATCACCCCACTGCCACAGAAGAGGGGTCAGGATCCGGGGCTGCCTCTGCTGTCTGACTCCCAGCATAAGCAGAGCCTCTTGCACATCCCGAAGGACTCAAAAGTGTCTGCTGAATAAATGAGACCATTGCCTCTGCTTCTGAGAAGGTAACATTCTGTTCTAGGATACCTCTCCGGGGCGGGTGGATCACCTGAGGTCAGGAGTTTGAGACCAGCCTGGCCAACATGGCGAAACCCTGTCTCAACTGAAAATACAAAATTAGCCGGGCGTGGTGGCTCATGCCTGTAATCCCAGCACTTTGGGAGGCCGACATGGGCAGATCACCTGGGGTCAGGAGTTTGAGACCAGCCTGGCCAACATGGTGAAACAATGTCTCTACTAAAAATACCAAAATTAGTCAGGTGTGGTGGCGTGCACCTGTAATCCCAGTTACTTGGGAGGCTGAGGCAGGAAAATCACTAGAACCCGGGAGGTGGAGGTTGCAGTGATCCATGATGATGCTGCACTCCAGCCTGGGCAAGAGAGTAGGACCCTGTCTCAAAATAAAAATAGAAATAAAAATAAAGTACTTAAATATCTACCTAGAACACAAAAACACCTATAAAACAGCAGATTGGGGCCAGGCACGGTGGCTCAAGCCTGTAGTCCCAGCACTTTGGGAGGCTGAGACGGGCGGATCACGAGGTCAGGAGATTGAGACCATCCTGGCTAACACGGTGAAACCCCGTATCTACTAAAAAATACAAAAAACTAGCTGGGCGAGGTGGCGGGCGCCTGTAGTCCCAGCTACTCGGGAGGCTGAGGCAGGAGAATGGCGTAAACCCGGGAGGCGGAGCTTGCAGTGAACTGAGATCCGGCCACTGCACTCCAGCCTGGGCGGCAGACCCAGACTCCATCAAAAAAAAAAAAAAAAAACAGCAGATTGGTACCAACATAGAGGAATAAAGTACTTTGGAAGTTCAAAATGGAAACAGTTCATGGAGATGGAGTTTGAAATAGATTTTTTTTTTTTTTTTTTT
>NW_016803312.1:2892186-2913906 GCF_001698545.2 Rhinopithecus bieti
TTTTTTTTAGTAGAGACGGGGTTTCACCGTGTTAGCCAGGATGGTCTCGATCTCCTGACCTCGTGATCCGCCCGTCTCGGCCTCCCAAAGTGCTGGGATTACAGGCTTGAGCCACCGCGCCCGGCCTGAAATAGATTTTAAAGATGGGGTAAGAAGTCACCAGAAAGAGACGGGAGGAAGACAGGAATACGCATAAGAAAAGGGTGTCTATGTGAAGGGCACTAATACAAGCAAATACAGGCTCTTGGGACACGTTCAAGGGGATGATTCAGTCTGGCTAATATCTGTAAGAGAACAGAGGGAGACACGGTTTAAAAGTGTGGCTGTAGGCCGGGCACAGTGGCTCGCGCCTGTAATCCCGGTACTTTGGGAGGCCGAGGCAGGCAGATCAGTTGAGGTCAGGAATTCGAGACCAGCCTGGCCAACACGGTGAAACCCCATCTCTATTAAAAATACAAAAATTAGCAGGGTGTGGCAGCGCAACCTGTAATTCCAGCCACTCAGGAGGCTGAGGAAGGAGAATTGCTTGAACCCAGGAAGCAGAGGTTGCAGTGAGCTGAGATCTCGCCACTGCACTCCAGCCTGGACAACACAGCGAGATTCTGTCTCAAAAAAAAAAAAAAGAAAGAAAAGAAAAGTGTGGCTGTGCCAGGCACCCTCTGGCAGGGTGAAGGGTCTGGTCGGGATTTGGTGGGTAATGGATGGAGACAGGAGAGCTGTGGAAATGAGATTGACGGGTGCTGTATTTTTGGTGCCTTGATTTGGAATCCATTGTAGAGAATGAAGTGGAAATTTTCTTCAAGCATCTTTTTCATAGGATAGCTATTTCCTGGAAAGCCAGGATCACACAGGACTTACCTCTTTGAACAAGGTAAGCCTGCTGGTCGGGGTCACTTGTTCTCGCCCCATGACGACTCTGCATCTCCATCAAGGACTGCCTGCCGGGATGAAAAGCAACACGACGTGTGATGTTCTACGACCCCGAAACATGACAATGCTGAGCAGACAGTCAACAGAAGTAGGGGAAAAAAGACTCAAACTACACTGCCAAGGTTCATAAAAACCAGACTAATTCTAGTTTTAAATGCTATTGGCACTAGGAGACTACGTTGTGAAAGTAAATAATTACGATTAAAAATATCAGGAAATAACCCAGCTGTCATCAATAGGAAACAGATCAGAAAGAAGTGGCATACTTATGAATCAAAATACAGCAATGAAGTATAATAAATTACATCCGCACATATCAACAGAGAGCTCAAAATCACAATATTATGTAAAGTAGGTTGGAGAACAATACCTATAGTGATCATTTTGTAACTTAAACACAGAGAAATCAATATTATCTGGTTTTGAGATGAGATTTAGGGGGGTGTGTGCGTGTGATATGTAAAAGTATAAAACAGATGGGGAAGCTACCCACCAAATTCCTAACAGCACAAGGTAAAGGAAGAAAGGAATATAATGATGGATGGGGAACAAAGGAGACTTCAACTCTATCTACAATTCCCTTTTTCCTTTAGTAAAAAAATACTTGGAGCAAATACAAGCAGCTGTCAATGCAGGATGGAGTACATAGTAAAGTCTGTTATTTTATTCTCTGTATTTTGCTGTGTTTTATAACTTTCTCAAAATAAATTTCTAAAAGTCAGAAGTAATTTTTGGCAGTATTTTTTAAAGTATATTCAGGAATTTAAAGTGCTATGAATATTTTATCCATGACAATGGCAAGATAAGCTCACCAGGACACTCGACATTATTGTTACAAGTGCATGATGGCACGCACTTGTAGTTCCAGCTATTCGGGAGGCTGAGGCATGAGGATCACCTGAGCCCAGGAAGCTGAGGCTGCAGTGAACCAAGATCATGCCACTGCACTCCAGCCTGGGTGACAGGAGTGAGACCCTGCCTCAAAAAACAAAACAACATTTTGAAAATCAAAATCCTTGCTTATCTAAAAGCAAGGAGCTTGATCAAGCTCCCACAAGTCTCTGTCAAGCTTTCCTGTTAAGACAAACTAAGTGTTGGGAACATGGTCACATGAAGCGTAAGTGAAGCAATTATTATTTATTTTTCAGACAGGGGACTCGCTCTGTCACTCAGGCTGGAGTGCAGTGGCGCGAACACAGCTCATTGCAGCCTCAACTGACGCCGAGCTATTCTTATAGTTCAAATCAGGAGTGTCTTTAGACAGGCACCCCTTCTCCAGCCATGCTGATGTGAGCTCTGGGTCCTCCTCTGTCTTTTCCTTACCTGCCTCCATCTTCGAAAGCATCATTCTCTTTCAGCAAAACTGCCAGCTGCAATGCCAGTTGCTCCTTTTCCTCATGAATTTTCTCTCTTGCTGCTCTTTCAGCATGAAAATCAGAACAGTAAACTTCCATCTGTTAGAGGAAAAAAAGATACAGAAGTTAGTGCCCAGAAGAATGCAGATTCTCTATAGTGTTTATGCCATGAGGCGGTAGTGCTGTATCCTTATTGAACAATAGCGCTTGTGAATCACAGATGCATCATCCTGTGAGAAAACAGTATAATGACCACGACTTTCCAGGTACATTCCAATAGCAGATACAAGCTGTGTTTGTGTGTGTGCTTTAAACAACAAAATCCCACAACTGTACTGATATAGGTAGTTTAAATACTGTAGGTACCATTAATTCAGCAAAATTATCTGGACTTTTAGATAATAAACAACTCAGGATCAACTTAATACAATAAATGGCTTATTCATTCTGCCAGGTGTATTTATGAAAGCTGGTCTTAAGCTAAATTTAAAAGAATAATCATCACAAATAGATGCTATTTATTAAATTCCAAACATGTGTGAGGTCCTATGTTGGGTGCTTTACATTTACTCTCTTACTTTACCTTAAGAAAAATCCTGAGAATATAGAATTGCTATCCCCATTTTACAAACTTAATGGCTCTTCATCTTGGGAAAATTTGTTAAGTGGCCAACTCAGCATTTGAACCTGACAGAAGACCATTTCCCATGGACTTTTCCACATTCAATCCACGTCCCTGTGTGTCACCAGCATCCTAAGATGGCTACAGTGATCCTTGCCTCTTGGTATTCATCACCTTGTATGTTTCCCTCTCACAGTGAATAAGGCCAACCTGTATAACCTCTAGGATACTGCAGAAGTGATGGTGTACGGCTTCTGAGACTAGGTCACAAAAGACACTGTCACTCCTTGCTCTCTGGTGGATCACTTGCTTTGGGGGAAGCTAGCTGCCATGACATGAGGGCACCCAAGCATCCCTCTGGAGGGGACCACATGGTGAGGAACTGAGGCCTCTTGCTGACAGCCTGGGCAACATGGCAAAACCTCATCTCTACTAAAAATACAAAAAATTAGCTGGGCATGATGGCATGCACTTGTAGTTCCAGCTACTCAGGAGGCTGAGGCATGAGGATCCCCTGAGCCCAGGAAATTCAGGCTGCAGTGAAGCACGATCATGCGACTGCACTCCAGCCTGGGTGACAGGAGTGCGACCCTGTCTCAAAACAAAACAAAACAACATTTTAAAAATCAAATAATTATTTTAAAATCATAAATAACAAAACACTTGATAGTGTTTTAATATTTAATGATGTCAGCTAACTGAGTGAACTGTTCCATTGGTACTGGAATTTAATACTAATTTTTAACTTTCTATGTTTAAAATGTGCTTTTCAAATTTGCTGGTTCTGAGATATAAATTATTATCCATTATTTTAAAAGTAGAATTAATAAAAATCTAAATATTCTATCAAAACTATAGTTACTTAAAAGTGTGTAATAAAGAGATCGTTTTAAGGGATTTCCTGTCAATTGTGAGTGGTTCAGCGTCTCACAGTGTCGGTGACAGATCACGGGTGCTTCGGAGTATGACTTAAATTCGATTTAGTCTCACTTCTATCACTTAACTAGCTTTGAGCCAGTAAGAAAAGAGTCTCTGTTTTGTCCATTCCTATATCCCCGGCAGTAAGAACAGTGTTTGACATATTATAAGTGCTCAAAAAAGGAGTTATTGGGCCGGGCGCGGTGGCTCAGGCCTGTAATCCCAGCACTTTGGGAGGCCGAGGTGGGCGGATCACGAGGTCAGGAGATCGAGACCATCCTGGCTAACACGGTGAAACCCCATCTCTACTAAAAAAAATACAAAAAATTAGCCGGGCGTGGTGGCGGGCATCTGTAGTCCCAGCTACTTAGGAGGCTGAGGCAGGAGAATGGTGTAACCCCGGGAGGCGGAGCTTGCAGTGAGCCCAGATCGCGCCACTGCACTCCAGCCTAGGCGACTGAGCAAGACTCCATCTCAAAAAAACTANGCAGAGTGGAAGAACCCCATAACATGAGTTACCTAAGCAAGGAAATGCTCTGAAGAGCTGAGAATGCAGGCTGAGGCTCTATTAAAGCTGTAAGTACCAGTCAACTGCCTGCATTTCACAGGGGTCAGCTACTCTGGGTAGTTGGTGATAATGAGTCTATACGTAGGGAATAACAAACTGCTGACATTAGTATATCAAAAACTAACATGTTTACCTTCATCAGATTGGCCAAGGTTTTTAAAATAATACAAGAATATGAGGACATAGGAGCGCTTATCTTGTGGTGAGAGTATAATTTTGGTTAGGCATTTTTGGAAGACAGCTTGGTAATATTTATTTAACTGGAAAATGGACCTAACTTATGATCCAGCCATTCAACTTGATGCTGGCAGGGCACAGTGGTTCACGCTTGTAATCCCAGCACTTTGGGAGGCTGAGGTGGGCGGATCATGAGGTCAAGTGTTCGAGACCATCCTGGCCAACATGGTGAAACCCCATCTCTACTAAAATAACAAAATTAGCCGGGTGTGGTAGAGCACGCCTGTAGTCCCAGCTACTCGGGAGGTTGAGGCAGCAGAATGGCTTGAACCTGGGAGGTGGAGGTTGCAGCAGTGAGCCGAGATCACGCCACTGCACTCCAGCCTGGTGACAGAGCTAGACTCTGTCTCAAAAAAAAAAAAAAAAAAAAAAAGAAAAAAAGTTTGATGCTTTATAATAAGACAGCATGGTACCAGAGCAAAGATATATGAGTAGATCAATAAAAGAGAACACAATCCAGAAACAGACTCATGCACATGCTGACACAAATTATGATGAAGAGGGCAGCAGAGCACTTAAGAAAAGATGGCTTAAATGGTTCCAAGTTAACTGGATATTCATATAGGAAAAAAATAAATATTTACCTTTACCTCACTTTCTATACACAAGAGCCAATTTCAAATGGTTTGTACATCTTAATGTAAAAGGTAAAACAACAAATTTTTTAGAAGACAACAGAGGGAGTATCTTCCTGGCCTTGGAGTAATAAAAGTTTCTTAAACAGGACACAAAAAGTACTAATCATAAATGAGAAGGCTGATATACTGGACTACCTTAAAACTAAGAACTTTTGTTCCTCAAAGAACACCTTTAGGAGAGCGAAAAGGCAAAAATAACTGACAAGGGCTTATATGTGCAGTATACACAGAAGTCATTACATTTTTTTAAAAAGCCAGGCCAGGCGCAGTGGCTCATGCCTGTAATCCCAGCACTCTGGGAGGTGCAAGTGGGCAGATCACCTGAGGTTGGGAGTTTGAGACCAGCCTAGCCAACGTGGTGAAACCCCATCTCTATTAAAAATATAAAAATTAGCTAGGAATATTGGCACGTGCCTGTAGTCCCAGCTACATGGGAGGCTGAGGCAGGAAAATCGCCTGAACCCAGGAGGCAGAGGTTGCAGCGAGCCGAGATCACACCACTGCACTTCAGCCTGGGCGACAGAGCAAGACTCTGTCTCAAAAACTGAACCAAAAAAAAAAAAAGGCAGGCTTGATCAGGCACTTCACAAAAGAGGATACCTCAAAGGCCAAAAACACTTGAAAAAGGACTCATTCCCATTAGTCATCAGGGAAATGCAAATTAAATGAGATACCACTACATACCCTCCAGAGTGGTTAAAGGAAAATGACTGATAATAGAAGTGTTGGTAAGATGCAGGGCCATGAAAACTCCGTCGATGGGAGTGAAAACTGGCCCAGTCACTTTGGGAAATGGTTTGGCATTACCTGTTAAAAGTGAATGACAAGGCCGGGCACAGTGGCTTGCGTCTGTAATCCCAGCACTTTGGGAGGCCAAGGTGGGTGGATCACCTGAGGTCGGGAGTTCGAGACCAGCCTGACCAACATGGAGAAACCCCGTCTCTACTAAAAACACAAAATTAGTTGGGCCTGATGGCACATGCCTATAATCCCAGCTACTAGGGAGGCTGAGGCAGGAGAATTGCTTGAACCTGGGAGCCGGAGGTTGCGGTGAGCCGAGATCCCGCCATTGCACTCCAGCCTGGGCAACAAGAGTGAAACTCCGCCTCAAAAAAAAAAAGTGAATAACATGCAGAGCCTATGATCCAGTGACTCCACTCCTAGGTGTGTAGCCAACAGAAATATAAAATATCCACATGTGAACAGAGCAACATGCACAGGAATGTCTTAGCAACATCAATCATAATGCCACAGACTGGAAAGAATCCAACTAACTACCTACTAAATGCAGAACGGATAAGATCCACTGAACACTTTCCAAATGTTTCCATTTTAAAGTTTTAATACATTCATGGGTGAAAAAAATAAAAAATAGAAAATTATAAACATTCTAAACACCATCACTTTCCCATGCAAGAATACAGTCAGGGCTGGCCTCACTCAGCTGGGGTTTCAGAAGGTGCCTCACCTGAGCCCTGAGGACGGTCATGGTTTCCAGGTCCTCCTCCTGCTTGGCGATAGTTTGCTTCATCTCATCCATTTGCAGCTGTTTGGAAGCCAGAGCCTTCTCTGCCAGTTCCAGTTTTTCACTCAGTTCCTTTAGCACTGCCCTGTCCACTTTTCTGACTGAAAAGAAACACTGATTCTAGGAATGGTTTTGAAATAATTCTGCCTATTTCAGTAAAATATTAGAAAAAGGTTTATTTTTTTAATTATCAGCTCTGGCCGGGTGTAGTGGCTTATGCCTGGAATTGAGAGGCTGGAGCGGGAGGATCTTTGAGCCCAGGAGTATGAGACAAGCCTGGGCAACATAGTAAGATCTGTCTCTACGGGGGGGGGGGGGAGAAAAAATGTATCAGCTCTAACTAGTCTGTTAATCAGCAATGCTAACTTATTCAGAAAGTTGTACTTAAGTTGTGGTTTACAAATAATGAGTTCCTGAACCAAGAAGGTAACACTAAAATCAGGGATACAATAACGAACTCCAATCTTGATAAGGCTGTGACTTGTTGATACTGTTATTTTTCCACTTGTTACTCTTTCTGCCTAAAGTCAGTGGAAAACAAGAAACATGTTTTAAATTTAAAATTATTAGGTCAAAGAGAGGAACACTACTCTATTAAATAAATAAGTGACAAACTGCTGGGCACGATGGCTCACACCTGTAATTACAGCACTTTGGGAGGCTGAGGCACGTGGATTGCCTAAGCTCAGGAGTTCAAAACCATTCTGGGCAACACGGCAAAACTCCCTCTCTAAAATAAAATAAATGAAAACCAAAGAGTATATTTACAAGGCTAAAAATTCAGAGATTCCTTCTAATTCTCAAGCTTCTGTGATCTCTAAACTATCACACCATGCTGGCATTATTACTAATTTATTTATTTAATTTTTTTCTTTTTTTAGAGACAGGTTCTCACTCTGTCCCAAAGGCTGGAGGGCAGTTGCGTGATCACAGCTCACTGCAGCCTGGACCTCCTAGGCTCGAGTGATCCTCCTGCCTCGGCCTCCCAAGGAGCTGGGACCACAGGCACGAACATCACACTTGGTTAACTCTATTTTTGGTAGAGGTAGGGCCTCCCTGTTGCCCAGGCTGGTCTCAGACTCCTGGGTTCAAACGATCCCCCAGCCTTGGCCTCCCAAAGTGCCAGGATAACAGGCATGAGCTACCACACCTGGCCCACTATTATGAATTTAAACTGCAGGCTGATGATTCCAGGGTCCCAAATGTACTGACAGCAGGTACGCTGGCCTTGCATAGTTCCACAAGACAGACGGCCCTTCCTACCCAGAGGAGCCCATGCTCTTAGCTCTCCTACAAACCTACCCTTAGAAACACTAAGTGCAAGGCCAGGCGCGGTGGCTCAAGCCTGTAATCCCAGCACTTTGGGAGGCCGAGACGGGCGGATCACGAGGTCAGGAGATCGAGACCATCCTGGCTAACATGGTGAAACCCCGTCTTTACTAAAAAATACAAAAAACTAGCCGGGCGAGGTGGCGGGCGCCTGTAGTCCCAGCTACTCGGGAGGCTGAGGCAGGAGAATGGCGGGAACCCGGGAGGCGGAGCTTGCAGTGAGCTGAGATCCGGCCACTGCACTCCAGCCTGGGTGACAGAGCAAGACTCCGTCTCAAAAAAAAAAAAAAAAAAAGAAACACGAAGTGCTTCATCCCTGACCATAGGACGTTAACACTGTCTTTGTACACAGTAAAGCACATTACACATAAGTGGAACATCAGAAGGTATAAACCCTAGACGCAAGAAATAATGAGACACTAGAAAACAACCTTTGAAACCAGACTTAGTGAAGGATTCATGCAAGTATTTTATATACAAAATCTTCAAGAGTTTCTGTTCATTACTAGGCTATGGAAATAATTTTTTTTCGGTGAATACCTCTTTTCTTGTTAGCTCCTCAATCGTTTTCAACGCATGATTATGTTCTTGAAGAAGCTTGTTGTGTGTCAACTGTAGCATGGCTAATTTGGACCTATTAAAAAAGATATTAAAAAATGGAATCCTCAGGAAAATGTCATAGAAACGTATAGTTCTGCCTCCCAACCTTCTGAACACTCAAGTAGAAAAACCTTCTCGCCTACCTTTATCATCCCACCACCTACTAGCATTTCTTACTCTCAAAAAAAATTTTTCTGAAAAATCAAGACAGAGTGCAAACAATCAGCATAATTTTATTATGACAAAACTTTTAAGCTTTATCCCCTCTGAGAAGTCTCCTAGGACTCCTTCAGATAAATGAAAAGAAATTTTAAAATTGATTCTCAAATCTGAATTCCAATCCGTATAGGCAATTCTCCCTCCTCTACCCCGTCGCCGCCCTTCTGACTTGGCATACTCACTTTTCATCCTCCGTTTTAGCCTGTTCCATTTTGATTTCTGAGAGCATGCTTTCCACTTGTAACTCTAACTTTTTGTTAGTATAAACAAGCTCTTGCTTTTCATTCAACTCTGATGGAGTTGCAGAATTTTTCCTTTCAAGGGCCTGACACCTAAGAAAGGTCAAGGTTTCATGAGGATAAACAATGCTCCTTTCTGACTCAGTGGCTTTTAAACAAATCCCAAGGTTATGTACAATACAAGAATTTTAGGGCTGTAGGGTTTATGAATGCAAAATAAAATACATAATCCTCCTTGCTTCTTTACTAGACCTGACCATATTTCTGAACCCTTACGCCTAAACATCAAAAAGTACAGATCTAAGCTCACACGCAGTACTGTCCTCTTTGAATAATTGTTTTAACTAGTCATACAGATACATCTTCAGTATTTACACACAGACCACAGTAGTAATTAGCTAAAGGTGCTTCTCATGTAGTGATGCATAGATATCTTTTATATATTAAAAAAAAGTTACAGGTTCTGTCCATTGCAAAGACTTTAGTTTCTGACAAAGGTTCAATAACGGAAAAAGGAAGTTTCTCTAAGTCTTCTTAAAGATCGGAAAGATAATTTCAATATAATACAAATAAATGACAGCTATGCACAAAGCATTAATGCCCAGCGCATTAGACATACCATTTAACACAATGTATATAGAAGAAATTAGAACACACAATTTCCAAATGACAAGACAGGCTCAGAGAAGTGAAATAAACACCTTGCCCAACACAAATAAGTTGTAGACCCACATGTCAAATCTAGGTCTGTTTGTCCAAAGTCCTTAGTTGCAGCTGCCACGTTACCATAATACTATAGAGTGTTGGGAATTATAACCTCAAGAAAACACACACACCTCCGTATTGGGCTAGAAACATGTTTGCCAATGAATCCAATTGAACAACATCAACTTAGGTTTGCTAAGTTTTGGGTAACTTCTTACATCAAGAGAAACAAGCAAATGCCAAACTCTCAATCTACATGTTAGCCTGAAATAATTAACTGATTGAAATGATGAATTGAAATTGACCTTTTTCCAAATAAATAAATGTCACTCAAGATCTTTATGCTCTTTTCATCTTTCTTTATGCTTATTCACATCACTGTCCTTGGCTTAAGTCAAAAACAGGAAAATTAGCTCACAGCTTTGTAGAGATCTCACACAGGCTCCTACATTTAACAAATACCCCTAAGAGGTAGAATTAAAGTTCTCCAGTCCCCATCCCCTCATATTACAAGTATTTCATGTTCACACATTAACTGGAACATTAGTATTTTCTGAATTCGTATTTTAATTAGCTGTCCGTTTTTCTTTTAGTTATAACATAGTAAAAAAACCTATGTTTTTATATAGTAGCATACTTTGTAAAAATGTGTATTTCAAAGGAGGATAAAACTGCTCTTGCATTCTTACTTTTCTTGAAGTCTCTTCTTCATGAGCTCGGCTTCACTGAGTTTTGTATGAGCCTCTTGAAGCTCCTTAAACAGAGACGTCACCTGAAGGTTCAATGCTTCCACTTCGCTTCCAACCTATCATACGGGAAATCCCAAACATATGTAGACAATTATCATCAGAGATTAAACAAACCTCTTTGGGAGAAAACAGTCTCAGCCATTAGCAGCCAATTAAGCCTGGCTGGTGAACTGATTCAACTTTGACAATACCCCAAACATCGTGTAGGAAAAGAATGTTTTGGATACTTGGTACTTAGTTTGCTAAGCTTTGGGTAACTTCTGTTTCCTAACAAAGCATGAACTAATCAATTTGGATGCACTGTGATAATGAGTTTACCGCTATTAAAATGAACCCTGGCCAGGTGCGGTGGCTCACGCCTGTAATCCCAGCACTTTGGGAGGCCGAGGCGGGTGGATCACAAGGTCAGGAGATTGAGACCATCCCGGCTAACACGGTGAAACCCCCGTCTCTACTAAAAATACAAAAAATTAGCCGGGCGTGGTGGCGGGTGCCTGTAGTCCCAGCTACTCGGGAGGCTGAGGCAGGAGAATGGTGTGAACCTGGAAGGCAGAGCTTGCAGTGAGCTGAGATCGCGCCACGGCACTCCAGCCTGGGTGACAGAGCGAGACTCCGTTTCCAAAAAAACACCCTATTCCAGGTTCAGAGATCACAGACCACAGAGGTGTCAAAGCACAGTCCTATCTATCCAGCTAACAACTTGCCCCCATACTCCCCAGTGTATGTTTCTAGTTTACTTAACTATTTTGTTGTGCAGCCTTTTCCTGGAAGCTCTATAATTTTTGTAAATGAGTTTCTGATGCCTTGAAAGACCACACTTCCCTGCTACTGGCTGCTGAATTAGTTTCAGTCAAACAGAGAACTTTATTCATTGGTGGTCTCTTCATCTGTTTTCTAAATATTCTCTCTCCTTTCAACAGTAAGGTCTCAAATCTCCTGGAATATGGTAGGCATTCAACGTACATATTTGTTGAATAAATTAATTACCTGAAGTGAGTATTTTATGTAAATGCCTTTCACGTGGGCCACTATGGCCATCAACCTTCACGGCTTCATTAACTTCCCTAAGCTGAAGACTCTCTGCAGACTCGAAGGCACCTCTCAATTACCAGACAATACTGAACAAGATAACACTGAACCTTTGTTTCAAACTACTTTATTCAAACCAGTAAAGGGATAGAACCCAAATCTTTCAATTCTCCCTCAAATTTCTGAGTCATATCCTCAAATTATCTCGTTATAAAGTGGACAAAATTCCTTTTTCATACAGTAGGCTTCTTCATTGAAGGGCTGAGGAGAAGAAATCAGTCAAGAAGAGACATAGGAAATGGTTTTGTAGAATACTGATAGAAATACATCTCGCAGTCAGGCGCAGTGGCTCACGTCTGTAATCCCAGCACTCTGCGAGGCTGAGGTGGGAGGATCACGAGGTCAAGAGATCGAGACCATCCTGGCCAACATGGTGAAACCCTGTCTCTATTAAAAATACAAAAATTAGCCGGGTATGGTGGCGGGTGCCTGTAATCCCAGCTAGTAGGGAGGCTGAGGCAGGAGAACTGCTTGGACCCGAGAGGTGGAGGTTACAGTGAGCTGAGATAGTGCCACTGCACTCCAGCCTGGTGACAGAGTGAGACTCTGTCTCAAAAAAAAAAAAAAAAAAAAAAAGAAATACATCTTGCTACAATTGACACAGACCAGGACAAGGAAATATAAAAGGAATAGATAGATAATATTCAACATCAACATGATTTCTGTATTTCTAAAGCAAATAACACATCACGAGATTCGAATTCAGTGGCTGGACTACTCTTATGTGTGTGGGTGTGACAGTGGCCATGGAATCTTCGGACTCACAGTCTCCGGGCCTTTCTCTTCGTTCTCTTTCTCTGTGCTCCCCTCTGTCTGGGTTTCAATCTCAGAGCGATTACTTGCTTTCTTTTCAAAATCTGAAACTCTGGAAAATCACAGAAGGTAGAAAAGTTACTTTCTCTTTGGCTTTAAGAGAAATAGCAATTACAGAAGCACTAAAAAGAACATTGTTTACAACTGGGACAAAGGATCAGGGGTTTTCAAAATCTCTACACATTCACTATATTAGCATTAGTTTTATTTTTCATCCTAAAATTGACTAGAATTGATTCACAGATGAATACACACAGAGGTAAAAGGCAAGTGTAACTTATCTTGAACACCATCTGTTTTCATGGAACTGTACTATGCAGCAATGTTTTGAAATTGTTTTGTCTGTGTTTACACACGTGGATGCATGTGTTTTCCATGAACATGGTATCTCATTTATAAGAATTCAGTAGAGAAGGAAAGACTTTTCCTTTTAGGACACAACTAAGTTTAAAAGTCACCGAATAAACAACAACAAAAAAAGTAACACCATTCTTAACACCAAATCATAACCACAGGAAAGCCATCCCAATCCAAACGAAACAAGAGAGACTGTGGTTAAAGATAATGGGTTAAATGTATGCATATAATTTTTTTCCCAGCCCAAACTCTACTAAAAGGACTTTCAAAAAGCCATGTGCCTACAGTACCAAAGAAAAGGGGAGAGGAAATCATAGTAGGAAAATATGGAATGGAAAGTAGGAATAGGTCTGAGTGGGGCCTTACCAGCCCAAGAAGGCCAACCTTTGAGCCAACAGTAGGGAGAGCCAAGAAGCAACCAGATTCACATTGTGGGAACTCCAGGACACTCAAGCATGAGTGACACCAGGAACCTCTGAAAGTGATGACAAAGGTGGGGCCTTAGCTTTCCCCCTAAGATTAGGAACAAGAAAGGATGCCTGCTCTCTCCATTTCTATTTAACACTTTTTTTTGTTTTGACGGGATAATCAGGCAAGAAAAAGAAATAAAAGGCATTCACACTGGAAAAGAAGAAGCAAGTCTATCTCTGCAGATGACACAATCCTGAAGATGGCAATTCTCCCCAAATGATTTGGGGATACAATGCAATCCCTAGTAAGACCCCAGCTGGCTTTTTTCACAAATTAACAAGCTGATCCTAAAATTCTTATGGAACAGCAAAGAACCCAGAAGAGCCAACAGTCTTTAAAAAGAAAAACAAGGCACACACTTCCTCATATGGTTAGGCTGTGTGTCCCCACCCAGATCTCATCTTGAATTGTGATCTCCATAATCCCCACATGTCAAGGGAGAGACCAGGAGGAGGTAACTGAATCATGGTGGCAGGGTCCCCCATGCTGCTCTCGTGATAGTGAGTGAGTTCTCACAAGATCTGAGGGTTTTATAAATGTGTGGTGGGGCCTCCTGTGTTCCTTCTCCTTCCTGCCGCCTTGTGAAGCAGGTGCCTTGCTTCCCCTTCGCCTTCTGCCAGGGTTGTAAGTTTCCCAAGGCCTCCCCAGCATGCTGAACTGTGAGTCAGTTAAACCTCTTTCTTTTATAAATTACCCAGTCTCGGGCGGTTCTTTATAGCAGTATGAAAACGGGCTAATACACTTCCTGATTTCAAAACTTACTACAAAGCCATAGTACTCAAGACATTGTGGTGCTGGCATAAGGACAGACATATAGATCAATGACATGGAACTGACAGTCCAATGAAGTTGACTCCGGTATCACAACATACATGGAAACAAACTCAAAATGGACCGCAGGCTTAAACGTCAGAGATAAAACTACAACGTTTTTTTTTTTTTTTTTTTTTTTTTTGAGGCGGAGTCTCGCTCTGTTGCCCAGGCTGGAGTGCAGTGGCCAGATCTCAGCTCACTGCAAGCTCCGCCTCCCGGGTTTACGCCATTCTCCTGCCTCAGCCTCCCAAGTAGCTGGGACTACAGGCGCCCGCCACCTCGCCTGGCTAGTTTTTTGTATTTTTTTAGTAGAGACGGGGTTTCACCATGTTAGCCAGGATGGTCTCGATCTCCTGACCTCGTGATCTGCCTGCCTCGGCCTCCCAAAGTGCTGGGATTACAGGCTTGAGCCACCGCGCCCGGCCAACATTCTTTTCTTTTTTTGGAGACGGTGTCTAGCTCTGTCTCCCAGGCTGGAGTGCAGTGGCGCGATCTCCGCCCACTGCAAGTTCTGCCTCCCCGGTTCATGCCATTAGAGACGGGGTTTCACCGTGTTAGACAGGATGGCCTTGATCTCCTGACCTTGTGATCCGCCCGCTCGGCCTGGGCGGCAGAGCGAGACTCCGTTTCAAAAAAAAAAAAAAAAAAAAAAAAGAGAATATAAAATAGAGGTACCATATGACCCAGCAATTCCACCCGTAACGATATACCCCAGAGAATTAAAACACAGGTCCAAGCAAAAACCTGTACACAATGTTCACAGCAGCATTATTCATAATAGGTAAAAAGTGGCAACAACCCTAATGTTTATCAACTGATGAATGAATTAACAAAATGTTGTATATATGGATAATGGAAGGTTATTCAGCAAGGAAAAGGAAGTACCGATACATGCTACATTGAAGACGAACCTCAAAAACATTATGCTAAGTGAAAGAAGCCGGTCACAACAGATCACAGACTGTATAATTCCATTTATATGAAATGTCCAGAATGGCCAAGTCTATAGAGACAGAAAGCACATTGCTTGGAGGAGCAAACAGTGAGTGCCGTTTGGGGGAGAAAATGTTCTAAAATTATATTGTAGTAACAGTGGTTGCACAATCCTGGGAATATTCTAAAAAACACTGAAATGTATACTTTAAATGAACTGTATGGTATCTTAATCACACTTCAGTAAAGCTGTTTTAAAAAAAACACATATTTCAAGTTAACCGATTTCATACCTTTCTTTGGCCTCCTTGAGTGCAATTTCAAGTCTCTCCACCTTCTGATTCCCTTCCCTTAGGCACAGCAGGAGCTGGCTCACAGTTAACTCCTCATGTTCCAAGTAATTCTTGGCCCCCTCTGCAGATCTGCTCCTATATTTAGAAAATGCCATGGTCAGTATAAAGGTTAAAAGGTTTTCATCAGAAAAATACCAAAGCCTAAGAAGAGAGTAACCCAATATAACTGGGACCAGCTTAAAGGAATTGCTTTCCAGAATATTCTCCAACTAATTCTCAACTAGTGAACAAGCACAGCTGGTCCTGGGACCCCAGTGCCAAGCTCCTCCATGCTTCCTAGGGAAGGAGTGGAGACTCAGTGAGGCTCTGGAGAGGCCAGCCTTACACTGCACACACCCACTTCCTCCAAACAGTCACTGTGTACCTAACACCAGATCACAAAACCCACGAACAGTTCAGCAGAAGCAGCTGTGGCTGAAGGTGGCAAGCCTTCCAGGGATCTAGTCTCAAAGGGGACTGCAGTCAGACAAAAGATACAGGCACATTGTACAGACCACTGGCCTTTCTCCAAGTTAACAGAGACCATCACAGCTTAAGTCAAGGAGAGAAAACCTTTTTCACTTGCAGTTTCAAATAATGAGAGCAGAGAAATGGAGGCGCTGTTGATACATCAAGTATTTTTCTCAATTTCAAAATCTGACTAAATCAAGAGACACATCAGTGACAAACAAAATCATGATCACTGTTACAAAACATGAGGGATGACTATGATGATGCTAACGGCAGCTACTCTTTGAGTCACCGACTAGGGTTCACATAGCTAATAAACAGCCAGAATTAAATCCCAGTTTCCAGGACTCCAAAGCTCCAACTCCAAACCTGGAAATCAATCTCAGAGTAATTACGATACTCACAAATGGTACAGAACTGTTATTTTAAAAATAGCCATGTGGGCCGGGCGCGGTGGCTCAAGCCTGTAATCCCAGCACTTTGGGAGGCCGAGACGGGCAGATCACGAAGTCAGGAGATCGAGACCATCCTGGCTAACACGGTGAAACCCTGTCTCTACTAAAAAAAACTACAAAAAACTAGCTGGGCGAGGTGGCGGCGCCTGTAGTCCCAGCTACCCGGGAGGCTGAGGCAGGAGAATGGCGTGAACCCAGGAGGCGGAGCTTGCAGTGAGCTGAGATCCGGCCACAGCACTCCAGCCTGGGTGACAGAGCGAGACTCCGTCTCAAAAAAAAAAAAATAAAATAAATAAAAATAGCCATGTGGCTTAAAGAGGAAGTGGTCTATGCACCTGGATATGAATGATGAGGAAGTGGCTTTGAAATTTCAACCAGGACTTTTTTATTTGCCACTACTTCCAGGAACGTCTTTGAATATTAAAAAAGCAATTTGGTGGAAACGTGAAGAATTTTTAACCAAAAAAGGGAATTACTTTCGTTTATGCCAATTACTCTGACGAAAGAATATTATCTAATACTTACTTTCTTCCTTATACAAGGGCTTAGAAACATAATGGAAGACAATTTTTTTCACATTTTGGAAGTCATTCTATATGCACATTCATCAAGTTATACAAAGAAGGTTTTAAAAATCTATCAGATGGCCAGGCACAGTGGTTCAAGCCTGTAAATCCAGTACTTTGGGAGGTTGAGACAGGCGGATCACTTGAGGTCAGGAGTTCGAGACCAGCCTGGTCAACATGGTGAAACCCTGTCTCTATTAAAAACATAAAAAGTTAGCTGGGCATGGTGGCAGGCACCTGGAGTCCCAGCTACTCGGAAGGCTGAGGCAGAAGAATCACTTGTACCCGGGAGGTGGACGTTGCAGTGAGTTAAGATCGCACCACTGCACTCCAGCCTGGGTGGCAGAGTGAAACTCCATCTCAAAAGAAAAAAAAACAAAACAAACAAAAAAAAACTATGAGATAAGAGATGCTCAGAGATCTTTTCAGACAATTGTCTCTTGAATAGATGATCACAGGAGTAAGCAGCTTGCAGAAGGCAAGCTAGCAGTCTCCTTGGTGAGCACTGCTCGCAAGAGTCAAGAGGTTCAGGCACTCAGTTCTAGGTCTGCCTCCCTCCCCAAGGCCCTGCCACTATTTAAGACATCTGTTTCCTCACATCTACATGGGACAGATACACTTGAGACTCCACAGATAAGAAATCTGGGTCCTTTCAGGCGACATCCACAATGACTGAGAGTGCTATCGGTCATTGTTACAAAAGATGTTCCAGTATTGGTCATGCCAGCTTATAACTGGGGAGTAGCAGGGAAAAGAAAATGAAAATATTTCACTTATGGAAGCTGGGCAGGCTGGTCTGGGTCAAATGACACTGGGGAACCAATGAGCAAACATGTCTCATTGGTTTGACTGAGAACCAGTTTGCTTTCACTTTTCGTCTGCTGGAGGTGAGACACCACTAGAACAGAACAGTCAGGGTGAGCCAAACGGGAACCAAACAGTTTTTAATCTCTGCCAGTTTGAGCTGCAGCATTAAATAGCATTCAAACCAAATATTCTTGAAAGGTCCTGGTATAAATCATAAAGAAGTTACTTCCTCAGGTCACTACATTTGACCTCCAGTGACAAGCACCCAGTGATAAGCTCCCAGTGACAAGCCTGCCCAGCCTGTCTGCCTGGGAGCTCGAGTCTTCCTTCACATACGTGCCAATGGTGACTGTTCTCGTGGGCCCAGGACTATGCTTGATTTCTTTTACTGACCCTTCTGCTTCTCCTTCCTGTAAAAACAGAAACGCACGGGATTTAACACAATATGTCTGCAAGACAAATTCTTTGTCAAAAGAAAAAAAAGACAAAAGATGAGTTTTTGTGACATGCAACCCAAGGAACATTCAGATGTGCAGTGTTTAAACTGGGTGGCTCCAATGGAATGGAAACGTACCTTCCCCTCACCCGGCACACCCTGTTGGGATTATAAATATCCCGGCTAAGGCGTGAAGGTCAGTTTCCTCTCGCCATACACATTCTACCCGACTCCGTAAACATGAAAGCTTATCTGCTCCTCCCTTTCCTTGGCAGTTCTCTCTTTCTCAAGGTTAAGGTCATGCAGAGCTGGTGACAACTCCACATATCCTTCTCAGACAGTCCTTTAAAATGCAAAATGCTAGAACTCACTGAGGTAAAGTCAAAAAAGAGACAGTTTCTGTGAATGAGATTCACAAAGCGCCATCTTGGCCAAGTTGGTTCCCGTTAGAAATTTGTATGCACCGCAGGTCACTTAGGGAACAAGAAGTCCAAGACCCACAGGATTTGAAAGACATTTATATTCCAATAAGTTCCCAGGGAAAATCTTCAAAATGCACAAAGATGGTTCCCTATATATTATGCATATAAATATATATATTAGGATCATATTTAGATATAGGAAATATAGATATATAAATATATGTTAAATTTGTAATTATAATTTATGTAATTATTATATATAATATAATTATATTACATATAATATATTCATTATAATAATATAAATATAGATACATCTATTATACAAAATACAGATACATTTTTTTTTTCTCTGCTTGAGCCCATGGGGTTCTAGATATTTTTGGTATTTCTTCCTAAATCTTGGGCAGTGTTTTACAGTTCACAGAAGAAAAGCAAGCAAAACATGTTTACACTAAAAATAACTTGTCACTCATCTGACAGGGAGAATGAGATGCTAACCATGCACCCTGAAGGAAGAAGCTTCATTTGTAAACTTCTCATATGCTGTTGGGTTTCCTGCAGTTTATCGGTTATTGACAGAAGCGTAAGGGTCTTTGGTTAAACTTCTGTCTCAGGCATCTTCGATCACTTGCAGAAAGGGTACTCTGACAAAATATGCTTTTCAATTGACATTTTCATTCTCTTGATTTTGGCCACTAAAATGTATGAGGGGGCATGGATGGCAGGTTATTCAGAGCCGTTTCCTAACTCTAGTGCAGCAAATAAAGCAGAAGGCAAAGACAGTCACACACTCATATGTCAGATATAACCAGCAGGTGAGCTTTTTTGCAAGTTGCTCCCCACTCCTCCTGACTTACCTACAATGTACATTTTTCTCTTCCAGGGACACAATTTTTTTCTTTTCTTTTTTTTTTTAAATTTAAAGACAGAGTCTTGCTCTGTCACCCAGCCTGGAGTGCAGTGGCACAATCATGGCACACTGCAGCCTCTCAAACTCCCGGGTTCAAGTGATCCTCCTGCCTCAGCCTCCTGAGTAGCTGGGAGTACAGGCGCATGCCAACGTGCCTAGCTAACATTTTGTAGTTTTTTTTTGTACACACAGGGTTTCGCCAGGTTGCCCAGGCTGGTCTTGAACTCCTGGGCTCAAGCGATCCTGCCTCCTCAGCCTCCCAAAGTGCTGGGATTACAGGCATGAGCCACTACACCTGGCCAGCCCCTTTTCCTGTATCAGATATGTACTCGGACTCCGCGGAAGTGAGTACTACACTGGATTGCAGATGATATGATCCTTGTTTATCTTTCTCCCTATCTAATCTCTGTTAGCACAATGAAGGAGAGGGCCCCACCTGGTGCATCGACCTGCTCTGCTCTTCAATAGGGCTGCCCCTGCAGCCAGGCATAGTCGTAACAAATGCTTCTCAAGAGCTTAGGGCCTCCTCGCTTAGCCCACTTCATTTTGGGTTGTGGAGATATTTGATTTTGATAGCAATGGCTTCAAACTCAGTTCTCAGAGGTTCCTGAGTAGCTGTTGTGGAAAGGGAAGGAAAAGCCAGGACACTCCCTCAACCTACAACCAGAGCAGTTCTGCTCTTTCTTCTCTTCTTTTTAATACACCAGCGTTCCTTGTACCACTTCGTTTGAAAAGAGGGTTCCGTTGGCCAGGCGCAGTGGCTGATGCCTGTCATCCCAGCACTTTGGGAGGCCAAGGCGGGTGGATCACTTGAGGCCGGGAGTTTGAGACCAGTCTGGCCAACATGGCAAAACCCTGTCTTTTTTATTAAAAATACAAAAAATTAGCCAGGTGTGATGGCATGTGCCTGTAGTCTCAGCTACTTGGGAGGGTGAAACACCAGAATCTCTTGAACCCCGGAGGCAGAGGCTGCAGTGAGCTGAGATCGCATCCCTGCACTCCAGCCTGGGGGACAGAGTGAAACTCCATCTCAAAACAAAAAAGAGGATTCTGTTGTTAAAAAAACGTTTGCCGCTCCCTTAAGTGAACTGCGGAATACAGCTTTGAAATCTAGTTTGAAAAATGACAGAAAGTTCATGCTTGTGTGAGTTTTTTCCTTTTCAGGTCAGTCACAAAAATGTTCAATTTGCCAGGACATGATGAAAAGAAAAGACTACATCTTTCATCATAAAAGGTAATTAATATTTTTCCATTTTAGCTATCACAACCCTTATATGCATTATGCTCTACTTAAAAAATGAGAGCCAATTTATCTTTGCTACACTGGAATTTCCTCAATCCTTGGCTTGTGTTGACAAGAAAAAGTGGTATTTGTTTCATCTTTCCAGGTGAGGCTTTATAGTTTGCTCAAAACAAAAATAAAACCAAAAACTTACAGCCATCCTAATTTCAACAAAGGAGTCTTCCGAGGAGCCGCTGGAGTTCAGTTTGAGCTGCAGTTCAGACACAATGCCCAACAGGTCTGCCTTCTCTGCTTGTAGCCTCGCCACCTGGGTCCTGAGCTGGTCCTTTTCCTGCTCTGCTTCTGCCCTGGGAAGCCTGGAGTCATCAGTGGGGTCCTGGAGATGACAAGGAGTAAAGTGAATGAACAGATCAATCTAAGGCCCAGCACCATGGGCTCATGCCTGTAATCCCAGAGTTTTGGGAGGCTGAAGCGGGAGGATCCCTTGAGGCCAGGATTTTGAGAACAGCCTGGGCAACATAGCAAGACCTCCATCTTTACAAAAAATTTAATAATTAGCCAGGCGTGGTGGCACACACCTGTAGTCCCCATTACTTGGGAGGCTGAGGCAGGGAGACTGCCTGAGCCCAGGAGTTCAAGACTGCCAAGACCCTATCTCAAAAAAAAAAAACAAAAGCCAGGTTGGGCACGGTGCCTCATGCCTGTAATCCCAGCACTTTGGGAGGCCGAGGCAGGCAGATCATGAAGGTCAGGAGATCGAGACCATCCTAACATGGTGAAACCCCATCTCTAATGAAAATACAAAAAAATTAGCCAGGCGTGGTGGTGGGCGCCTGTAGCCCCAGTTACTCAGGCGGCTGAGGCAGGAGAATGGCATGAACCCGGGAGGCAGAGCTTGCAGTGAGCTGAGATTATGCCACTGTATTCCAGCCTGGGTGACAGAGCAAGATTCCACCTCAAAAAAA
>NW_016803312.1:2914098-2925280 GCF_001698545.2 Rhinopithecus bieti
AAAAAAAAAAAAAAAAAAAAAAGCCAAAAAACAAATACAAATCAAACTAAGGACCTGGCCACGTGACTCAATTGCTCCCACACCTACTGACAAGGAAGTTTCTCAACACCTTTATGCCCTGTGCTTTAATGTAGAAAATTCCAGCTTTTACCTGACAATTTTTTTTTTTTCCCAGACAGAGTCTCGCTCTGTCGCCCAGGTTGGAATGCAATGATGTGATCTCAGCTCACTGTATCCTCCGCCTCTCAGGTTCAAGCAATTCTCCTACCTCAGCCTCCTAAGTAGCTGGGACTACAGGCACGCACCACCATGCCTGGCTAATTTTTGTATTTTTAATAGAGATGGGGTTTCACTATGTTGGCCAGGCTGGTCTCGAACTCCTGACTTCAGGTGATCTACCCACCTTAGCCTCCCAAAGTGCTGGGATTACAGGTGTGAGCCACTGCACCTAGCCAACAATTTATTTTGATATAACATTTAAAATGGAAATTTTTACATTATTTTATTGTATTCAAATAATCAAAATTTAAAGTAACTTTATGACAAGAAAGAAAGCCTTCCTTGCTATGCTGGAATAATTTGATATTATAGAAATAACCACAGCTTGACAATAGTGGACTCATAAACTGTTGTCTAAAATTCCAGAAAGGAAGGAAAAAAAGCTCTCACCACCCAACCTCCTGCCCTTTCCCTCCCATCAGTACCCACACACACCCCTTCTCCCCACACCTGGCATGGACAGCAGAGGCCTCCTTAACAAACCACGCCCAGTGGGGACTTCAAACGTGTTCTGGGTTGTGTCATTACTAACATCTTTGACATCCACTCCCAGGTATGAGCACGTTTTTCCAGGTCCTTTGGGTCAAGAAAAATGTGTCTCTTTCTCTTTTCATCTGTGGCAACGTGATAACCTCTTACCACAACAGGACATTTTCCAAAACATTTTTAAAAAGGAAAATGTAAGGTGGATAATCTCCATTTTAGACTGACAGACAAGGTCAACAAGTAAAATTCTGAGTAATGAGTTTTGTAAGCACATTTTAATATCAAAGACAAACTAAAAACAATGGATGGTTCTAGGTAGAGGCCCATCTGAACCATCTATAATGAATACAATACGATGATTTACAACCTTACTGTTCTTTTGCCTACAGTCAATATGGTCAAAGCTTTACAACTTTCTTTCCCCTAAAAGAGATTATCCATGACCCTTAATAGGGCAACCAATCTTTTGAGCAAAAGCACTTCTTCCAAGACCAGGCAAAACACCAATCCAGACTGAACCATGACAGGTTTTGATCTAGGGGTCTAGACACATAAGATTCTACTGCAAATGTTATGGGAAAAAAAAAAATCACAATGGATCAGTCTGCTCACCTCAGATGACCTTTCTGATTTCCCTTTCAGTTTTCCAAGCTCTTCCTTCAATTTCTCGTTCTCGTGACTCAAGGCCATTAGACGCTCTTTGGCTTCTTTGCTCTGTGTCTCAAAAAACTGGCGTTCTTCCTTCTGTTTCTCTGTCCAGGCCGAAAGCTCCTCAAATCGCCCTTTCATGGCTTGATTATTTAGCTTCATGGCTTCTGCAGGAGGTTCAGAGTGATGGGGTCACACATTAGGAAAGTGGACTTGATTTGATGAACCAAATCTCCCTCTAGTCCACTTGACCACATGGCTCTGAATCAGAAGATGCCATGCTTAGCCTCAGCCCAAGGGTCAGCAGCAAAAAGATGAAGTGGTTTTTGCTTAGAGAAAAGACTAGTGGGATGAACATCATTTCTAGTCCTTAAAAGTCCCAAGAGAATAAACTTGATTTGGGTACTGCCACTACAGCACAAGTATCTAAATATCTATGGTTACCAGGAACTAAGGAAGTTCTTACTACTCCTAGATTCAAACACTAGGGGTCCTGCCCAAATTTTGGGTCCTGCCCAAAGCCGTGGCTTGAGATACCAGGAGGCTTTCTCTTAATAAGGTAATATTTAGGACTAACTCTGGAACCATAGCAGCCTTTCTTCCTTTTTCCCTTTTTTTTTTTTTTTGAGTCAGGGTCTCTCTCTGTCATTCAGGCTGAAGTGCAGTGGCACGATCACGGTTCACTGCAGCTCCAACTTCCCGGGCTCAAGCAGTCCTCCAACCTCAGCCTCCCCAGTAGCTAGGATCAGAGGCATGCACCACCACACCCAGCTTTTTTTTTTTTTTGTAATTTTTTTGTAGGGATGAGGTCTTGCCATCTTGCCCAAGTTGGTCTTGAACGCCTGGACTCAAGCAATCCTTCCACCTCAGCCTCCCAAAGTGCTGGAATTACAGGCATGAGCCACCACACCCAGCCTCTTTTTCCTTTTGAATGGGTTAAATTTCATTATGCTAGTTCCTTGAGCTACACACAATTTTTATTTTTACCTGTATCCAAAAGTAAATATCAGAACAGATTTAGCCTTGCCAAAAGCTAAATCCTGTGCTTCCCCACCCGCTACCACCTACGGAAACGGGGAGAAGGGAGCTTACCACCAAGCCTTAGTGCAAAGGGATGGCATTTCTTGAAGGCCCGGGATGAACGGGGCATGCATGGGCCAGCCCTGCTTACCTTTCAGCTGGTGGTTCTCGGTCAGGAGCTCTTTCATCTGCTGCAGCAGCTCCTCCGGGGTGAACGTGTCCAGGTTTGGGTGGGCCAGATGGGGGGGTCCATTTCCTGTGCTTTCACTGAGGCTGTCCCCCTTTTCAGTGAGGCAGCTGAGAGGTTGATGGGACATTGCAGAAGTTCCTGAGGAAAAGTCACCCGTTGAAAATAGAGCTGTCCCCCGCCCCACCAGGGATCCCCGGGAGTCCCACAAACCCACTGGTGATTGCTAATATTTACTCCCAAAGTTGCCCACTTTCTCTCCAGTTACATTTTGAACATTTTTAATTCTTCCTTTTAAACAAAAAAAAGTATATCTAGCTTCAGAAAAGTGTATGTGTATGTGTGTGTGTGTGTGTGTGTGTGTATGGGTGTATAAAAGGGTACAATGAGGATTTGGGAAAGGGGGGAGGGAGACGAGGGTATGACATCATGATGACCAGGATATATGTAGACATGGGCAAAGTATCCTGAAAAAAATTTCCCATGCAAATCTTCAAATTCAAATCTCCTTATTTTGAGTGAATTGCATGGTAAGCGAATTGTATCTCAAAAAACTGTTTTTGAAACTACATTTTGTTTCTTATATTTTTGGTTAAGAAGAAAGGGAGAATGAACATTCTTTGAATGCTTACTATGTGCGGACTCAGCACACCAGGCCTGTCACTGACTAATCTTCATTAACGCTGAACCAGGCAGCTGTTTTACAGGTGAGGAAGCTGGGTTTACAGATGGGCGTACAGCTCATCCAAGACCAGGAAGTGGCACCACCAGGTGTCAAAGCCACACCTTGTAAAACAAAAGTTATTATACTACTGAGTACTTAGGCCTTAATATTCTGTTTTTAATGCATACTGAAAAGATAAGATATCTTTACTTATTGCATGGTCTGAAATTTTTTTACACATACCACTTTGTTTTATAGAGGGGTCCATGTGGACATAGAAATGCAAGACAAATGAGTGAATCTCCACTGTGCTTCTGTGTTACCTACCACCCAGGCAAACATCTTCAGCACAAATTTCCACCTTCACACTTGGTGAAAATGATGTATTTTCTTCAAGAGCTGATGGGGATAGATTATAAAGCAATACACAGCAAAGGCAACTCCTCCCCGCTAACGCTGTATACACGTGCCCTACACACCCATTCCCCAAAGATTAAGAGTGGCCAACGTCCAGAGAGATGCCTGAAAAAGCATATTATTACTTCCAGGATGTTTACTGTTAGAAAACTGTTTCTGTTTTTTTGAGAGAGTCTCTCTCTGTTGCCCAGGCTGGAGTGCAGTGGAGTGATCTCAGCTCACTGCAACCTCCACCTCCCAGGTTCAAGTGACTCTCCTGTCTCAGCCTCCCAAGTAGCTGGGACTACAGGGGTGAGCCACCATGCCTGGCCAATTTTTGTATTTTTAGTAGAGACGGGATTTCACCATGTTAGCCAGGGCAGTCTCGAACTCCTGACTTCAGGTGATCTGCTGGCCTCGGCCTCCAAAAGTGCTGCGATTACAGGCATAAGCCACTGTGTCTGGCCGTGAGAAAATAATTTTAAACCCATCTATCCAACAAATAGGTATCAAGCAACAATGTACACTATACAACTGTGATCAGGCAGAAAGCCACGGATGCACAAAAGGGGTGAAGAGAGAACCTGGAAGCGAGCATCCCATTTCTAACTGGGGAAAGGCATTGGTCTCTGTGAGATCCATCAGCCACTCATGACTATGGAGCCTGTGTGACCCCTGAGTTGTGGAGAATCCATTACACATGATATCAGTACCTGGAAGATAGAGATAAGAGAACCGCCTGTTTCTGACCTGTAACTGCGTCATAACATCTATGTGTGCATTTAATAGCCATCAATTAAAATAATACCAAATGTACCAATGTGGTGTTGCATCCTTGGCCACAGGAGGCAATACCTTGGGATTTCTGTAGATCTTCTGGAAGCAATACCTGGTAACCTCCTTTTGGTGCGAGGAACTTGTAGATAATCAGAGACAGAGCTACCTACCACATCCTGTGACAGGGCAGCCTGTGCCACTTCTTCCTACAAGAGCTAGCACCAAGAGGGTCATTCTCATGTAGTCATGTAATGAGGGTGATGGCAATTTCATGAAGCAAAAAACACAGATAAACCATAGGATTCATTTTTGAACCTTTTGTATCTATGTTTCACACACCCAAATTCATTTAGAAAACAGGTATAATGCAGAAGTGTTCCTTAGCTTAGCAATCGGTGACTAGAACAGACTGCTTTTCTTCTCCCCAAAATAATCTGAATAGACTATCAGTTTCTAATTTTCTGTAAAATTCATTTTTTTTTTTTTTTTTAACCAAGAATCATCTCATTAAAATGGGGTTTTACTGAGTTACAGTGTTCCTACCTATTTTGCAGAGGAATACTAAAATTCTAGGTAATAGGCCTAAAAGAGAAAATCCTTGTCATATGTATCATTTACTTGCCAACATTTAATTTTTCTTAGGTATTCAGTGATTATACTATATTTTGCAAAGGCCATGAAAATATTTAACAGATTTTTTTTTTAAAAAAGAATCTAAGCAGATTTTTAGAAATGTGTTGGTTTCATCTTACTATATGCACAAATTTCTCCTTTATGTTTTCTCTGAAAAGGAAAGGAAAGGAAGGGGAGGGGAGGAGAAGAGAGGGGAGAAAAGAGACATTTCTTTGAAAATTGTTAAGATGTTTTTCCTCCATGAACTTTTTTTTGTTTTTCAGACAGAGTCTCACTTCGTCGCCTAGACTGCAGTGCAGTGGCGTAATCTTAGCTCACTGCAACCTCTGCCTTTCAGATGCAAGGGATTCTCCTGCCTCAGCCTCCCAAGTAGTTGGGATCACAGGCATGTGCCACCACACCCGGCTAATTTTGTATTTTTAGTAGAGACAGGGTTTTGCCACGTTGGCCAGACCAGACTGGTCTTGAACTCATGACCTCAGTTGATCCACCCATCTCGGCCTCCCAAAGTGCTGGAATTACAGGCTTGAGCCACTGTGCCCGGCCCCTCCATGACCTTTTATACCTCCACCAAGCCTATAGACACCACCATAATAAAGTTAAAACTGGTTCTAGTTGTTACATCAGTGTTTCTGACTTCTCACGTTGCCCGGATTTTATAAGGATATGGGGAAAAAGCAGGGTCGTGCTAAGAGAGGCCACAGAAAAAAGCATTTGTACCATTAGCCAGATGTGAGGTCTTAGGAAGTCATATGACCTCCAGTAATATTTATTGATTCATCCAGCAAATGGTAATCCTTATGTTGTTGCTTTCAGCTCAACAACACTATGAAAAATATTCTTTAGTTTCTAGAAAGACCACAGTGTAAACCCCACCCTTCAATGCATGTACACCAAGTATCACCGGCAGGCCAGTCACTCTCATGAATAGCTATACCTGTCCTAATGACAGCAAATTCTGTGATATCCAGTATTGTTAGAACAAATATTTTGTAATTCAAATGTCATCAAACATAAGAAGTTAGCATATATGGTAAATATAAGCATGTAAATACTTAATACCAAAATTTTACTAAAAGTAATTTAATTGATGCCGGGTGCAGTGGCTTATGCCCAGCACTTTGGGAAGCCACGGTGGGCAGATCACTTGAGGCCAGGAGTTTGAGATTAGCCCGGCCAATATAGTGAAACCCCATCTCTACCAAAAATACAAAAATTAGCGGCAAAGCTCGCGCATCGGCATGGTTAATGCCAGCAGCCACTGCATCTCCTTCTGGCTGACTCGCCTCCCGGCCCTGCGGTCGGGCCCCTGGTCACCCCGCACTCTCCCTCCTTCTTTCTTGAAGATCTCGAATGTCACCTTTTGTTGAACATCTCGAATAGCATCATGTTCTAGACAGATGGCTAGAGCGGACTTATGGACAAGAAGTTATCATTGAAATTAAATGGTAGCAGACGTGTCCAAGGAATATTGTGGGGATTTGATCCCTTTATGAATCTTGCGATAGATGAATGTATGGAGATGGTGACTAGTGGGCAACAGAACAATATTGGAATGGTGGTAATATGAGGAAATAGTATCATCATGTCAGAAGCCCTGGAATGGGTATAAAAAATGGCTGTTCGGCAGAGAAACCCATGTCCTCTCTCCATAGGGCCTGTTTTACTACGATGTAAAAGTTAGGTCATGTACATTTTCATATTAGACTTTTGTTAAATAAACTTTTGTAATAGTCAAAAAAAAAAAAATTGCTGGGTGTAGTGGTGCACGCCTGTAGTCCCAGCTACTTGGAAGCTGAGGCATGAGAATCGCTTGAACCTGGGAGGCAAAGGTTGCAGTGAGCTGAGATCATGCTACGGCACTCCAGCCTGGGTGACAGAGTGAGACTCTGCTTCAAAAAAAAAAAAAGTAATTTGATTTTGGATGACTCAACGGCACTTCATAATTCTTAGGTTATCTTAGGGCATCACTATGAGCTATCACTGTGCAGTGCACATATGAAATATCTATTGGTGGAATGCCAGTTACAGAAAGCTTCATTCTCTGTTTTTAACATCACCTTGAGCTATGTTCAACTGATGAAAGACAATATCCTTGCACATGTCTTCGAAGGTTACAGAAACTGGAACTAAGCCATTTATTCTAAGATTCTATCTAATAACAGAGTTTCCCATAATCAACTGACCTAGATGTGAAGTATGTTTTTTCTAAGCAAAAGTGATATTTAATGATGGAAGGATGAATTAATTGAGCACAGGATTTGTCAGGATTCCACCAATGAGGAAGACTGAGGACTGCCTAGTAAATGGATGGTCAAAAGCAAGTTCCCTAGATTTTATTCCCATATCTGCTATCTCAATTCCTGACTCTGTGTGTGTGTGTGTGTGTGTGTGTGTGTGTACATGTGTGTATATATACATTTAAATTCCAGAGATCAAGTAATTATAGTAATGACTTGACATTGCAAACACCAGCATAAATCTGATTCCTGAGTTGGCCTTAGAGATGATCCAGACCAACATATTCAATGCAAGAATGTCTTGTCTGGTTTCGATGGCACATGATCCTATAGAACAGGCTTGAGTGTTTCAATGACACAGCACAAGTGCAGTGACCTTAGCAGGCACTGTCTATTCCACTGTGGGATGGCTCTAGTGGTCAGAAAGTCATTATGTGTCAAATGGTACCTGCTTTACACTGACTTCCCCACAGTGGACATCGGACACGGTATAAGGTTAGGCCCTTGCCCTGGTAAGGCCAAGTCTTTAAATTTGTTAACGAAGTATTCATAGGTTCAATCCCTACACGGGATAAATGAGTTTTAAACAGTGAAAACTTGGTTTTTGACCAGAGACAAGAGTTGGCTACTGGCAAATTCTATGAAGACTCTGGGTTCACAAGGGGGGCGAGATTCTAACATTGCATCAACTAAATCCTTCACCACCCTGGAAAAAGAACTTAGAGTATGCATCCTACTAATTGGGTAAAAGCAGCTTCATCATTACACACTAGAAGGGATACTGTGACTTTGTATTTTAGTAATATACAGAAAATGGCAGTAGCTTTAACCTAGCTGCCCAAGGGAGTGAGGCTTGATTCTTCCCAGTCCCCTTTTCCCCAAGTCTAATGGGTCACCAAATGCCATCACCTCTACCTCTTAAATAATTTTTTTTTTTTTTTTTTTAAATTAAGACTCAGTCTCACTCTGTCGCCTAGGCTAGAGTACCGTGGCACAATCTCAGCTCACTGCAACCTCCGCCTCCCTGGTTCAAGCGATTCTCCCACCTCAGTCTCCCAAGTAGCTGGGATTACAGGCTCATGCCACCATGCCCGGCTAATTTTTATATTTTTAGTAGAGACAGGGTTTCACCACTTTGGCCAGGCTGGTCTTGAACTCCTGATCTCAAGTGATTCACCTGCCTCGGCCTCCCAAAGTACTGGGATTACAGGCATGAGCCACCACGCCTGGCCCTCCTAAGTGTTTCTAAAATCCACTGCCTCCTCTCCATCCCCACAGGCTTAGTTCAGGCCCTTATCTTGTCTGTACCACAGCCACGTTGACCTCCACAAAGGACAGGGGTTCTGCCTATTTTGTCCACTGCTGTATCCCCAGGACTGAGAACATTACTTGCCACATAGAAGGGAGGGCTCAGTATATATCTCTTGAATACATTTTAACAGCCTCCTAAATGACTGACTTTCAGCCCTGTCAATTTCAGTCCTCTTGCCCTCATGGTTTCTTTTGCAATATGAGGTCATTCCCCTGAGTCCATCCTTCCCATACAAGACAGACTTTCAGCTTCTTAGCAAGACAAATGTGGCCTTTCAGGGCCCAGGCCCAACTGACCCACCAGAGTCACCTCCTGCCACCAAAACACTCATACCCAAGGCACGTTAAAGAGCTCGCGGTTCCCTGCATTCTTCTGTTTCTGTGTCCTTGCCTCTTTTCTGCCCTCTGCCCGAAATGTCTGGCTCCCCTTGTGTCCTGGCAAACTTCCACTGGACAGATCAATGTTCAGCTTAAATATGATGTCCTGTGTCATATGAACTGTTCCCTACCCGAGCACCCAAGAACACTCCGCATTTCCACCTCCTCCGCCCACTCTGAAATTACTGCTATCGTTTGCCCGTGTATTTTCTCTCCATGTTATTCTTACTAGAGACTGGCACATAGCAGGTTTGCAGTAAATGTTTGTTGAAATGAATTGAAAATATAGCATAATGAGGTATTTTTAAGTGTAATACCTGTAAAATGCTTCCTGCTGTGCAGATGACAAACTCAGCATGCTAGTGTTGTTAGGAGTTTCTCCACAGTTCCACAGCATTCACTTCCAGATTCTCGAAATCCACTTTTCTAACTTATTTGAAAAATTAGAAGTGCTTTTTCTGTCACTGCAAAGTCATCTGGGTATCACTTCATAATACAGATGCTAATCATCCTCATACACATGTCAAAGTGGTAACAACCAAAACTTTTAAAATAATTTTTTCTTTCTAAATGAAATATGTTTTTTTAAAGAATTTAATATTTTTCCTTTTCCTTTGGGTTTTCTATTTCATAAATTCCAAAGAACATGTATCAAATATGCCAAATCTCTAAAAAACAGAAGGTGTATTTCATGGCCAGAATACTTACACGCCTCTACCTAAGGGTGGGAGTTCAGCAGGACATAATACAGTGTCCAGTTGCCTTCGAGAATAAAGTTTGGTTTTCAGAGGACGGGGAGAGGGAGGGGGAGGTTAGGTTAGTTATATTCCTAGCATAATACGCAACCTAAAGGTTAATTTATAAAAAAAGAAGCTGCTACTTTTATAGTGTTGTACATAATATATAAAGAACACTCAAAATTGGCCCAGTAGAAAAACAGATAAGTTATGCCAGGACTTAAATCAATGATCGTCCTCTCTCTACAGGTCACATTTAAACTTGCCTTGTCCACTCCAGGGCAATCCCTGGCCTTGGCGTCTGCCCTGGGACCTCTCCAGCCCCTGCCCCAAAACTGGGCCTGTCCTGGGAGGCAGCCTGGCCCCGCTAACTCTTCTCTCCCTGGGTCAAAAGAGCAAGGTGAGTTCTTCTGTTCACACTTTGCTAACCAGCTGCACCTTGCTAACCAGCTCCAAAGGCTTCTGAGGTCCTCACATTGCCTTACTTTTCTACGCTTTCATTTTCCATTTCATCCTTACAAACAGTTCCATGGTGTACATTTCCATACAACAGTTTTCCTGGTGGTGGAGGCCAGGCCGGAACCTGGGTTTCATTTTCTTTGAGCGATGTTTACTGCCTGTAGCTTACACATTTCGATGGCAAAAACAATTCCTTTGGGGTTCTCGGCCTCATCAAATATTCTCTCTGTATGAAGTGTACACACTCTCCTAGACACAGCAGTCTATGTGGATTTCCACCCCCTTAGAAAGGGGTCACTCTGTGGTACAGACCCTGGGCACCTCATTCAGCTCAAGTAGTGGTCCCACGTCTCCCACAGGTGTGTCTGTAACCACCTCCTCCTTATGGCCAGGAACTGGCTGCGGAATCCTTCCCAGCCTGCGGGAGGACGTCACCTCCAAGCCTCTGGGTGAACTGCAGAGGGGTTACCTGTGGCCGCCAGGCCGGCCCTGGACGCTTCTTGGACCCACCCTCTGTTCACTGCCCACCCTTTCCCGCCAGGTCAGGACCCGCTGGGGCCTGGGGATCTTCCCAGGGCAGCAGTCTCGCGGGAGGGCCGCCCCACCCCTCGCCACCCTCACCCCGACAGGCTCCGGGCCGCGGGGCAGGGCGGCGGGAACCGTTTTCAGGCCGGAGAAGAGCCCGTCGGGAAGGAGCCGCCGCCCCCTCGCCCACCCCTGCAGCCTCCTGCCCTGGCTCACCTGCCGCCCGGCTTGGCTTCGCTCAGGGTCACTGTTTCCTCGGCATCGTGCCGCCTGGAGAGAGCTGCCGACCGGGATGGGACGTTGACCAGGGAACCTGCCGGGGGGCGGCGGCGCCGGCGGCGGCGGCGGCTGGGGAACCGGGGCTTGGGGAGCCTCGGGCTGATGCGCGGCCTCGCGACCCCGCCCAGCGCCGCTCAGCTGACCGCCTGCCGCTCCCTGCCCG
>NW_016803312.1:2929012-2933150 GCF_001698545.2 Rhinopithecus bieti
CGCCCATCCCCAGCCCCCGCCCATCCCAGGCCCCGCCCGACTAAGGCCCCGCCCCTTTCCTGCGTCCTTCCCCAGCTACCCACCCTCGCGGTCCGTGCGGGGTCGAGGCTGGGAGCCGGGTAAAGAGGGACTACGCTAAGGCGTCACTGTGACGGCGTTAATCAAAATAAATCATTAATCAAATGCAGTGTGCGGAGTTGGTCTTCCCTGTGTCTTCCCCGCAGATCCCTTAGTGGAGGCTAGAGCCGCAGGGGAGTCGCTGCCGCCCACAGAAAGAGGCGAATCCCAGGCATCCTTGGAGGGAGGCCTCTATCTGTGTGTGTGTTTTTTTTAAAATGCTTACATCTAGACATAGTTAACTGAGCACACATAGCTTTCCACCCGTTTTTGCTTTAAAATACGGGCTCTTGTTACCGAAAACAGGCTCCGGCTCCGCTAACCTCCCGGCGCTCCAGGTGTCCGGCGCCGGGATTCACGGGTGCGCGGGGATTGCATCTGGGAAGCAGCCTCGCTGGTGTGGAGGAGGGAAGCTGCCCCCAGATTAGGCAGTAGGATGACAAGGTAGGAGGGAGAGCCGCCCTGTGTGCATCCCGAGCACCCGGGCAGCGCCTCAGGGACTCGGTCACCGAAACGCGCAGCGTCCGATCGCGAGGTCGAGGTCTGGGCCAGGCGGTGCTGCCGGCCCCGGGACCCTGGAGCAGGAGGAATAAACAGAAATGAGGACGGGGCCCAGGTGGCCTGTGAGAAGCCTGGGGGCAAGTTTGTGCCTCAGCCCAAGAAGGGCGTGAAATCCGGGAAGAACTTGACTTACAAATGGAGGCGCTGGCGCCGCCCAAATCCGTGAGAATAAGAGCACGTGGTTGCGCATTCACGCTGCTCACTGGTTGGAAGGAAACGCAAAGGAGAGAGGGAGAGAAAAACAAAAACAAAAAAAAAACTCTAATCTGAAATAGAAAAAGGCAGATGCGCCCTCTCCTGGTATCTCCGAAGGATTCCGCTTCGCTGTCTGGACCTCCTGCTGCCTGGCCAAGCCTGACCGTCAACCCTGCCCCTGAGGCTAACGGCAAGAGCAAGGCAGGGAAGCAAGCAAGTCAGGGACTGCCCCGGACCCAATTCCGGGCCCTCGAGTTGGTGTGGTGTAGGAGGGGCAGATGAGGCTAGAGGCTGTTTTATAAGGAGTGAGCCTGGGGGTGGGAGTGGGGAGAAATAGAAAATTAAAAAAAAATTTTTTTTTTAAATCAGTGGAGGAGGGCCAGGCGCGGTGGCTCACGCCTGTAATCCCAGCACTTTGGGAGGTCGAGGCAGGCAGATCACGAGGTCAGGAGTTCGAGACCAGCCTGGCCAATATGGTGAAAGCCTGTCTCTACTAAAAATACAAAAATTAGCCAGGCATGATGGTGCTCTCCTGTAGTCCCACCTACTCGGGAGGCTGAGGCAGAAGAATCGCTTGCCAGGGAGGCAGAGCTTGCAGTAAGCCGAGATCATGCCACTGCACTCCAGCCTGGGTGACAGAGTGAGACTCTGTCTCAAAAAAAAAAAAAAAAAAAAAAAAAAATTCAGTGCAGGAAATAACTGATCATTCGTAAAAGGGCTTGGAAAATATATACAGAGAGAAATGGAATGACGTTCTCTAATTTTTGTTTAACTACTGGGATAATCCAGGCAGAAAAGATGGCATCACAGCTGTACCCTGGGATCGGCGGAAGAGAGTCCCTCCAGGGCCTGTAAGGGGTTCCTGGGGGTAAGTTGTACTTCACTAGGCTCCTTTGACTATTTAAAACCCTATAGGTGGGGCACGGTGGCTCACACCTGTAATCCCAGCACTTTGGGAGGTCAAGGCGGGAGGATTGCTTGAGCCCAGGAGGGAGAGGCTGCAATGAGCTGTGATTGCACCACTGCACTCCAGCTTGGGCGAGAGAGAAACTTTGTCTCGAACAAAAACAAAATGAGAACAAAACAACCCTATGAAAGTGAATTAAAATGAGCATCAGTGAAGCTATGAGCCAAGGGAAGAAGGTCAGCCACAAGCTGCCCATGGCTTTGGTGTGGGAGGCTCGAGGTGAGTTTCTCGTAGAGAAAGCAGTCAAAGTTGTTTTCTCCTGAACCCTTGCTCTCAGTGGTGGGGTGCGGGGGTGGGGTGTGCCCTGAGGCACTGCACACACCCATGCACACACACTTCCCCCCCAGCCACTTCTTAGCTATAGGACCTTGACCAAGTTACTTCATCTTACCCTTCCTCATTCCCTTTATCTGTAAAATGGGGAGTATAGTACGCTCCCAAATCCAGAAAGTTCTAAGGACCAAACCTTTTTTCCTGGCCTGACCCAACTGATGGAAAGCTATTTACAGTCTTTATTTAGATCCCTTGATGTGATTTTTAAATTTGTTTTGTGAAGGAAAATCGATTAGTCGATAGGAGAACTGCGTCAGACCCTGTCAGGGTGTTATGTGATATAAATCCCATGCATTGAATAGCCTTTTGAAAATCCCCAGAATTCTGGACGCTAAAGCAGGGCTTGCCCCAAAGGTTTTATTTTATTTTTTGAGGTGGAGTCTTGCTCTGTTGCCCAGGCTGGAGTGAAGTGGCGTAATTTCAGCTCACTGCAACCTCCACCTCCTGGGTTCAAGCGATTCTCCTGCCTCAGCCTCCAGAGTGGCTGGGATTACAGGCGTGTGCCACCACACCCAGCTAATTTTTGCATTTTTAGTATTGATGAGGTTTTGCCATATTGACCAGTCTGGTCTTGAACTCCTGACCGCAGGTGATCCACCCGCCTCGGCCTCCCAAAGTGCTGGGATTACAGTTGTAAGCCACAGTGTGCAGCCACCCAAAATTTTTAGATAGGGCATTTGGACCCACAGCCCTCACCTAAGGATGCTGAGAGGGTTAAAGAGGAAATATGTATTCAACACCTAGAAAAATGCCTGGCTCATGGTGTTTGTTGCTGTTGCTTGTGTTAAAGCCCGTGCTGTTGCTTAGCCCGGATCGTCCTGTTTGGTGACTCCATCCTCCTGCATACTTCCATGGGTAGATGGAATCTAAATGCAGTGAAAACACTGAAATAATAGCATGCTCTTAGCTGATTTGCTGATGTGGTTTTGTGGTGGGTAAATGTAGAGCAGTGTGGGAGGGTGTTTAGTGAGATCCTAATCCGTGTTTGATGTTCCTTGTGTTCCTTTCCACCCCGATCTCCTCTGTTTGGAGTTAGCAACGAGTCCCTTCGGGCTTCCTACCTTCAGGAGTGTTGGCTGGACTCCTGGCAACAGCTCTTAGAAGTACAGCCTTTCTTCTTGTCTTTTGAGAAAGCCTGATCTCAATATATCCATGATCTACCCCAGATGTCCTGGAGGAAGAGGAGTCAGAGCTGGGTGGGATGGAGGCTTTCACAGCAGTTGGAGGCAGGAATGACTCCCCCACCCCCAGATTGGGAGGAGGAGTGGGATGGTGGTCTTATGAGGGTCAAGGACTCAAGCCTTAGTCCCTGCAGCACCCAAACAGACAGCAAGCGCTTGGGTTGCACCTACTGGACCTCGGGAACCTTCTGCAGATTCTGCTGCCCAGGCTTGTCATTGGCAACAGCAGAACCTGTTTCCTAGAAGAACCATTTGATAATGAGGGTATCAGTGGCAAGGTTGCTGGGGTGAAAAATAAATGGCCCTTACTTCATTGGGTACCAAAAGCCCTCCTGGAGTTTTGCATGGCCTTAGAGAAGGAGACCTCTCCTCTCCAGAACCCAGTGGTGCCTGAAAATAGGTTTCCCTACACCCCTGTAGAACTGGGTTTAAAGAAAGTAAAGAGGCCTGGGGTGGTGGCTCACACCTGTAATCCCAGCACTTTGGGAGGATCATCTGAGGTCAGGAGTTCAAGACCAGCCTGGGTAACATGGTGAAACCCCATCTCTACTAAAAATATAAAAATTAGCCAGGCAGTAGTGGCGCGCACCTGTAATCTCAGCTACTCAGGAGGCTGAGGCAGAAGAATTACTTGAGCCTGGGAGGCAGAGGTTGCGATGAGCCAAGATGGTGCCACTGCACTCCAGCCTGGGCCATGGAGTGAGACTCTGTCCAAAAAGAAAGAAAAAGAGAGAGAGAAGGAAGGAAGGAAGGAAGGAAGGAAGGAAGGAAGGAAGGAAGGAGG
>NW_016803312.1:2933345-2950231 GCF_001698545.2 Rhinopithecus bieti
AGGGAGGGAGGGAGGGAGGGAGGGAGGGAGGAAGGAAGGAAGGAAGGAAGGAAGGAAGGAGCGGGAGAGAAAGAAAGAAGAAAGAAAGGAGAAAGAAAAAAGAAAAGATATGTAATATTTTTATATGCCTCTGAGCTGGTAGACTAATATTCATACTTGCTACCCCAGATGCCAAAGACTACATATGCTATGACTCCATGTGCATTAAATGTTCAGAAAAGGACAATAGAAAAAGACAGAAATCAGACCAGTAGTTGCCTGAAATTGGGGATGGCTTTGACTGCAAAGGAACTCGAGGGGATTTTTGAGGGATGATGGAAATGTACTAAATCTGGATTGTAATGATGGTTTTACAACTTTTTAAGTGTAATTGACAGTCATGAATCATACACTTACAAATGGGGTGAATTTTATGGCATGTGGATTATACCTCAATAGAGCTGTACAAACAACACCAAAAAGAACACGACCTAATAATTACGTCCAATAAAGCAGGGGTCCCCAACCCCTGGGTGGTGAACCAGTACTGGTCTGTGGCCTGTTAGGAACTGGACTGAACAGCAGGAAGTGAGTGACGGGTGGATGAGCATTATGGCCTGAGCTCTGCCTCTTGTCAGATCAGCAGCTGCATTAGATTTTCATAGGAGCACGAACCCTATTGTAACTACACATGTGAGGGATCTAGGTTGTGTGCTCCTTATGAGAATCTAATGCCTGATGATCTGAGGTGGAACCATTTCACCCCAAAACCACCCCCGCACCCACCACCATCCATGGAAAAATGGTCTTCCATGAAACCAGTTCCTGGTGTCAAAAAAGTTGGGGACTGCTGCAATAAAGGGTGTGCCCCTGCTCCTGTGAGGCCACTGGTGTGCTTGCTGCATGAATCATCTGCCCTGTGGTCGACCTGGGTCTGGGCTTTGTCTTCAGCTTTAGTTTGATTCAGTTCATCAACAGTTCCAAATATTCCAAGGATGAGTTCCTTGGAAAGTTCAACAGAGAGTTACGATATGACCCAGCAATTTCACTTCTGGGTGTACACTCCAAAGAACTGAAAATGGAGATGCAAACAGGTGCATCTCTATGCCTCTAATAGGTTGCTTTCCTTTCCCTGAAATCCAGCATGAAAGCAGCTCCCTGTATGTTGTATGGCTGAAGATATATGACTGAAGCCTCCATCAGAATGAGGCTCTGGGATTAGGGTCCAACCTGCAGCCTCAGCCAAGTACCCAGAGTCCCAGAGACAATGGCTCTGCTTTGAGACAAGCCAGTTCACGGTGTGTGTGCTGTGGTCCGCTCCTCCTTCCTCTCCTTCATTCCGTGTTTTTTGTTTGTTTGCTTTTTGAGATAGCATCTTGCTCTGTCACCCAGACTGGAGTACAGTGGCATAGTTGTGGCTCACTGCAGCCTTGAACTCCTGGGCTCAAGCAATTCTCCCACCTGAGCCTGCCAAGTAGCTGGGACTATAGGCATGCACCACCACGCTGGGCTAACTTTTATATTTTTTGTAGAGATAGGGTTTCACCATGTTGCCCAGGCTGGTCTTGAACTCCTGACCTCAAGTGATCCTTCCACCTCGGCCTCCTAAAGTGCTGGAATTACAGACATAAGTCTCTGTGCCCGGCCTGCCCCATGTTTAAAAATCTTGAAATAGGCTGGGCCCAGTGGTTCACACCTGTAATCCAGCACTTTGGGTGGCTGAGGTGGGGAGATCACGAAGTCAGGATATCGAGACCCTCCTGGTAAACATGGTGAAACCTCATCTCTACTAAAAATACAAAAATCAGCTGGGCATGGTGGCACACGCCTATAGTCCTAGCTACTAGAGGCTGGGGTAGAAGAATTGCTTGAACCCGGGAGGTGGAGGTTGCAGTGAGCTGAGATCGCGCCATTGCACTCCAGCCTAGGTGAGTATAATAATAATAGCAATAATAATCTTGAAAAGTAAACTCATTGGTAAAGAGCCAGGTATTTACCCCTTAAGTTATGGTTGGCCCTCTGTAAATAATAGGTAACAATGCTGCTTATTAATTACTTCCTATGCCTTTCCCATTAGAACCTGTCTAATCCCTGCCGCCTTTTGTACCGAATCAAAGTAGAGCACAGAGGAAATGTTAAGTCTTTGCTTCCTCGTTTTGCTATAAAACTGTTATGAGTTCCTGCAGCAAGATTTTCTGTTTAAGTATTAATTAGCCAGAGCTGGTGATTTGCGAAAATAATCACTGTAATGCACCACAATTCCTTGTCATGGTCTGAAACATACTATCATTATCTTCTTTGCATGCCTGAGGAGTGAAAAATGGCCTGGCTGTCTAAGTTTAGACATAGTTTTAACTTCTTCTTTGGAATAAATAATTGATCAGTAGTAGGAAAGTACAAGTGATTTGTCTTTCTTCCATCTCACTTTTTTTTTTTTTCCAAACAAAGGTGTCTCACTTCTCTGAAAAAGTGCATAGTGGAGTAAGGGAGGACACAGAGACCTGGGTTTCAGTCTACCTGGGCCCTACCTGAGAACTCAGTTAGGGGCAACATCATCCCCTAGGCTGTGGCCTCTTCATCAGTGAGGGAAATCAGGGGCTAAGACAGGTGAACTCTTAGCCTCTTTCCAGCTTGAAAAAAATTAGAATTTGTTTTTCATTCTTATATTTGGTATCCGATTTTAGTAGATGCCAAATTAATTTGAATTTAAGCCTCTTCCTTCTGTAGAGGCTGACTTAGTGCTTGGCTGGTGATATGGTTTGGCTGTGTGCCCACCCAAATCTCATCTTGAATTGTAGCTTCCATAATTCCCTTGTGTTGTAGGAAGGACCCGGTGGGAGATAATTGAATCATGGGGGTGTTTTCCTCCATACTGTTCTCATGGTAGTGAATAAGTCTCACGAGATGTGATGGTTTTATAAGGGGAAACCCCTTTCAATTGGTTCTCATTCTGTCTCTTGCCTGCCGCCATGTAAGATGTGCCTTTTGCCTTCCACTATGATTGTGAGGCCTCCCCAGCCACGTGGAACTGTGAGTCCATTAAAACTCTTTTTCTTTATAAATCACCCAGTATCAGGTATATCTTTATCAGCAGCATGAAAACAGACTAATACAGCTAGTTAAATTATCATAAATGATTGTGCAGTTTGAAAAGTCAGTAACTCCCTTGTTTTTGAAAAAAAAAGGTAGATCACAATATACCTGCCTTAGCTAGATTGTCTGTGCCTTTTATACCCACAAAAAGTCAACATTTCTCTCACCAGGTTGCCTTGACCCTTTTCAGCTTTGTGGGCAGAGTTCCTGCTCCCCTGTCATAGGCCAGGAGACAGTCATTAAATTTGTAGGCACATTGCATTGTCTTCTGGAGCAGTAATACAGATTTCTGGGGGGCTGGTCTCATCAGATCTGCACAGCTGGATGCCAGCAACATTTTCCTTCTTTCTTTCCTAAGGCCCATGTTCACTTCTCTAGCTGCTATATCTTTACATTTTGCAACTGGCCACCCCTTTGTTATTCCTGACCTCATCCATTCCTTTTTCTGAATCTATTGGGAGCCAAGGGAGAAGATGACTTAGGTCACACAGGGGTTACTCCAATGTGGGTTAGCTTTACAGAAAGCAATTCTCACCAAGTTAATTTGATCTGACCCCAGGAAGGCAGAAAGAAATCCCAGCCATAACAGACTTCTTGCAGAGACAATTGGATATTCATGGACTATTATGGCAAAGGTGGCCAAGTTTTGAAGGGTTGGCTGTGAAAACTTCTAGAGGAAGATCTATTAGTGAACTTGGAAACACTTAGGCAGTATTTCCCACTGCAACAATTTCAGATACTTCAAAAGCTGATCTTACATAAATTTAGAACTTTCCCATTCACTGTGTCTTATTATAATTCTGGGAAGTGGCTCCATTCTGTTTATTATAGAAACAAGAGAAGAGCCTCTGTGAATCTTTTTATAAAATGTTTTCCTGTCTACCTTGGTTCCCATACTCACGAACTGTTTAATTCACCTTCAGCACAAAATTTGGTTGGCTCAAGCGAACTTTCTTTGTGTGTTGACAATGTGCCCCCCTCCACCACCTTCGCTGTTGCTATCTGCACCCTGCACTCTTTCTTCTTTGCTCTTATCTGCCACCCTCCAATTTTCCACCCTCCCCCCTCCTCCCACCATCAGCCCTTTTCACTGCAAGGCTGTATGACACAACATTGACAGTTTGGTGTTCTTTCAATTTAGGGTGGCGTCTTTCCAGAGCCTCTGGCATTTAGGATTATTTCTAATTCTGCAATAAAAGCCTTGTCTGCCAAGGAATTTCAGGGATCTGCCAGCAAGGAGGAATTTTTTTTTTTTTTTTTTTAGTGTTGGGCTTTTCTCAGTAAGCTTGAAATCAGACACTTAGGGAATTTCCATCTTGATTGCAAAAAAGGTTATGTATTTGACTGTGTTATTTAAAAGGGGTTACACTTGGAAGCTTTTATGCAGATGGAGTGGAGAGAACTTTAGGATGATGAGATGTAGCTGAGGAGATGAAGGGAGTTGTTGAAGACAAACATTTCTGCCTTGGGCGACTGAATGGATGGTAGCAGTATTAGCTGAGATGGTGTTTTGGTCCATCCTGGCTGCTGTAACAAAATACCATAAACAGAGTGGCTTATAAATGGAAATTGATTTCTCACAGTTCTGGAGGCTGGGAAGTCCAAGATCGAGGCACTGGCAGTGTCTGGCGAGGGCCTGCCTCCTGGTTCATAGACATCATCTTCTTGCTGTGTCCTCACGTGGTGGAAGGGGTGATGTAGCTCTCTGGGGTCTCTTTCATGAAGGCAGTAATCTCATTTATGAGGGCTCTCCTCTTGTGACCTAATCACCCCCCAAAAGGCTTCACCTCCTGTGATGGCTAATACTGAGTGTCAACTTGATCAGATTGAAACATGCAAAGTATTGTTTCCGGGTATGTCTATGAGTGGGTTTTAAGATTTGTGTCAGTGGACTGGGAGAGGCAGGGCCACCCTCAGTCTGGGTGGGCACCGTCCAATTGGCTGCCAGTGAGGCTAGAAAAAGCAGGCAGAAGAAGGTGGAAGAGCAGACTTACTGAGTCTTATGGCCTTCATCTTTTCTCCTGTGCTGGATGCTTTCTGCCCTTGAACGTCAGACTCCAAGTTCTATGGCCCTTGGACTCTAGGACTTACTCCAGTGGTTTGCTGGGGGCTCTCAGGCTTTTGGCCACAGACTGAAAGCTACACTGTTGACTTCCCTACTTTTGAGGCTTTGGGAATTGGACTGAGCCACTACTGGCTTTCTTGCTCCTCAGCTTGCAGACAGCCTGTTGTGGGACTTCAGCGTGTGATCATGTGAGTCAATTCTTCTTAATAAACTCCCTTCAATATATGCATCTGTCCTTTTAGTTCTGTCCCTCTAGAGAACCCTGACTAACAACACCTCCTAATATCCTCACCTGCAGGTGAGGATTTCAATCTATGGATTTTGGGAGGACACAAACATTTAGACCCTAGCAGATGAGAAACTTAGGACAGGCAACTGCCCTGGAGGAAGGAGATTAGTTCTGAGTAACTTGCATTACTTGTGGGATAGGTGAATGAAGAGGTCCACACCTATTTGGAAAAATGGGCTTGAACCTCAGGATAGAGATTAAGCTTGGAAATATGGACTTAGGAGTCATTCTCAGAGACCTCCTCTAAAAGGGCTGAATTCTAGCACAATTTGCAATTGCAAAAACGTGGAACCAACCCAAATGCCCATCAATCAATGAATGGATAAAGAAACAGTATGGCCGGGTGTGGTGGCTCACGCCTGTAATCCCAGCACTTTGGGAGGCCAAAGGCGGGCAAATAACGAGGTCATGAGATGAAGACCATCTGACCAATATGGTGAAACCCCGTCTCTACTACAATACAAAAAAAAAAAAAAAAAAAAAAATTAGCTGGGCGTGGTGGCACACACCTGTAGTCCCAGCTACTTGGGAGGCTGAGGTAGGGGACTTGCTTGAACCCAGGAGGTAAAGATTGCAGTGAGCTGAGACCGCACCAGTGTGCTGCAGCCTGGCAACAGAGTAAGACTCTGTGAAAGACAGAAAGAAAGAAAAGAAAGAAGGAAGAAGAAGGAAGGAAGGAAGGAAAGAGAAAAAAAGAAAGAAAGATAAAGAAAGAAGGAAAGAAAGAAAGAAAAGAAAGAAAGAAAGAAAGAGTGATATATATATATGAATGAATACTACTCAGCCATACAAAGGAATGAATTAAAAGTATTGGCAGCAACCTGGATGACATTAGTGACTATTATTCTAAGTGAAGTAATTCAGGCATGGAAAACCAAACATTGTATGTTCTCACTCACAGCAGTGAGGATGCAACGGTGTAAGAATGACACAATGGACTTTGGGGACTCATGGGGAAAGGGAGGGGGGTGAGGGATAAAAGGCTACAAATTGGGTTCAGTGTCCACTACTTGGGTGATGGGTGCACCAAAATCTCACATACCACCACTAACGAACTTATCCCTGTAACCAAACACCACCTGTTCCCCAATAACCTTTGGAAATAAAATAAAATAAAATAAAAGCGATGACTGAATTCTAGAGAATTCCTCCAATTTAAGGGGAGCTCAAAGAAAATAAAAATTTGGAGAGGACAGAAGAGGGAGCATCCAGATAAGAGAAAGAGAAACTAGGAGAGAGCAATGTCCCCAAAGTCAAGGGAGGAAAAGTATCAGGAAGCAGAGGGCATTGAAGGTGTCCGGGGCCAGAGTACCCAGAGGAATGGGGACAGAAAAGCAAGTTTGAGAACTGAAGACTTTAATCAATCGATGGGAAAATAGTCCCAGCCACTTCAAAGAACAAAACAATAGCACTAAGTTGTTTACTTTCATTCTTCATATGATTCATATAAAGAATTCATAGTAAGTGTTAAACTTATAAATAAGTGTTCACTTACAAATATTCATAAATAAGTGTTCATTTATAAATATTCACAAATAAGTGTTCATTTATAAATATTCACAAATAAGTGTTAAATAAAGTCATTACTTTAAGACAACTCTTTCTAAAGAGTTGGCCACTATCTGTAAGCTCCAAGATATATTTTATATGGTCAGCTATGTAGTTTTTGGTAGTCTTGATACTTTTCCTCCCTTGACTTTGGGGACATTGCTCTCTCCTAGTTTTGCTTTCTCTTATCTGGATGCTCCCTCTTCTCTCCTCTCCAAATTTTTATTTTCTTTGAGCTCCCCGTAAATTGGAGGAATTCTCTAGAATTCAGTAATTGTTTTTATTTTTATTTTCATTTTATTTCCAAAGATTATTGGAGAACGGTTGGTGTTTAGTTACAGGGATAACCTACATAGCTGACCATATAAAATACTACATAGGTGTTTTATACATAGTTCTGAATCAGAACCTGGAGAATTTGAGGAGGGAATTTGTTGTAGACCTATTCTACATATATCTCAATATTCAGTTAATATTTCTTTCTTCTTTTCTTTTCTTTCTTTCTTTTTTTTTTTTTTTTTTTTTTGAGACAGTCTCACTCTGTCACCCAGGCTGGAGTGCAGTGGCATGATATTAGCTCACTACAACCTTTGCCTCTCAGGTTCAAGTGATTCTCCTGCCTCAGCCTCCCGAGTAGCTACAGGTGTCCGCTACCATGCCTGGCTAATTTTGGTATTTTTAGTAGAGATGGGGTTTCACTATGGTAGCCAGGCTGGTCTTGAACTCCAGACCTCAGGTGATCCTCCTGCCTCGGCCTCCCAAAGTGCTGGAATTACAGGCATGAACCACTGCGCCCAGCCAATATTCAGTTAATTTTTTAAAAATGCTTTCCTCCTTTCCATCTTGTCTCCTGAATGCTGCTTAACACCTCATTTGCTTCTTTTGCCCATGCTTTTGGAGACAGGGCAGGCAGGTGAGCGACAACCTGTCTCATTCTATTCCCTCAGTAGCCTCGATTTTTTGCAGTGTCATCTACAGCTTAGTTTTCATCTCTAGCTCTCATATTACTTTTCAAGACCAAAAACCTATTTCTCAATATGATTCATGCTCCTTGGAGACTTGTGCTAATTATAGTTTGATAATATTGACTCTGCTGGATTTAGGGCGATGTCATTTTATGACGTCCCTTTCTTGTGTTTATCAACACTGGTTTGCTCAATTCACGTTTCCTTTTCATTTATTCTAAGAGTTACATCTCTCCAATAGAATTAGAATCTTTCTATCTTTGGAGCAGCATGTAAATTTTTTCTATCCTTCTCAACATTATTTCTAAATTGTTGAGTCTTTTTAATGATAACTAAAACCAACACTACTTTTACAATGACTCGATGGTGAGAGTCAAACTTCTTGTATCAAGTTTGCTAACATAAATTTACTGTAGATTAGTCTTTTACTAGGATTTGACTGGGGCGGCCGTGTACAGTTGTGCAGACTGTTCACTGCATCCCCAAGGGGATGAATGCAGGCTGAAGCAAGCCAAGTCATGCACTTTGGTGTGAAGCTGCATCTTCCCAGGGAAGTATCTCCTTTCTCAAACAAAGACTTTTTACCAACTAGTGGAATTCTGGATCTGATCATTTTATACAGATCCTCAGCTTGCAATGCTATCCATGCAGTCCTTGCCAAAAGGTTCCTAATGTGAGTACATCCAAAGTCTGGAGGACCACAATTGCTAGTGCACCAACCTTGTAGATCTCTTACCTTCAGGCTGTAGATATACATTCTAGCCCATTGCAGAATGCACAGGAAAGCGGCGGCTATGGCTTCTCTATACTCCTAGCTCTCTGCTCCAGTTTCTCCACCGATCTTAGACCATACTTCTTGCCCCAATATAGCTTACCCTTTTATAGTAGGGGGGAAAACTTCTACCCCTTAGGACCTCCTATTTTTCCCCAGACTTCCATAGCCCTTCTGTGCTTCGATCTCACCTACCCATTTCAGGGTCCTGACTTCTCTTGTGCTGGGTTTTAGCCTTCTGTCTGGTCTTGTTACCAGGTGCCCTGCTAAGAGGAGTGGACATGGAGAAGGGAGGGGGGCAAAGAGGGTGGGCCAGATATCATCAGCACTGTTCCTAGCATCTTTCTTTTCTTTTCTTTTCTTTTTTTTTTTCTGAGATGGAGTTTCGCTCTTGTTGTCCAGGCTGGAGTGCAATAGCGTGATCTCGGCTCACCACAACCTCTACCTCCTGGGTTCAAGCTATTCTCCTGCCTCAGCCCCTCGAGTAAGTGGGATAACAGGCATGCACCACCACGCCTGGCTAATTTTGTATTTTTAGTAGAGACTGGGTTTCTCCATATTGGTCAGGCTGGTCTCAAATTCCTGACCTCAGGTGATCCACCCGCCTTGGCCTCCCAAAGTGCTGGGATTACAGGCATGAGCCACTGTGCTCGGCCTTGTTCCTAGCACCTTTTATGCTCTTCTCTGTATCTTAGACCTTAGAAGCCTGGGGACTATATTTCTGAGATGCATTTGCCAACAGGCTTTAGGATACAGCTTAGAAGATGCGTCTGTGCCAGGTTTGAAAAGCTGAGGCTGCAACACGTGTGTGGGCTTCCCACAGATGAATCTGCAGCCCCTTTCATGTTTCCTTAACTGTTATTAGCCCAGGGCTGTAGGCATCTGGGACCACTGACAGTGGTTTTCTGCATTTTACTCACCTCTGGGTGGCAGGTGCAACTTCCTGACCCCCTGGACCAACCACAGCTTTGGTGGCAACTTTGAAAACTAGGATTGAATTCCTTGAAACTCATTGTAGAAACCTTTTACAGAGGCTGGACATGGGGGCTCACGCCTGTAATCCCAGCACTTTGGGAGGCAAGGCAGGCAGATCACGAGGTCAGGAGATAGAGACCATCCTGGCTAACACAGTGAAACACTCTCTCTACTAAAAATACAAAAAATTGGCCGGGCGTGGTGGCGGGTGCCTGTAGTCCCAGCTACTGGGGAGGCTGAGGCAGGAGAATCGCTTGAACCTGGGAGTTGGAGGTTGCAGTGAGCCGAGATTGTGCCACTGCACTCCAGCCTGGGTGACAGAGCAAGACTCTGTATCAAAGAAGAAAGAAAAAAGGAAAGAAAAAGCGAAAGAGAGAAAGAAAGAAAGAAACCTTTCACAGAGAGGATTCGGAGTTTTATTAATAACTCCCAAAATATTCCAAATAATTGTCTTAAATCTTAAATATTGATGAGAATATTTACTCAATGACTTGGAATTGTCATGCTAACTTTGGAAATATCTTAAAAGAATGATTATTCATCTACTTTGCATTTGAAACTTACGAATTTTGGGTTTCACTTCCTTTCATTTATTATTCATATAAGAAGTATTTACCAAGTAAAAGCTACTTGGTTATAAATCCCCTAAGGGACTTGCTCCATGAATTATTCTGTTTCTCATATGAGCCATCTTTCCTGCTTCCCTTGGCCTAAAACATGTGGAAGTTTCTACCAATCTAAAAATAATAACTAAATAACAAGGCCTCTTTTGGTTCATCTTTTCCCTTTATGACCACTTTTTCTAATTAATTATCTTTTCATCCAAACTTCTTCAATATATACTTGGTCTCTTGAATTTCTTTCTTTCTTTTATTTATTTTTTTAAGAGGGAGTCTCTCTTTGTCACCCAGGCTGGAGTGCAGTTGTACAATCTTGGCTCACTGCAACCCCCAGCTCCTGGATTCAAGTGATTCTCCTGCCTCAGCCTCCGGAGTAGCCAAGATTACAGGCATCTGCCACCACACCCGGCTTATGTTTGTGTTTTTAGTAGAGATGGGGTTTCACTATGTTGGCCAGGCTGGTCTCAAACTCCTGACCTCAGGTGATCTGCCCACCTTGGCCTCCCAAAGTGCTGGGATTACAGCCATGAGCCACTGCACCTGGCCTCAGGGTCCCTTGAATTTCTGATGTTTTATGGAATATTTGAAAGTTTTCTGCCTGGAAAGGAGGGAGGACTGTGGATCAAAAAGTTTGAATTAAACAAAATTTTGGAGATTCCTTTCCAGGACCTTCAATATGCTGATATGCATTACAAAGCCCCAGAACGGGGGTAGGGATGTGGAGCACAGATTTCAGTGCTTTCTGAACGCTTTGGACTGAAAATCTATCTGCTGTGTCCAAAATCGCTAAGGACCTCCCGTTGTTAAATTCGACGGGCATGTAGCAGGTCGTGGAATTGTTAGCAGAAGAAACTGACACGTGAAAGTTGCCCGCCATTTCTATTTCTGGCATGGGGACACTGAGTCATCTTGAAGCCGACTTCTTTGGGAAGAACCACGGGAGTGGCTCCTTTTAGTGACAGAGCCGTAAAGTTTTTGGGATGCGCACACGACAGCACGCTCACTTAATATTCCCTTGCCTGGGACTGGGACCTGGGCTTGCTAGGCAGACCCCAGTGCCTTGATCTCAGGTTGCTGGGGTGGTGGTGGCAGTTTGCCTGGAAGCCAGAACGCTTTCTGGAAGGAAGAATATTGACCTTTCAACTCTTCTTTTTGTTATTTTGTCAGGATCTTCAGGGGGCCTAAGAAAATAGTTCTCTTCTTCCCTGCCTGGGTTCTGAACAAATGTGAAACCAGAGAAAGGCAGATGAGAAATTTAAAACTTCTTTGTATGTGGCTGACAAAGGCTTGGTTGGAGGGCATGACTTTTCTACTGGGGAACCTCACCTGCTAATGGGGTGCTCTATCATTTTCCAGATGTGTCCACAGAAGCCTGGCCCCTGCACCTATACTGTGTTCTCCTTCCTCTCCCTAGACAACCTCACTCCTTCTCACGGCTTTGCTCACCTCCTCCCCACGTCTTCAGACCTCTGTAATCCACTGATGGCTGGCAACTTTTTGGGCACCTCAAAATCAAGATCTCACAATATTACCGGAAAGAAGTCCTGATCCAGACCCCAAGAGAGGGTTATTGGATCTCGTGCAAGAAAGAATTCAGGGTGAGTCCGCAGTGCAAAGCAAAAGCAAGTTGATTAGAAAGTAAAGTGGTGAAAGATGGCTACTCCATAGATAGGGTAGGGCATTCCCGAAAGTAGGAGAAGAAACACGTCCTCCCTAGGTATAATACTCATTTATGTAGGATGAAGAAGGTCATGGGAAGATGTGCTCTCCTACAAGGGTTTGTGATAAAGGATTGATTTTCTTAATTACTATATCTTGCAAGAATTGATAGTATCTTTAAAGCAAAATTAGGGATGTTTCTGTTCTCAAGATATTGGGATATCAGGATGTTATATGTAAAATGCTTATTCAGAAACAGAATGCTTGTTCCTTGGTACCATAAGGGAAAAAAAATCAATATTTAGACAAAAAGTTTTCTCAGCAAGGTAATTTTACTTTCTGCAGAAAGGGTGCTCCTCAGAGATGGAAAAATGGCAACAGCACACCTGAATAAAGGAGGGAAGCAATTTTTATCCCTTATGCAGCTTGTCTCTGCTACTGTGTCCTGTCTCCATTGGCTGGAGCCAGACCTCACAATCTAAACTGAACCCAACTGGCTAATAATTTAAAACTTTTCTAAATAGGTAAAAGCAATGGAGAAGAAAGGAAAATAGGAAGTTGCTTACAAAAAGACTTAGAAAAGTAATAACATTCCCAAATAAGGAAGCAGCATAGGCTGTGAGCTGGGACATGCCTGTGAGTACGTCCAGCACAGATATCTTGGTTAAAGTACAAGGACATGGAATGTACTATGTGCCTGTGAGCATGTTTAACAGCTACATAGCACAGGGCTTAACAAAGAGTTATTAGCACAAAGCAAGGAGGCCTGAAGGAAGTTAGTATTTAAAAGAAACTATTATTTCTAACACTTACGATTTATTCTCTAACAAGAAGGGAAAGTTGGAAGGTGAAACTTTTTACTTTCTACAGTTCNAAAATAGGAAGTTGCTTACAAAAAGACTTAGAAAAGTAATAACATTCCCAAATAAGGAAGCAGCATAGGCTGTGAGCTGGGACATGCCTGTGAGTACGTCCAGCACAGATATCTTGGTTAAAGTACAAGGACATGGAATGTACTATGTGCCTGTGAGCATGTTTAACAGCTACATAGCACAGGGCTTAACAAAGAGTTATTAGCACAAAGCAAGGAGGCCTGAAGGAAGTTAGTATTTAAAAGAAACTATTATTTCTAACACTTACGATTTATTCTCTAACAAGAAGGGAAAGTTGGAAGGTGAAACTTTTTACTTTCTACAGTTCCCTCCTCTTAATTTTATAGTTTTTTCCTCTTCAAACTTTCTTAAGATGTCTTGGTCTAGGTGTTTTGCTTGAGTTTTTTAAAAGAAAAAGTTTTTCTGGTTGATGAAATGCCAGGGTAAAAGGGATAGCCAGTTGAACTAGAGCACAAGTACTGCTCTAATTATTTGGCAGAATGTCCAGTAAAGGTCCTCTTCAGTACTACCATACATCCACTTGGGATGAATAAGGGTGAACTGATGGGTCAGCTCTTGGAAGTGCCTGATCTCACTGCATCCTGTTAAGTCTCCAAGGAATGACAAATTTTCCCCTTGTCGTTGGAGACACGAGGTAAAATTGGTCTTGAAAGATGGAGGCTGGATGGCCCTCGGGGGCTGACCTGCAGGGTACTGCATTTTAGGAAACAGCAGAGAGAAGCTGGCACAGTTCACTATCCCAGGCTGTAGGATTTTGAAAAAGAGCTACCATGCAGTCCACGTCTTGTCAATTAGAGGATTATCCGAGCAGAAAGGGGACAACCTGGACCTCTGGCCTACCGTGCACACAAGCGTAACAATTGCTTTTATTTAGAGTGCGGACGGAATAGTTAATCCATTTTAGCCAGGCATTGACATCCTGATACCTTGTCTCAATTGTTCTTGTTTGCCTTAGGTTTTTGCTTTTACTATGGAGACTTTGGTCTTGTCACTGTGTCTGGGAGGAGTGATAACTGAACAGGCATTAAAAGTAATAACTTGAGGTGAGTTAGATTTAGTTACATTAATAAGATGGGGAGTACTTAAAGGGAAGAAAAGAAAAAGAAAAGATTAAGTTTTCTTAGCTTTAACTTGGTAGGGCTTGACTCTGGAACAGTGGCCCATGACTCTGATGGTGATGTTGTTTTCTTGACTCAGGTATGATGTGTCCATGCTTTTCTGCTGCGTGAACGGCAGCCTCAGTGGTTAGCAGCACAAGGTAAGGTCCTTCCCAGGCTGGCTCCAGTTTTTCTTCTATCCTTTGATGAGGATGTGGTTTCCAGGCTGGTGATGGTGTACTGGAAATTCTAGGGGTGTTACCTGTGCTAAAGGACTTTTAGTTCTGAGGGAAGGGGAAGTGGAAGATAAACCTAGTATATAATTTCTGAGAAACTGATCTTTTGTTTTAAATGAGGGGACATCAGCAGTGGAATGTAAGTAAGACAACCTACAGGTATTTTTTTGACTGTATAGTCTCTAGTGCCTTCTTGCTGAGAAACGTCCTTTTTAAAAAAAATTTTACTTAACCTTGTTTCTGAGCAACCCTTTGGGGCTCCTTATTTTGTTAGAACTTTGCATACCTTGGGGCTTGAGGCCCCACGGGTGTGGTATGGCCCTGCCCCCTTCTCAAGGTCTCGGCCTCTCTGTGGCCCTCATTGCCCCTGTGCGTTGCAGCCTTGGGGATGAGGGGCCTTGAGACTTACCCGGCCACCCCCGGACTTTGCTCCCGCCCGAACCCGCATTGTCTGGCCTCTGGCCTTGGGCGGGGCTGTCCGTCTGGCCCTCTCTCCCACATAGGAAGTGTCTGTCCGTGGCTAGGTCCCCCTGCGGGCTTGTACCCCTGCCTCTCTAGGAGCCGCTGGAGGTGGAAACTTGTTGGTATTAACTCTGGGCTAGAGGACCCCTAATGGGTTCTTTGATGCAGTTGGAATAGGATTTTCTTTATCGGGGTTGGATAATATTTCTCTTTGGTTTAGCAATATTTATTTTTCTTTTGAATTTTCTTTAGCACCTATTTTTTAACCTTTTAATGTAGGTAAAAATCCATATTCTTAGGCCTCCTTATAATCCTTTTACTAAAAGTATATTTTATTTTCCTTACATACCTTGCACATAAACTGTTTCTTTAATAGTTTTACATTCAGGAGGCCTAATTACTTTTAAATTATATAATATTTCTTGCATAAATTCTCTTTTATAACTTTTTTTACGGCTTTCACAATCTTTGACATGCCTTAACTTTCTGACTTCCTTTTACACTATTTCTCTTCCTAGTCTTACCTTCTGTGTCTTCCTCTGATCTTTGTCTCTTCCACTCTCTCACTTATTCTCTCCCTCTATCTTTCTTCCATTTGCGCGCTCTCTCTCTGCCATGCCCTGTTTTTCTCTCCCTTATACTCAGTCTCTTGGCCTGGGTGGGATCCGCGCGGCTGTAGTCCCGGACCCGAGCCACCACCGGCCCAGAGGCTTGGCAGATGTGTGGCAGGTTGTAGGAGTCATTAACCCTGGGCCAGGGGACCCCCTTGTCTTTCCTCCTTATCTTTACATTCACAGCCCTTATAGCACTTTCTTTGACCTTCTTCTTTAAAGTACTGACCTTGCCTTCTTTCTCTTTGCATTCTTGAGTTCTCTTTCTTTTTTCTTTTTTTAACCTCGTCTAGAAAACTTTGGAACTTTGCCAAAAGACTTTTGCTTTCTGTCTCTGCCTTTCTTCTTCTCTCTCTGCTGGTCTTCCCTGCCTCTGCCAGCCGCCCACACTGCTGTTCTCCCTTCTCCTTCCCCTTCCCCTAGGGCGCGGGCAGTGGGAGTGGAGCTTAGCCTCTTTCTTCCCCTGAGAAGAGGGGAAAGGGAAGTTTTGAATATCCTTTTACCACTGGAGGTTTGTGTGATGTTTAATGTTCCCCTAATGGGGATTTTCACCTCTTTTAACCTCTAAGACATCCCGACTAAGGAATACTTCACTGCCACCCCACTCCCCTCGACCCCCACCCCACCCCGCAGCTTTTCTTTCCTGGTGCTGACCTAAGGAATGCTTTTCCGCTCCTGCTGTTTCTCTTACCTTGGTATGTGTCCCAGCCAAGGAATGCTTTACGGCCTGCGGCATTTTTTCCTTTATCCTGACTAAGGAATGCTTTACTGGCTCCTCCAGTGTTTCCTTCCTTGGCTCCTGCAGGAGGTCGCCTGGTCCACGTGGTATGTGAGGATCCCTTACTCCAGGTTGCCGGCCAGTTTCTTTCTGCATTGCTGAGAGTGCGCATTTATTCATCACACCAGGTGGGTCTCGATTCCTTACCCCTGAGGCCACTGCAACGAGCGCCTCCTCAGGAGAGAGGACTAGAGGCCGCCCCAGAAGGAGAATGTGTTCCCATATGTGCCACTATTTTGTTATATGTAAAATGTTTATTCAGAAACAGAATGGTGTTCCTTGGTACCTAAGGAAAAATCAGCATTTAGACAAAACGTTTTCTCAGCAAGGTGGTTTTACTTTCTGCAGAAAGGGTGCTCTGCGAGGAGTACACCTGAATAAAGGAGGGAAGCAATTTTTTTTTCAATTATTATTATACTTTAAGTTCTAGGGTACATGTGCACAACATGCAGGTTTGTTACATATGTATACATGTGCCATGTTGGTGTGCTGCACCCATTAACTCATCATTTATATTAGGTATTTCTCCTAATGCTATCCCTCCCCCTTCCCTCTACCCCTCAACAGGCCCCGGTGTATGATGTTCCCCACCCTGTGTCCAAGTGTTCTCATTGTTCAATTCCCACCTATGAATGAGAACATGTGGTGTTTGGTTTTCTGTTCTTGAGATAGTTTGCTCAGAATGATGGTTTCCAGCTGCATCCATGTCCCTACAAAGGACACGAACTCATCCTTTTTTATGGCTGCGTAGTATTCCGTGGTGTATATGTGCCACATTTTCTTAATTCAATCTATCACTGGTGGACATTTGGGTTGGTTCCAAGACTTTGCTATTGTGAATAGT
>NW_016803313.1:0-618 GCF_001698545.2 Rhinopithecus bieti
GGTCAGACGGACAGACAAGGCCAGAGTTCCCACTACAGTCAGATGGACAGACAAGGCCAAAGTTCCCACTATGGTCAGACAGACAGACAAGGCCAGAGTTCCCACTATGGTCAGCCAGACAGACAAAGCCAGAGTTCCCACTATGGTCAGACAAATAGACAAGGCCAGTGTTATCATTATGGTCAGACAGACAGACAAGGCCAGAGTTCCCACTACAGTCAGACGGACAGACAAGGGCAGAGTTCCCATTATGGTCAGACAGACAGAGAAGGCCAGAGTTCCCGCTATGTTCAATCACAGACTGGGGAAATACAAGGGCAAAATAAGTACTTCCAAGGGACTGAAGGAACAAGAAAAGCCTCTTACGTTGAGCAATCAGGAAGATCAGGGAGGCTAAGTCAACAGACTCCAGGACAGGAAGAGTACCAAAACCAGGGACAGGGATTCCAGTCTAGGGACTCACAGGAGAACAGCCACCAGGTATGGGAGCCTGAAGAGGATAGCCAACACCACCAACACAAACTCTTAGCACACATCCAACAAGAAAGACCACTTTGTCACAAAGGGAGAGACTGGCAATCGTGCAGTAATGAGCAGGGCCACAGACAGGCCAAGACC
>NW_016803314.1:0-823 GCF_001698545.2 Rhinopithecus bieti
AGTGCATTGAACCTATAGTGACAAAGGTGATATCCTCAGACAAAAATCAAAAAGAAACTTTCTGAGAAACTGCTTTGTGATGTGTGAATTCATCTCAGAGATTTACACCTTTCTTTTCATGGAGCAGCTTGCTAACACTACTTTTGTGGAATCTGCAGAGCTATCCACAAGCACATTGAGGCCTATTATGAAAAAGGAAATATCCTCAGATAAAAACTAGAAAGAAGCTTTCTGAGAAACTGCTTTGTGATATGTGAATTCACCTCACAGAGTTACACTGTTCTTTTCGTTGTTTAATTTGCTAACACTGTTTTCTTGGAATCTGGTGTGGGATATGTAGAAGCATATTGAGGCTGATGGTGACAAGGGAAATATCATCAGAACAAAACGAGAAACAAGCTTACTGAGAAACTACTTAGTGATTTGTAAATTCATTTCACCGAGTTACACCTTTGTTTTCATGGAGCAGTTTGCTAACACTGTTTTCGTGGAATCTGCAAAGGGATATTTTGGAGTACATTGAGGCCTATGGTGAGAAAGGAAATATCCTCTAATTAAAAGAAGAAAGAAACGTTCTGAGGAGAGTAGTTTGTGGTGTGTGAATTCACCTCATAGCAGTACACTGTTCTTTTCATTGAGCAGTTTTCTAGCACAGTTTTCTTGGATTCTACAATGGGATATGTCAGTGCACACTGAACCTTATGGTGACAAAGGAAATCACTTCATATAAACACTAGAGTGAAGCTTTTTCAGAAACTGCTTCATGCTGTGTTAATGCATAAAACAGAGATAAATGTTTCTTTTCATGAATCAGGTTGTTAGC
>NW_016803315.1:0-2486 GCF_001698545.2 Rhinopithecus bieti
GAGACGGAGTCTCCTCTGTCGCCCAGGCTGGAGTGCAGTGGCCGGATCTCAGCTCACTGCAAGCTCCGCCTCCCAGGTTCACTCCATTCTCCTGCCTCAGCCTCCCGAGTAGCTGGGACTACAAGCGCCAGCCACCTCTCCTGGCTAGTTTTTTTGTATTTTTTAGTAGAGACGGGGTTTCACCATGTTAGCCAGGATGGTCTCGATCTCCTGACCTTGTGATCCGCCCGTCTCGGCCTCCCAAAGTGCTGGGATTACAGGCTTGAGTGTTCTTTATTTATATAAATTTGAGTTACTATCCAGTGTCATTTCCTTTCAGCTGAAAAGACTTATTTAGTATTTCTTGAAAGCCAGGTATGTTAGCAACACATACCTCAGTATGCTCAGTGTTTGTTCATCTGGAAATGGTGTTCATCTGGAATGTCTTTATTTCAGCATCATTTTTAAAACATAGTCTTGCTGGTTCCTTCTGGGATTAGGGTGAAGCAAGTGAGGCACTCACCTTGAGCACAAAATTTAAGGGAAACCAAAAGTCTCAGTAATCAAAATAAATAAAAATGTTTTAATGCCATATTTAAAAATCAAAATGGATGCAATAAAACCTATGATGAACAAAATATGGAAATGTAAAATAGAGACAGGATCAGTATTACTGATTTTTCCTTTTGCCTCAGGCTCCCATATGGATGGCATGGGATGGCATGACACTGTTGGGTAAAATTCTTCATTTTCTTTTAGAATTGTGAATACATTATCCCACTGCCTTTTGGTCACCACTATTTCTTTTTTTGATTAATTAATTTTTGAGACAGAGTCTCGCTGTCACCCAAGCTGGAGTGCACTGGCGCTATCTCGGCTCACTGCAGCCTCCACCTCTCGGGTTCCAGCAATTCTCCTGCCTCAGCCTCCTGAATAGCTGACAGTAGCCACTACACCTGGCTAATTTTTGTATTTTTAGTGGAGGTGGGGTTACACCAAGTTGGCCAGACTGGTCTGGAACTTCTGACCTCAGTTGATCTGCCCACCTCGGCCTCCCAAAGTGCTGGGATTACAGGCGTGAGCAACCACGCCTGGACTGGCCACCACTATTTCTAATGACAAGTCCATTGATAATATTAATGTGGTTCCCTTATACATACTGAATTTTTTTTTCCTTGCTACTTTTAAGATGTTCTCCTTGTCTTTGGCTTTCAAAGATTTGATTCTGACATCTCTAAGTGGATCTCTTTCTGTCTATCCCACTTGGAATTCTTTGACCTTCTTGGGTGTATAGATTAATGTTTTCCATCATGTCTGGGAATTTTTGGGCTGTTATTTCTTCCAGTACAGTTGACCTTTGAACAATACAGGGGTTAGGAGTGCCAACCCCACACACAATAAAAAAATCTGCGTATGTTGACTCCTCAAAAACTACTGTTGACCAGAAGCCTTACCTATAATATAAACTGTCAATTAATACATATTTTATATTTCATGTGTATTAAATACTGCATTCTTATAGTAAAGTAAGCTAGAGAAAAAATGAAATTATAAGGAAGAGAGATGTATTTGTTATTCATCAAGTAAAAGTGGATTATCATAAAGGTCTTCATCCTCATCATCTTCACATTGAGTAGGCTGAAGAGGAGGAGAAAGAGAAGGGGAAGGGTTGGTCTTGCTGTCTCAGGAGTGGCTGAGGTAGAATAGGTGAAGGCGGGAGAAGGGGAGGCAGGGGAGGCAAGGGAGGGAGGCACACTTTGTGTAACTTTATGGAAATGCATCGTAATTTGTTTCCTTTTCATTTCTCTAAAATGTTTCTGCATGGTACCAATCCTTCTTCCACCTTTGCTTTAGTTTCAGTGCCTGTATCATGAAAGGACACATGTTGTAAAAGAAGTTAAAAGCAATCTTGATTAATCAGAACCCTTCTGCTGGATGGTCTCATGTCAGTTTGTTTTCTGGCACTGCTTCTACTACATCTTCTTCCTCATCGTGTAAGCCTGGTTTGGAAGCACTTCTTTCCACCAAGCTGCCTTCTGTTAACTCCTCTGCGTGGTGTCTATTAACTCTTGAATTTCCTTGAGATCCATGTCTTGAAACCCTTCACTCCTCACCTTTCTTTTTCTTTATTCTTTTCTTTTGTCTGTCTTTCTTTCTTTCTTTCTTTCTTTCTTTCTTTCTTTCTTTCTTTCTTTTCTTTCTTTCTTTCTTTCTTTCTTTCTTTCTGTCTTTCTTTCTGTCTGTCTTTCTTTCTTTCTGTCTGTCTTTCTTTTCTTTCTTTCTTTCTTTCTTTCTCTCTCTCTCTTTCTTTCTTTCTTTCTCTCTCTCTCCTTTCTTTCTTTCTTTCTTTCTTTCTCTTCTTTCTTTCTTTTCTTTCCTTTCTTTCTTCTTTCTTTCTTTTTCTTTCTTGTTTTTCTTTCTTTCTGTCTTTCTTTCTTTCTGTCTGTCTTTCTTTCTTTTTCTTTCTTTCTTTCTCTCTCTCTCCTTTCTTTCTTTCTCTCTCTCCT
>NW_016803316.1:0-1940 GCF_001698545.2 Rhinopithecus bieti
TTTAAATCACTGCTTACTACAGCCTTGACCTCCTGGGCTCAAGCGGCCCTCCCACCTCAGCCTCCTGAGTAGCCAAGATTGCAGGTTCTCACCACCACACCCGGCTAATTTTTGTATTGTTAGTAGAGACAGGGGTCTTGCCTTGTTGCCTAGGCTGGTCTAGAATTCCTGGCTCAAGCCATACTCCCACCTCAGCCTGCTAAAGTGTTGGGATTACAGGCATGAGACACCACCCCCAGCCCTGAATTCCTTCTTAATTTGGATCTTACCCTGCAGCGATTTCCACAGCACCCAGCGCCACAGCAGCCCTTGCCCCCTGCCCGAATGGCTGCAATTCCCGGACACAGCACCTGTGGCACAAGAGTCATTGTTATAGTGCGTCTGCCCAGATCCTCCAGGCCTGATTTGCATCAGTGCCTACCTCCTTCAGGAAGCTTCCTGTGATGCCTTCAGCCCTTTGGACTGTAGAAGACCTTATCTCTACTTCTCCTGGAGCGCTGCTGGGCTTCACCTTACTTTATCCTTGTTTACGTGCCTACCTTATCTCTGTCCAGATTGTGGCCTCTGCAGGGTAGGGTTCAATATCATTATTTTCCCCAATCTTGGCACATAGTAGGTGCCCTACTGAACGGAAGTCAGGGAGACCACTTCACATGCTATGAAATGATTCATCTCTCAGCGTCTCAGTTTTGCCTTGTGTGAGATGGGTCTGGAAGATCTACCTCACAGGTCTGTTCTCAGGATTCAATGGGAGAACAAGCTGACTTGGTGTCAAGACTGGCTCAGAGGCCGGGCGCGGTGGTTCACGCCTGAAATCCCAGCACGTTGAGAGGCCGAAGCGGGTGGATTACCTGAGGTCGGGAGTTCGAGACCAGCCTGACCAACATGGAGAAACCCCGTCTCTGCTAAAAATACAAAATTAACCGGGCGTGGTGGCACATGCCTATAATCCCAGCTACTAGGGAGGCTGAGGCAGGAGAATTGCTTGAACCCGGGAGGTGGAGGTTGTGGTGAGCTGAGATCGTGCCATTGCACTCCAACCTGGGCAATAAGAGTAAAACTCTGTCTCAAAAAAAAAAAAAGACTGGCTCAGAGTAACTCAATAGTTATAAGTTCCCTCAGCAGCAGGAATAGATAGGAATAGATAGTGGTATTGGAGTGTCTGGTGAATTGGGATTATGGCAGAGTGTGGAAGAGTGCTAGTGAATGGTCTAGTACTCTTGCTAGATTCAGTCCTTGGTCTTTTTTTTCTAGTCTTTTTTTTTTTTTTTTTTTTTTTTTTTGGTCTTTTTTTCTCCCTGTGGCTTTCCTAACAATGGCCATCCCCTTTCAGGGAATCAGCTCTTCACTCTGCCAGAAGTTGCCTCCAAAACTGATGCCTCCAGATCCTATGTTCACTTGAATGTCTTGGTTTTAGCTCAAATTCAACAAGCCTCACGCTGATCTCACGATATTCCTCAAATTCATCTCCCTTTGACTTTCTTGTCTCCATCAGTGGAAAAAATAACATCTACTAGGTCACCCAGGCTGGAAATCTTTAATCTTGCACCCAGAAAGATATCAAATTTTCTCAAATTTTCCTTAAGTGGCTCCTGAATCTGTGAGTTCTTCCCCACATTGAATCCCTAATCACCTCCCATGAAGATGTTCTCAGTCTCCCTATTATACTCCCATAGCTCTTGCCCCATGTCGTCCCACACTCTATCCTCTATCAGATTAAACATAGCTTTTCTGTCTCTTTCTTTCTTTCCTTCTTTCTTTCTTTTCTTTCTTTCTTTCCTTCCTTCCTTCCTTCCTTCCTTCCTTCCTTCCTTCCTTCCCTCCCTCCCTCCCTCTTTCTTTCTTTCTTTCTTTCTTTCTTTCTTTCTTTCTTTTTCTTTCTTTCTTTCTTCCTTCCTTCCTTCCTTTCTTCCTTTCTTCCTTTCTTCCTGTCTTTCTTC
>NW_016803317.1:0-688 GCF_001698545.2 Rhinopithecus bieti
TTGACATTATTTTATTAGTAGTGTTATTAAACAGCTTATTAATTATAAACAGTAAACTAGTCTATAAACTAGCTATTATGTGAAAGCTAATTTTATTTTAAATTTGTAATGATTTAAGTCGATTTTCACTGTGAATATTAACAGGTTTCTAATTAATTGTTCCTTTTTTTGTCTTTGTCCTGCTGGTTAAATTTGTTTGGTGTTACATGACGTGTTAGTCAAGGTGAGTTAGTTTAATGTGAATATAAAATTTTCTAAATATAGTATTTGGTGTTCAAAAATTAGTTTGATTCCTTGGTTTGTTTCTCTTAAAACCGAATCTGAATGGTGTAATTTGTAATTCTACAATATGTTTTTGTCAAATAATCTCCCTTGACTACCATTTAAAAATTGTTATTAATATATAGCACTGGATGACCTTGCCATTATAAAAGCACTTCATCCCTGAATGGGGTCACTGAGCACACAACTGTTGGCTAGTTTGTAGCTCTATAACGAGGACTGCACCTTCCTTTATCTCATTTTGTCAGGGTAGACAAGGTTATACTATACTAAAAACCCCCAAATCTCAGTGACTTAGTATCACACAGGGTTATTTCTAATTAATACCAACTCCGCTATGGCAAAAACTGGGGACAATTGCCTTTCACTACTTTTTTACTATTGGTATAGCAATGTAGGCTACTTC
>NW_016803318.1:0-2069 GCF_001698545.2 Rhinopithecus bieti
CATCATAACAAACAGAAATAGGAGTTGAGTCCAATCTCTCTCCTGCACTGCAGGATTCTGTTGCAGTGGTCCCTACACCTATTGCCATAGCACCCCTCAAGTTTTCTTTAAAGCTAAGAAAATAGAAATAGAGGATGGATTCTCAAGTAGATATACCAAGTAAGGGAGGAGACCACCCCTCATCATCTTATGCCCAATTTCTGCCTCCAAAGAAAGAAGAAGTAAAAACTGAAAGGCAGAAATGAAATCCACAGGCAGACAGCCGGGTGCTGCACCCTGGGCCCAGTAGTTGAAGATTAACCCCTGACGTATCCATAGATTACAGACATTGTATAGAAATGCACTGTGAAAATCCCTATCCTGTTTTGTTCCGATCTAATTACTGGTGCATGCAGCCCCCAGTCATGTACTCCCTGCATGCTCAGTCAATCACGACCATCTCACACGCACCCCCTTAGAGTTGTGAGCCCTTAAGAGGGACAGGAATTGCTCACTCTGGGAGCTCGGCTCCTGAGACAGGAGTCTTGTCGATGCCCCCGGCCAAATAAACCCCTTCTTCCTTTAACTCGGTGTCTGAGGAGTTTTGTCTGGGCTGGTCCTGCTACACTAAAGTCAAGTCTTATTTTGATTCTTTCAGAGGTTTGTTTTTTGTTTTTTGTTTTGAGACGGAGTCTCGCTCTGTTGCCCAGGCTGGAGTGCAGTGGCTGGATCTCAGCTCACTGCAAGCTCCGCCTCCCGGGTTTACGCCATTCTTCTGCCTCAGCCTCCCAAGTAGCTGGGACTACAGGCGCCCGCCAACTCGTCCGGCTAGTTTTTTGTATTTTTTAGTAGAGATGGGGTTTCGCCGTGTTAGCTAGGTTGGTCTCGATCTCCTGACCTCGCGATCCACCCGTCTCGGCCTCCCAAAGTGCTGGGATTACAGGCTTGAGCCACCGCGCCCGGCCTCTTTCAGAGGTTTGGATGTCTTAGTTATCTCAGGCTGCTGTAACAAAATACCATCTACTGGGTGACTTAAACATTTATTTTTCACAGTTCTGGAGGCTGAGATGTCCAAGATCAAGGTGCCAGCAAGTTTGGTTCTTGGTGAGAGTCCTCTTCCTAGCTTCTAGATAGTGATTTTTTTCTTTTTCTTTTTGGTACAGTATTTACCCTGGCAATAGTCATCTTATTTTTCCATTTGGTAAATTTTCCATGTATTTATTACTTAATACTAGCCAATTTCTCCCCAGTTCTGTAAATCTCCCCTCAACACATAGAAACACACAATCATTTTGGTTGGTTTGCTTGCTTGTATGTTTGTTCAAGAAATTTTTCCTGGCCAGTCGTGGTGGCTCATGCCTGTAATCCCAGCACTTTGGGAGGCCCAGGCAGGTGGATCACCTGAAATCAGGAGTTCGAGACCAACCTGGCCAGCATGGTGAAACCCTGTCTTTACTAAAAATACAAAAATTAGTCGGACATGGTGGCGGGTGCCTCTACTCCCAGCTACTAGGGAAGCTGAGGCTGGCAGGCGCCTGTAATCCTGGCTACTCGGGAAATTGAGGCGGGAGAATCGCTTGAACCCGGGAGGCGGAGGTTGCAGTGAGCGGAGATCGCGCCATTGCACTCCAGCCTGGGCAAAAGAAAGAAAGGAAAGAAAGAAAGAAGAAAAGAAAAGGAAAGGAAAGAAGGAAAGAAAGAAAGAGAAATAAATTTTTCCTGGCACATTTCCACCTGCTCCATTCTGGATGACTTGCTCTTCAGGCTTATCTCACAGCTGTTATTATAATATCTCTCTTTACAGCAGCATCTTGGGATTTCCGTTGCCTCTCTCTTTTGTTAGATCCCCTGCTTCATGGATCTCAAGGCGGTTTGTTCCTCACTATCTTCTTCCTTTTGATGATGCATATCCTCCAAAACCTCCTATAAAGGGGTTACCTTAGAAATAAACTTTTGAGACACTGCATGTCTGAAAATGTCTATTATACCCATATACTTAATTGATATTTTACTAAATAGAGATACAAAGAGATAGGTTGAAATAATTTTTCTCCCAGATTTTTAAAGGCACTGCTTTTTTTTTTTTTTTT
>NW_016803318.1:2148-17317 GCF_001698545.2 Rhinopithecus bieti
GATCCCCTGCTTCATGGATCTCAAGGCGGTTTGTTCCTCACTATCTTCTTCCTTTTGATGATGCATATCCTCCAAAACCTCCTATAAAGGGGTTACCTTAGAAATAAACTTTTTGAGACACTGCATGTCTGAAAATGTCTATTATACCCATATACTTAATTGATATTTTACTAAATAGAGATACAAAGAGATAGGTTGAAATAATTTTCTCCCAGATTTTAAAGGCACTGCTTTTTTTTTTTTTTTTTGAGACAGAGTCTCGCCTCGCTGTGTCGCCCAGGCTGGAGTGTGGCCGCGGGATCTCGGCTCATTGCAACCTCCACCTCCCGAGTTCAAGTGATTCTCCCGCCTCAGCCTCCAGAGTAGCTGAAATTACAGGCACCCGCCACCACGCCCGGCTAATTTTTTAAATGTCAGTAGAGATGGGGTTTCGCCATGTTGGCCAAGCTGGTTTTGAGAGAGGAGACCACTCCTCATATTGTCTTATACTTAATTTCTTGTTTGCTGAAAAAGTGGAGGTTGAAACAATGGGTAGAAGTGAAAATCACCGTCAGACAACCGGGCGCCACATTTCGGTCCTGGTTGCTAAAATTCAATCCCTGACCTCACCACTTGGGCTATCTATAAACTCCAGGCATTGTATTAAAAAAGCATTATGAAACTCCCTTTTCTGTTCTGTTTCGTTCTGATTATCGGTGCATGCAGCCCCCAGTCACGTAACCCTCGCTTGCTCAATCGATCATGACCCACCCCCTCCCCCGCGCGCGCGCACACACACACACACACACACACACAGCCCCTTTAGAATTGTGAGCCCTTAAGAGGGACAGGAATTACTTATTCGGGGAGCTCGGTTTCTAGGGCGTGATTTCTAGGACGTGAGTCGGCCGACGCTCCCAGCTGAATAAAGCTCTTATCTTCCACAATGGGTGTCCGAGGGATTTTGTCTAGGACTCCTCCTGCTACAGTTTCAAACTCCTGACCTCAAGTGATCCGCCTCCCTTGGCTTTGCAAAGTGCCGGGATTACAGGCGTGAGCCACCCGGCCCGGCCCTTGTTGTTTGCTGTTTTCCATAGTCGTTTCTGAGAAAGAAAAAAGTAACCCTTTTCTGCTCTCAGCTAAAGCTGGTCTGACAAACACCTAGGCCATGATGTTCTCCGGTTAAAACTAAAAATTTCACAACACCAATATCAGACAAAGTTACCCTCTCACCAAGATGAAAGATAGACTATTTCACAATCATATTTGAGCACAAACAGAGCACTGTTCAAACCATAATATGATCAAACATCCCACTTTCCCAGCTACTAATAGTGACTGCTAATTCTTTATTTTTTATTTTTTTGAGACGGAATCTTGCTCTGTCGCCAGGCTGGAATGCAGTGGTGTGATCTTGGCTCATTGCAACCTTCGCCTCCCGGATTCAAGCGATTCTCCTGCCTCAACCTCCCGAGTAGCTGGGACTACAAGGCGCCCGCCACTACACCCAGCTAATTTTTGTATTTTTAGTAGAGACGGGGTTTCACCATATTGGCCAGGCTGGTCTCGAACTCCTGACCTTGTGAACCGCCCGCCTCGGTCTCCCAAAGTGTTGGGATTACAGGCTTGAACCACTGCGCCCGGACTTTTTTTTTTTTTTTTTTTTTTTTTTTTTTTGAGACACAGTCCCAGTCGCCCAGCCTGGAGTACAGGGGCGTCATCACAGCTCACTGCAACCTCCGCCTCCTGGGTTCAAGCGATTCTCCTCCCTCAGCATCTTAAGTAGCTGGGATTACAGGCATGCCCAACCATGCTCGGCTAACTTTTGTATTGTTGATTCTTTACCAATTACGTGTTTAGTCCTGCAACCATTCCTCCCACTTTCTAGATAAAAATATCGAGATTCCCAAAGGAAGAATTGTCCCACAATTTCCCCATAGTGTTTGCTGTCTCCTCTGTTGCAATGAGCCAATATACTCAGGTTTGACTATAGGTTTGTTCCTGATGGTTATAGACTACAGCGCCTCAACATCGTAGAGAAGACGGATGCCATTCTGATTTTTTTTTTCTTTTTTTTTTTTTGTTTTTGAGACAGAATTTTGTTCTTGTTGCCCAGGCTGGAGTGCAATGGGGCGGTCTCGGCTCACTGCAACCTCTGCCTCCCGAGTTCAAGTGATTCTCCTGCCTCAGCCTCCCGAGTAGCTGGGATTACAGGCGCCCGCCACCACACTCGGCTAATGTGTGTGTGTGTGTGTGTGTTTAGTAGAGATGGGGTTTCATCATATTGGCCAGGCTGGTCTCGAACTCCTGACGTCAGGTAATCCACCCATCTCCGCCTCCCAAAATGCTAGGATAACAGGCATGAGCCACCACGCCCAGCCCATTCTGATTCTTTGTTATTTGCCTTAAACTGTTCTCGCATCTCTCCTCCCAAAAGCTTATAGGATCTTCTACCTGTTCCTACTATTTTGAAACTTCGTGATCTATTTTCATCCGCCATGCTGGGTACTCAGTGTGCTCTTTCAATATAGGAATTTATATTTTGGAGGTATCATCCCAAAGATGTTTATGCATATAAAATTAAAGGTATATATTTCCTGCAACTACCATCACCCTTTTGATACACTTTTGCTGCATAATAAACCCTTCCAAGCTTATTGACTTAGAATAACAATAATTTATTACTTTTAGTGATTCTGTGAGTTGGCTTGGAAATTCTTCTGGTCCAAGCTGATTCATTTGGGGCTGGATGGGGCTGGATGGTCTAGGAGGCTCAATCACACATCTGGGGTATAGCTGGATAGGTTGGACAAGTGGGATGCATGACTTTTCTTCATGTGACTCTCCAGCAGGCTTGCTTGGGGGGATCTTCAGATCATGGTTCAGGATTTAAGTGAAGGAAAAAGCAGGTAATCCCCCCATGTGCAAGCCTCTTCTGCCAGGTTTGCGAAGGCACCAACATTTGCCCAAAGCAAGTCACATAGCCAATCCCAGATTCAAACAGAGGAGAAATAGACTCTCTTGAGAGAAGCTGCAAAATATAACCACCATTTTTTTCTTTTCTTTCTTTCTCTCTTTTTTTTTTTTTTGTTTTGTTTTTGTTTATTTGTTTGTTTGAGACGGAGTCTCGCTCTGTACCCCAGTTTGGAGTGCAGTGGCGCGATCTCGGCTCACTGCAAGCTCCGCCTTCCAGGTTCACGACATTCTCCTGCCTCAGCCTCAGGCACCCGCCACCACGCCCGGCTAATTTTTTTGTATTTTAGTAGAGACGGTGTTTCACTGTGTTAGCCAGGATGGTCTGGATATCCTGACCTCGTGATCTGCCCGCCCCGGTCTGCCAAAGAGCTGGGATTACAGGCATTAGCCACCGCGCCCAGCCATTTTTTTCAATCTATCACAGTGTACCATTCTGGACTATCAGTAGCTCCCTCGTTTTTCTTTCTCTTTTTTTTTTTTTTTTTTTTTTTAAGACGGAGTTTCGCTCTTATTGCCCAGTCTCGAGTGCAATGGCGCGATCTCAGCTCACCGCAACCTCTGCCTCCCAATTTCCAGCTATTCTCCTGCCTCAGCCTCCCTAGTAGCTGGGATTACAGGCATGCGCCACCACACACGGAAAATTTTCTTATTTTTAGTAGAGACGGGGTTTCTCCATGTTGGTCAGGCTGGTCTCGAACTCCTGACCTCAGGTGATCCGCTTGCCTCGGCCTCGCAATGTGCTGGGATTACAGGCGTGAGGCACCGCGCCCGACCTCTTACTTTTCTTTACAGCTAGCTGAACTGCATGTAATTGTACGATTTTGCTGTCACTAATTTAATTACCTCCAAACTGACGGACATTTAGAGTTTCCAATGTTTTTCTATGATAAAAAAAAAAACGCTCCATGAATAACCTTGCACACGTGAGGTAGATCTGTAGGAAAAATTTCTAAATGTGGGTTGCTGAGGTAAAAAAAAAGAAGAAGAAGAAAAAAAAATTGCTTATTTATACCAAAGGTGTCAAAAAGAAAAAAATCTGCTTGTGGGAAACATGACACAAGGTGGGTTTTTTTGTTTGTGTGTTTGTTTTTCGTTTTTTTTTTGAGACGGAGTTTCGCTCTTATTGCCCAGTCTGGAGTGCAGTGGTGTGATATCAGTTCACTGCAACCTCTGCCTCCCAGGTTCAAGCTATTCTGCCTCAGCCTCCCTAGTAGCTGGGGTAAAAGGCATGTGCCACAACGCCTGGCTAAGTTTGCATTTTTAGTAGAGACAGGGTTTCTCCACGTTGATCAGGCTGGTCTCAAACTCCCGACCTCAGGTGATCCGCCCACCTGGGCCTCACAAAGTGTTGGGATTACAGGTGGGAGCCACCGCGCCCGGCCATGACACAAGTTTAAAAGAATAACTTTTAAACATCTTTTTTTGGTCAGGCGTGGTGGCTCACACCTGTAATCCCAGGACTTTGGGAGGCCAAAGTGGGTGGATCACCTGAGATTAGGAGTTTGAGACCAGCCTGGCCAATATGGTAAAACCCCATCTCTACTACAAATACAAAAAAAAATAGCCAGGGGTGGTGGTGTGCACATGTGATCCCAACTACTGGGGAGACTGAGGTGGGAGAATCACTTGAACTCGGGAGGCGAAGGTTGTAGGCAGCCGAAATTGTGCCACTGCATTCCAGTCTGGGCCACACAGTGAGATTCAGTCTCCAAGAAAAAATGTTTTTTAATTTTATAGCTATAGTCATAAGGCACCCTGTAGAACTTGTACCAATTTATCCTGTCATTCACAATGTATAATAACGTCTCCGCGGGGCGTGGTGGCTCGCGCCTGTAATCCCAGCACTTTGGGAAGCTGAGGCGAGCGGATCACGAGGTCAGGAGATCGAGACCATCCTGGCTAACACGGTGAAACCCCATCTCTACTAAAAATACAAAAATTAGCCGGGTGTGGTGGCGAGCACCTGTAATCTCAGCTACTCGGGAGGCTGAGGCAGGAGAATGGTGTGAATCCTGGAGGCGGAGCTGCTTGCAGTGAGCCAAGATCTAGCCACTACATTCCAGCCTGGGCGAAAGTGCAAGACTGTCTCAAACAAAAAAAACCTCCCCAACATAAACTTTAGAAAAATTTACTATTAGGTGAGACACAGTGGCTCAGGCCTGTAATCCCAACACTTTGGGAGGCTGAAGTGGGCATATCGAGTTCAGGAGTTCGAGACCACCCTAGGCAATACAGTGAGTCCTCATCCCTACAAAAAGTTAAAAAAAATCAGGCCGGGTGCGGTGGCTCACGCCTGCAATCCCACCACTTTGGGAGGCCGAGGCGGGCGGATCACAAGGTCAGGAGATCGAGACCACAGTGAAACACTGTCTCTACTTAAAAATACAAAAAAAAAAAAAAAAAAAAAAAAAAAAAAAATTAGCCGGGCGCGGTGGCGGGCGCCTGTAGTCCCAGCTACTCAGGAGGCTGAGGCAGGAGAATGGCGTGAACCCGGGAGGCGCAGCTTGCAGTGAGCCGAGATCACGCCACTGCACTCCAGCCTGGGCGACAGAGCCAGACTCCGTCTCAAAAAACAAACAAAAAAAAAAAGTTTAAAAATCAGCCAAGCATGATGGCAAGCGCCTCTAGTCCCAGCTACTTGGGAGGCTAAGGTGGGAGGATCGGCTGAGCCTGAGGGAGGTGGAGGTTGCAGTGAGCCAAGATCATGCCACTGCATTCCAGCTTGAGTAACAGAGAGAGTTGCTGTCTCAAAAACAAACAAACAAAAAAAGTAGAATTCCTTGGATATTTCTGCTTGATATTTTACTTTTGAACTTTATAATCATATTTGTCTAGTTTGAATAAAAAATAAAAAATTCTTCTTTGGACAGTTTATGAAAACCATGTTAAATTCAGACACCAAGTAAAGGAGAGGCTCTGTCTTTACGATGTCAAGTCTCCTATCCAAGAACATGATATACCTCGGTTAAGAGGGAAGGAGGCTGCCCTAATGCAGTGGTTCCCAAACTTGAACATTCCAAATTACCTAGAGAGCTTGTTAAGTCGTAGATTATTGGAGCCACCCTCGGGGTTTCGGATTCAATAGGTCTAAGGTGGCACTCAACAGTTTGCATTTGTCTCAAGTTTCCAGGTGATACTGAAGATGCTTGTCCTGGGACCACACTTGGAGAATAACTCGTCATTTTGGAGATGGTTGGTGGACTATATGTGAGACTAAAGCATATTTATACTCTTAAAAAATAAAAAGTACTGGTAAATGATCCTGAGGGAAAGGAGGTGGAAGATCTGTAGGAGGAGTTAGAAATGAATGTTCAGGCCGGGAGCGGTGCGTCATGCCTGTAATCCCAGCACTTTAGGAGGCTGAGGCAGGCAGATCACCCGAGGTCAGGAGTTCGAGACCAGCCTGGCCAACATTGTGAACCCTTGTCTCTACTAAAGGTACAAAAATTAGCTGAGCATGATGGCGGGCGCCTGTAATACCAGCTACTCAGGAGGCTGAGGCAGGAGAATCGCTTGAACCCGGGAGGCGGAGGTTGCAGTGAGCTGAGATCCTACCACTGCACTCCAGCCTGGGCGACAGAACGAGACTTTGTCCCAAAAAAAAAAAAAAAAAAAAAAAAAAAAAAAAATCGGAGTGTCTCTTGAATGGTGCCAATCTTGGCTTCCACCCACCTGGCAAACCAACTTAACATACTCCAGCCAAAGCAACAGTTAAAGATAATTTAGCAGGAACAAATGTAAGGCAAACAACTCCAAGGCAAACACCTCCAGGATTTCGGGAATAGAAAAAAGTTCTCCAGTGGATCAATAACTAATTCAAAGTAGTGGGCCCAGCACTCTGGAGTGGCAGCCTATACTCATCAAGTAAGACTGCAACTGTAAACTCCCTACTCGCTGCCCTACCCGTTTGTCTTCGCTCCTCCTTTTCTTTGCTCTTCCGCTTCTCTCCTCCGCCTCCTCAACTTCTTTCTAGAGCCCTCTCCTCTCTTTCCTGACCTTCCTAAATTGGTTGTATTTTACAGCCCTTTGCGGCTGATCAAGGCTTCAAAACCTAAAAAGCAAACAGATGCTCCCTAACACCTAGCTGAGAATATTTTAACTCACTACAAAGGCCTTTCAAAACCCCATTCAAATTTCCCACCAACAAGAAGAGAACCAGTATTTTTCCCTCAGGAGCCGTCCTAAGGCTGTTCTCCGTGGAGCACTGTCGGAGTGGTTTCGGACTCTCCTCAGAGCTGCTCAGCTTGTCTGCCTTTGCCCAGTTGAGAAGCCCATCATGGATTAGAAGCACGTGGTCACTACAGACACTAGAATCCCCAGATTCCTCTTTTCTTTTTTTTTTTTTTTTTTTTTTTGAGACAGAGTGCAATGGCCCGATCTCGGCTTACCGCAACCTCCGCCTCCCAGGTTCAAGCAATTCTCCTGCCCCTGCCTCCGGAGTAGCTGGGATTACAGGAATGCACCACCACGCCCGGCTAATTTTGTTTTTTTTTTTTTGAGACGGAGTATCGCTCTGTCACCCAGGCTGGAGTGCTGTGGCCGGATCTCAGCTCACTGCAAGCTCCGCCTCCCGGGTTCACGCCATTCTCCTGACTCAGCCTCCCGAGTAGCTAGGACTACAGGCGCCGCCACGTCGCCCGGCTAGTTTTTTGTAGTTTTTAGTAGAGACGGGGTTTCACCGTGTTAGCCAGGATGGTCTCGATCTCCTGACCTCGTGATCCGCCCGTCTCGGCCTCCCAAAGTGCTGGGATTGATCTCGGCTTACCGCAACCTCCGCCTCCCAGGTTCAAGCAATTCTCCTGCCCCTGCCTCCGGAGTAGCTGGGATTACAGGAATGCACCACCACGCCCGGCTAATTTTGTTTTTTTTTTTTTGAGACGGAGTATCGCTCTGTCACCCAGGCTGGAGTGCTGTGGCCGGATCTCAGCTCACTGCAAGCTCCGCCTCCCGGGTTCACGCCATTCTCCTGACTCAGCCTCCCGAGTAGCTAGGACTACAGGCGCCGCCACGTCGCCCGGCTAGTTTTTTGTAGTTTTAGTAGAGACGGGGTTTCACCGTGTTAGCCAGGATGGTCTCGATCTCCTGACCTCGTGATCCGCCCGTCTCGGCCTCCCAAAGTGCTGGGATTACAGGCTTGAGCCACCGCGCCCGGCTAATTTTTTATTTTTAGTAGAGACGAGGGTTCTCCATGTTGAGGCTGGTCTCGAACTCCTGACCTCAGGTGATCCGCCCGCCTTGGCTTCCCAAAGTACTGGGATTACAGGCGTGAGCCACCGCGCCTGTCCCAGATTCCTCTTTTCTTGATGAATTTGGGGTGAATGGAGACAATTTCTGGAGTCAGTTACCATATAAGGACAGTAGCCGCTTTGGCGATTTAGAAGTTCATGTTTCTATGGTAGCAAACCGAGAGGGTTAAATAAAATCACAGCGCCCAACGTGGGGCTCGAACCCACGACCCTGAGATTAAGAGTCTCATGCTCTACCGACTGAGCTAGCCGGGCAGCCGTTACCGTGTGCTTCCTATATGGAATCATTTTCCACTGATGTAAAGGTTGTATGATCTAATTGTATATTATTTCCTGTGAAAGAAGTTTCAGGACCTAGGACTGGTGGACACGGCAACAGCCTTTTCATAATAGCTTTTTGCCACGGAGGAATCCGAGGTTTAGAGAGCGATGGGGGCTGCAGAGAGCCAGGAAGGCTCGCGGAGGACTCGGGAATCACGAGTCCTGTCCTTCCACTGAGGGAACCTCCTCACCGACTTCAGAGGAGGGTGCGAAAGAGCCCGAGGAAACTCAGATGAGAGGTGCAAAGACCTCTCTGCAAAGCATTTTAGTTCTCCATCCTGGAAGAGGCACTGAGTTCCAGAGTCACCAGGGAAGAGTTCTCTCCTCTGCTCAAGTGAAGGCCAAAAGAACAACCGTGGTCCCAGCTCCGTGGGCCTCCATACTGCTCTAAAGCTTCCCGCCTGGGCTGCCTAGCGCCTTGGTGGGCGAGCCGCAGTGTGAGCCAACTGGAACTATTGCTGTTTGAGACAGAGTCCCGCTCTGTTGCCCAGGCTGGAGTGCAGTGGCGCGATCATAGTTCATTGCAGCCTCTACTTCCCGGGCTCAAGCGATGCTCCCACCTCACCCTCCCTAAGTAGCTGGGACCAAAAGCGCCCGCCACCATCTTAAAAAGAATTTTTTTCTAAGTGTGTGTGGAGGCGTCTCAAGCTGGTCGCGAACTTCTGGGCTCCAGGGATTCTCCCGCCTCCGAAACTTCACAAAGCTGCTGGGATTACGTAATGGAGGGAGCCACCACGTCGGCCTGGAGCTATTGTTATTCACCGAATTTGTGGACTGCAGTTCCGCGGGGATGCCTTAAGCAAAGGCAGAATTACAAGCATGTAACTCTTTTAAAAGTGCTAATTTAAAAAAAAGAAAAAGAAAAAGAAAAGCCACCAGAGCAAGTTAGGACCAACATGCCGTGACTCGGATTCGAACCGAGGTTGCTGCGGCCACAACGCAGAGTACTAACCACTATACGATCACGGCGAGCCACTAGCAAGGCGGCGCACAGCAGCTGGATTTAATGCCTCTTGGAACAGGAATGGCTGTTTCGTGCTACCTTTTTATTTGGCAGGTGCGTGAGGTCCACATCAATCAATCCCAAACTTTTCCATTCTGCAACCTTGAAGCTCCGACACCCGAATCAGTTTCTTAGACGCTAAATCCCTTGATGATAGCTGTAGCACCACCCGCTCTGCCGGGCGGCGGCGGGCCCAGGTCCTGACTAGAAGGCAGAAAGCGTCAGCTGCAACCCGGGACCACGTCGCCTCTCGCCTCTCTGCCTCCATTCCCCTCTTCCCCCTCCAAAGAATCAGTCAAGCCCAGGGATGCGAGGGGCAGCCTCGAAGGATTTTACAAATTACATCTGCAGCCTGTACCATGGAACTGAGGTTTCTCTTCCCAGAATGGTGGAAGCGGAAGAAAAACGGAGCTAAGTGAGCTGGGGAGGGGATGAGAGCCCCGTCTTAATTATTTCTTGCTTCCGTCACAGGCACAAGAACTGCTGCGTACTCTCTCACTGGCATTGTGGGAGCTTGTGCTGACTTCCTCATCTTGACTCATCAGTATATCAGAGCCACCTCTGCAGATTCAGAAAAACAAATCTAACCAGCCTCTATTTCAGACACTTCCCTAGATCCCCAAAAGGAGAGTTATTGTTAACTCAGGCGACGCCGGCGGCCGAACCCATCAGACGGGCTTGGCTCGCACGTGCAGTTACCAAAATGCAGATGTTTGCTGTGGGAGGGACAGACCATACTGGTGCAGACGCAGGACACAAAAGTTGTCAAAAGCTCTTTTTCTCTGTTCCCTGCTTTGCTCGGTTTCCAGGTCTACTCAGTCTAAAAAGCTGAGAGGAAAAAAACTAACACTGCGTTGGCCGGGAATCGAACCCGGGTCAACTGCTTGGAAGGCAGCTATGCTCACCACTATACCACCAACGCATGTGAAGTAAAGCTGCTTCCTTTATTTATGAGAACTAAATAACCAGGATTGGGTTTCCCGTTTATTTCTGGACTAAGAAATTTAGACTGCAGGAAAAACCTACAAGAGGAAAATTAAAAGGAAGCTCTCTAGAATTTCTCCCATTGAAAATGCTGTGGTAGTATCTTGTTTCACAGCTTTAAGAAAAGTCAATTCTAGTTTCCTGGGCATTTATTCCACACATGCGGAAAATTACATATGTACAAGACCATATATGACAGCATTTTTTTTTTTTCCAAATAGCAAAGGGCTAGAAATAACCTAAGTGTCTATAGTAGGAAGCTGGCTAAACTAATTACGGAAAATCCATACAACAGAATGCTATATGCCAGAAGAAAGAATGAGGAAGTTCTTCATGTCTAATCTGTAAGTACTTCTAAAATACACTATTAAATGGAAAAGGCAAAGTGCAGAAAGTATGTATCGATTACTTCCATTTGTACAAGGGGGAGAGAATGTTTAAATATATATACGTATGTATATATGCATGTACTTGCATTTGCATAAAACATCTCTAACATTATAATTAAGAAATTTAACAGCGGTTACATCATTAGAGAGAAAATAAATGGTAGAGGTTAAAGTCAGGTTTATCAGTTCTGTCCTTTTGCATATTTGAATCCTAAACCATGTAAATATATGACCTTTTCGAAAATTCAGTAATTAAATTGAAAGAAAATACGTTACTGAAGGATATTTATTTTCACTGCAAAGTGTTAGAAATATATTGTTAACCTTAAAAATAGCTGGTGTTGGCCGAGTATGGTAGCTCATGCCTATAATCCCGTCACTTTGGAAAGCAGAGGAGGGTGGATCACCTGAGGTCAGGAGTTCGAGACCGGCCTGACCAATATGGTGAACCCCGTCTCTACCACAAATACAAAATTAGACGGGCGTGGTAGCGCAGGCCTGTAATCCCACCTACTTGGGAGGCTAAGGCAGGAGAATCGCTTGAATCCGGGAGGCGGAGCTTGCAGTGAGCCGAGATCGCGCCACTGCACTCTAGCCTGGGGCAAAGACAGCGAAACTCCGTCTCAACAACAACAAAAACAGCTGGCGATAAAATAGTATGTATAGCATACATCCACGTTGTTTCAAAATCTAGATATTAAAAGTGGTCTTTGGGTGATAGAATTGTGAGCGATTTATTTGTATTTTTTTACATTTTCTGTATTTCAGATTTTAGTGGGATGGGGGAGATTGACTAGCAGATAACGTTTATTTAAAAGATCCTGCGGGAAAAGCAGAGGAAAAAAAAAAAGTAATCGTTCCTTCCCTGACCGGGAATCGAACCCGGGCCGCGGCGGTGAGAGCGCCGAATCCTAACCACTAGACCACCAGGGAAGCTATTAAAGTACCACTGTTACAAATATATGATTCTACTAAGTGCTGTGGTTCATGCCTCTAACTCCTAAAACATTGAGGCCAAAGTGGCCAGATTGCTTCAGTTCACGAGTTCGAGACCAGCCTGGGCAAACTGGCAAACCCGGGCTCTATCGAAAGCACAAAAATATTAGCCGGGCTTGGTGGCGCTTGCTTGTAGTCCCATCTACTTGGGAGGCCCGATCGCTTGAGCACGGTAGGCAGAGGTTGCAGTGAGTTGTGATCGCACCACTGCACTGCTGCTTGATGACAGGGCTAGATCCTTCCAAAAAAAAAAAAAAATTATATGATTCTAACTAAACGTTTATTTACACTTATTCTTTTACATATTATTTTTCGCTGCCTAGATTCTGAGATACTTCCATACTGGGCCTTTCCTATGTTGGGGCTTCTTCCCGGTACTTCTTTCCTGGAGTAGAAAACATTGTGAAAGAATTCTCCAGCCCGGCTCTCAGAGCCTATGTAGCATCGCGTACGCGTGATTACAGTCCCCAAGACCAGAGATGAACATCCGAAGAGAAGAGGATGAGACAGAGAGGAAGCTCACCTCCTTGTAGTTGCAGTGATTTCCTGAATTGTGATCATTAGAAAAGTAGAGACCCAGCTACGTCTTTGCCAAAAACAACCAGGAACTTTTACTTAAGGAATATAAAAGACGTCATGAGAGTAACACTAGGAGATCCTGGGCTCACTGTACCTTTTTTTCATGTCGTGTTAATTGTAGGCCAAACTGTTAAAACAAATATTACTGACAAGTGAAAATCACTAGGCCAACAGGTACTTGGTTGAGCAGGATCTGAGCTCAACTCACTAGTGGGAGACTAAGAGAAGCTCAGGGTCTTGAACCTTTAAAACTCACGAGGTCACGGGCGCGGTGGCTCACGCCTTAATCCCAGCACTTTGGGAGGCCGAGGCGAGCAGATCACGAAGTCAAGAGATCAAGATCATTCTGGCCAACATGGTGAAACCCCGTCTCTACTAAAAATACAAAAAGTGGCCAGGCGTGGTGGCCGGCGGCTGTAGTCCCAGCTACTCAGGAGGCTGAGGCAGGAGAATCACTTGAACCCGGGAGGTGGAGGTTGCAGTGAGCAGAGATTGCGCCATTGCACTCCAGCCTGGACAACAAGAAACTTCGTTTCAAAAACAAAACAAAACAAAACAAAACTATGAGGAAGCCGGGCGTGGTGGCTCAGACACCTGTAATCCCAGAACTTTGGGAGGCTGAGGCGGGCGGATCACCTGAGGTCAGAAGTTCGAGACCAACCTGGCCAAAAAGGTGAAATCCTGTCTCCACTAAAAATACAAAATTAGCCAGGCATGGTGGCGCCCGCCTGTAATCCCAGCTACTCGGGAGGCTAAGGCAGGAGCATCGCTTTAACCCGTGAGGCAGAGGTTGCAGTGAGCCGAGATGGCGCCATTGCACCCAGCCTGGACGACAAGAGCAACACAAAAATTGCGAGGAAGAAAAAGAGGGAGTGAAGAGAAAGAAAACTGGGGTGCATGAATTAATGTGTTGCAAATTAACTTCATGTGCAAGAAAAGAAAGCAAATGAAGTCTGGATACGGTGGCTCAAGCTTGTAATCCCAGCACTTTGGGAGGCTGAGGCGGGTGGATTGCTTTGAGCTCAGGAGTTTGAAACCAGTCTGGGAAACAGGGTGAAATCCTGTCTGTACCAAAAATACAGTAATAATAAGAATAAATAAAAAAGAAAGAAAAAAATCTTAGTGAATTGTGTTCACTATATTGTACTTTCAGCTTTTCTGTAAGCTTGAAGTTTTAAAAAATAAAAGGTTAAGGAAAAAATGAAACAATCAAAAGCCTCCCCTTCAGGTCTTTTTTGGTCAGATGACCCCAAGTGATGAATTCTGTGCCCATGAATTCAAGCAGAAATTTGTAAAAGCCACCCCACTCCCCAAACACACTCTTACATCAGAAAATACTTTTGATAATGAATTTAAAAATTGAAAGATTGAATCATCACTGACGTGTGTATATCAGCAGGGCCTGACAGAAAAAAATGGATGGTGAGATATGGAGTTTGGGGGGATTCTGGTAGTTGTTGTTTTGAGACATGGTCCCACTTTGTTGCCCAGACTGTAGTGCAGTGGTGAGCTCCTACCTCCGCCTCCTGAGTAGCTGGGACTACAGGTTCCGGCCACCACACCCAGCTAATTTTGTGTGTGTGGTAGCAGAGACACTAGGCTTCACCATATTGCCCAGGCTGGTCTCAAACTCCTGGGCTTACGCGATCCTCCCACCTCGGCCTCCCAAAGTGCTGGGATTACAGGCATAAACCACCAAGCCTGGTCTTCTTTTGCTTTTGAAATATCAATGTTAAAACGTTGTTTAAGAAACATTGTTTAAATCTTCCACTCATCCACTCTCCATAAGAAACATTGTTTAAATCTTCCACTCATCCAGTCTCCACCTTTCTATGGGTTTAAATGCCATAAATTAGGAAGACAAGTAACTAAATGCTAGACATTTATTTTCACAAAGACAAGAATACTGCTGTCATGTCACCAAAGAGCCTAACAGAGCCCACTTCCTTTTACCCTAGCTGTTTTCACTGGACAAAGACTGAAAAACAAAAAGCATCTAACCTTCAAAACAACATCTTGGGATCTCACCTAGGGTGGGGACAACGTAGCAGAATTTATTTTTCTATGTTGCAGAGGAAATCAGCCTCCTGTTTTGGTCAACAGTTACTTTTTCATCAATTATTCTGCCACCTGCTGGTAATTTTTTGTTAAGAAAGGATGGAGGAAGAAAACTATGAGCTATGGGAGCTAACCACTTGTCTAAATATGAAAGCACCAGAAAGAATCTCGTCAAAGCACCAAGACAGGATTAAGCATCCTCCTCTTGCCAGCAATGCATACTTAATGGTGGATGAGGAAGGAGTGTGACTCATTCACTTCACTCTGAGTTCTATTTTCCTTTTTTTTTTTTTTAGACAGAGTCTTGCTCTGTCGCCCAGGCTGAAGTGCAGTGGCGTGATCTCGGCTCATTGCAACCTCTATCCCTGGGTTAAAGCGATTCTCCTGCCTCGGCCTCCCAAGTAGCTGGGACTACAGATGCCCATCACCACGCCCAGCTAATTTTTGTATTTTTAGTAGAGACGGGGTTCCACCATATTGGCCAGGCTGGTCTCAAACTCTTGACCTCAGGTGATCTGCCAGCCTCAGCCTCCCAATCCCTCTCAGCTGGGATTACAGGCGCCCACCACCACTCCCGTCTAATTTTTTTGTAGTTTTTAGTAGAGATGGGGGTTTCACCATGTCGACTAGGCTGGTCT
>NW_016803318.1:17862-42383 GCF_001698545.2 Rhinopithecus bieti
AGCGAGACTCCGTCTCAAAAAAAAAAAAAAAAGAAAGAAAATATAAAAATACACCTAGGCTGGGCGTGGTGATGGACATATGAACAAGTGAATAAAAGAGAATGGATCAGGGAGGATTGAGTAGATGTGAACTTCCCTAGTCCTCCTCCCTGGACATTATATATAAAACAACTCTAAGAAGACTGAAATGTGGAGAGAAGGAGGTAGACCAGTTAGGAGCCCCAGAAACAAAGGCAAGACACAATGCTGATTTCTGTGGACTTTCTTTTTGCCTCATATCCCAGCTACTTGGGAGGCTGAGGCTTGAACCTGGGAGGCATAGGTTGTAGTGAGTGAAGATCGTGCCATTGCCCCCCAGCCTGGGCAACACAGTGAGACCCTGTTTCAAAAACAAAACAAAACAAAACTCAATCTGAAAAGCAAACAAAATAGACTGGGGGAAAAAATGAGCCGAGAGCCTCAGGGACCTGTAAATTATAACAAAAGGTTTAGGTTGGGCACGGTAGCTCATGCCTGTAATCCTAGCACTTTGGGAGGCCAAGGTGGGGGGGGATCACGAGGTCAAGAGATCAAGACAATCCTGGCCAACATGGTGAAACCCCATCTCTACTAAAAATACAAAAAATAGCTGGGTGTGGTGGCACGTGCCCGTAGTCCCAGCTTCTGGGGAGGCTGAGGCAGGAGAATCACTTGAACCTGGGAGGCGGATGTTGCAGTGAGCCAAGATCGCACCACTGCACTCCAGCCTGGTGAAAGAGCGAGACTCAGTCTCAAAAAAAAAAAAAAAAAAGATTTAACATTTGCATCAGCAAATTCCTGGAAGGAGAAGAGGAAGAGAACATGACAAAAAAAAGTATCAAAGGATTTGGTACAGGGATAAATCTACAAATTCAAGAAGCTGAATAAACTCCTAACGGGATAAATCCAAACTACTTCAGGCCAAGGCACATTGCAATAGCTTGGATGTTTGTCCCCTCCAAAACTTATGTTGATATTTGATCCCCAATATTGGAGGTGGGGCCAAATGGGAGGTATTTGGGTCATCAGGGTGGATCCCTCATGAATAGATTAATGCCCTCCCTCATGGACAAATGAGTTCTCACTTTTAGTTCCTGCAAGGACTGGTTGTTAAAAAGAGCATGTCACCTACTTCTTCTCTTTCCTCTTCTCTTGCCATTGATCTCTGCCCAAATCAGCTTCTCTTCACCTTCCACTATGGTTGGGAGAAATCTGAGGCCCTCACCAAATATAGTGCCCAATCTTGAACTTTCCAGCCATCAGAATCATGACCCAAATAAACCATTTTTCTTTATAAATTACCCAGCCTCAGGTATCCCTTTATAGTAACACTAAATGAACTAAGACACACATCATAGTCAAACTGCTGAAAGCTAAAGACAAATAAAAAATATTGAATGCAGTGAGGGGAAAGCAATTTGAATAAAAGCAGATTTCTTTCTCTTTTTCTTTTTTAATTTTGTTGTTTTGTTGGGTTTTCTCCCATGTTCAACCAAGTTAGAAAGCCAGTTTCTCATCAGAAGCCATGGAGGCCAGAGGGAAGTGGCACAAAATTGTTCAAGTGCTGTGGGAAAAGACTGTCAACTCAGATTGCTATAACCAGTGAAAACATCCTTTAAAAATGAAGGGGGTATGATTCAACAAAAAAAAAGACAAATAACCCAATGAAAAAATAAATATGTGAAAAAATGCTCAATGTCAGCTGGGTGCAGTGGCTCACGGCTGTAATCCCAGCACTTTGGGAGGCCAAGATGGGCAGATCACCTGAGGTCAGAAGTTCAAGACCAGCCTGGCCAACATGGTGAAACTATAATAAAAATACAAAAATTAGCCAGTGTAGTGGCACACACCTGTAGTCCCAGTTACTCAGGACACTGAGGCAGGATAATTGCTTGAACGCGGGAGGCGGAAGTTGCAATGAGCTGAAATTGTGCCACTGCACTCCAGCTTGGCGGACAGAGTAAGACTCAGCCTCAAAAAAAAAAAAAAAAAAAAAAAGAAAAAAAAAAGAGTCATTAGAGAAATGCAAATAAAATCACAATAAGATACCGCTTCACCACCAGGATGGCTATAATTTTTTAAAATGGAAAATAACAAGTGTTAGGATAAGGAGAAATTCAAATCCTCTTGTATTGCTGGTGGGAATGTAAAATGACACACCTGCTGTGAAAAACAGTTTGGCTGTTCCTCAATAAGCTAAACATAGAACTAAGTATAGAATATGACTCAGTAATTTCACTCGTAGGTATATACCCCAAAGAACTGAAAACAAGCAGTTAAAAAAATACTTGTACATGCACGTTGATAGCAGCACTATTTTTAACAGTCAAAAAGTGGAAACAATCCAAATTCCATTAATAGATGAATGGCTAAATAAACTGCGGTATATAAATACAATGGCATATTATTCAGACATAAGAAGGAAGGAAGTATTGATACATACTACAACTTGTATAAGCCTCAAAACATTATGCTCAAGAAGGCAGACACGCCGGGCGTGGTGGCTCACACCTGTAATGCCAGCTCTTTGGGAGGCTGATACAGGCGGATCACGAGGTCAGGAGATCAAGCCCATCCTGGCCAACATGGTGAAACCCCATCTCTACTAGAGATATGAAAAAAAAAAAAAATTAGCTGGGCATGGTGGCGCGTGCCTGTAGTCCCAGCTACTCTAGAGGCTGAGGCAGGAGAATCACTTGAACTCGGGAAGCGGAGGTTGCAGTGAGCCGAGATTGTGCCACTGCATTCTAGCCTGGCCACAGAGCAAGACTCCGTCTCAAAAAAAAAAAAAAGCCAGACACAAAAGGTCAAAGTTATACACAAAATATATAGTGTATAATTCCATTTATATGAAGGTCCAGAACAGGTATTAATAAATCTAGAGAGACAGAAAGCAGACTGGTGATGGCCAGAGGCTGAGGACTGACTGGCTAATGGGTACAGGATTTCCTTTCGGGGTGATGAAAATGTTATGGAACTAGAGAGAGGTGATGGTTTGATGGTTGCACAACATTTTCGTTTCTTTCTGTCTTTTTTTTTTCTTTTTCTTTTTCTTTTCTTTTTTTTTTTTTTGAGACAGAGTCTCACTCTTGTCACCCAGCCTGGAGTGCAGTGGCACAATCTCGGCTCACTGCAAACTCTGCCTCCTGCAACCTCGGCCTCCTGGGTTCAAGTGATTCTCCTGCCTCAGCCTCCCGAATAGCTGGAATTACAGGCACACACCACCACACCCGGCTAATTTTTCATATTCTTAGTAGAGATGAGGTTTTGCTATGTTGGCCAGGCTGGTCTTGAACTCCTGATCTCTGGGGATCCGCCTGCCTCAGCCTCCCAACGTGCTCGGATTACAGCCATGAGCCACCGCGCCCAGCAGACAAAATTTTCAATGTACTAAGCGCCACTGAATTGTACACATTAAAATACTTAAAATTGTGAACTTTATGTTGTGTGTATTTTTCCACAATAAAAAAATAATGAAGGGGGCCAGGTGCGATGGCTCATATCTGTAATCCTAGCACTTTGGGAGGCCAAGGCCGGTGGCTGGGAGGTGGAGGTTGCAGTGAGCTGAGATCATGCTACTGCGCTCTAGCCTGGGCAACATTGAGTGAGTTAAACTCTGTCTACACAAAACAAAAAAGAAGGGAAAATCCTAGCAGGATTTTCTACAGATACAGACAAGATTATTATTATTATTATTATTATTATTATTATTATTTCCTTTGAGACGAGGTTTCACTCTGTCACCCAGGTGGAGTGCAGTGGCGAGATCTCAGCTCACCACAGTCTCCACCGCCCAGGCTCAAGCGATCCTCCCCCCTCAGTCTCCAGAGTAGCTGGGACCACAGGTGCATGCCATCACACCCAGCTAATTTTTTTGTATTTTTGGTAGAGACAAGATTTCACCATGTTGCCTAGGCTGGTCTTGAACTCCGGAGCTCAGACGACCCACCCCCCTCGGCCTCCCAAAGTGCTGGGATTACAGCATGAGCCACCACCTTGTTTTAAAAATCTGTAACTTTAAGACAAGAGACGGGGCGCGGTGGCTCATGCCTGTAATCCCAGCACTTTGGGAGGTGGAGGCGGGAGGATCATGAGGTCAGGAGATCGAGACCATCCTGGCTAACACTGTGAAACCCTGTCTCTACTAAAAATACTAAAAATTAGCTGGGTGTGGTGGCGGGCGCCTATAGTCCCAGCTACTTGGGAGGCTGTGGCAGGAGAATGGCGTGAACCCGGGAGGTGGAGCTTGCAGTGAGCCGAGATGGCACCACTGCACTCCAGCCTGGGCAACAGAGCAAGACTCCATCTCAAAAAAAAAAAAAAAAAGAACAGATTATTCTAAAAGTTATATCAACGGCAAAGAAGCGGACATAGCTAAAACAATTTTTAAAAAGAATTAAATGAGGCCGGGCGTGGTGGCTCACACCCATAATCCCAGCACTTTGGGAGGCCGAGGCAGGCAGATCAGTTGAGGTCAGGAATTCGAGACCAGCCTGGCCAACATGGCGAAACCTCGTTTCTACTAAAAATACAAAAATTAGCCAGGCGTGGTGGTGTGTGCCTGTAATCCCAGCTACTAGGCAGGCTGAGGCAGAAGAATCACCTGAGCCGGAGGCACAGAGGTTGCAGTGAGTTGAGATCATTCATGCCACTGCACTCCAGCCTGGGCAACAGAGCGAGACTGTCTCAAAAAAAAAAAGAAAAGAAAAAGAAGAGAAAAAGAATTACATGAATTAAAAGACTGTGTGGTATTGGCAGAGGGCTAAATATACAGATCAATGAAACAATATAGAAAACCCAGTAGTAGACCCACACAAATATACCCAACTGATTTTTCTTTTTTCTTTTTTCTTTTTTTTTTTTTTTTTGAGACAGGGGCTCACTCTGCTGGAGTGCAATGGTGCAATCATAGTTCACCGCAGCCTCGAACTCCTGGGCTCAAGCAATCCTCCTGTCTCAGCATAGCAGGCTAATTTATTTATTTATTTTTTTTCCTGAAACGGAGTTTCGCTCTTGTCGCCCAGGCTGGAGTGCAATGGCGCGATCTCAGCTCATGGTAACCTCTGCCTCCCAGGTTCAAGCAATTCTCCTGACTCAACCTCCTGAGTAGCTGGGATTACAGGCGCATGCCATCAGGCCCAGCTAATTGTTGTATTTTCAGTAGGGACTGGATTGTGCCATGTTGGCCAGGCTGGTCTCGAACTCCTGACCTCAGATGATCCAACCGTCTCAGCCTCCCAAAGTGCTGGGATTACAGGTGTGAGCCACTGAGACCAGCAAATTTTTAAATATTTTATAGAGACAGGGGTCTCACTATATTGCCCAGTCTGGTCTCCCGGCCTCAATTGATCCTCCCGCTTTGGCCTCACAAAGTGCTAGGACTGTAAACATGAGCCACTATACCTGGCCTCCAACTGCTTTTTTTTTTTTTAAGGTACAAAAGCATTCAAAGGCAGAAAGAGCTTTTCCAACATATATTGTTGAATAAACTGGACATCCATAGGGGAAAAAAACCAACCAAAAAAAACACAAAACAAAATCTCAACCTAAGTTTCATACCTTAATATCTTATACCAAAACTAACTCAAAATGGATCACCAACTTAAATGCGAAATGTGAAATCTTTATAAGAAAACATAGGAGAAAATCTTCATGATCTAGGGTATACAAAGACTTAACACCAAAAGCATACTCTATAAAAGGAAAAACTGAAATTTTAGATTTCATTAAAATTAAGCTCTGCAAAAGACCCTGTTAAAAGGATGAAAAGACAAGCTACCAACTAAAAGAAAAATATCTGCAAACCACATACCCAACAAAGGACTATTATCTAGAATGTATAAAGAACTCTCAAAAGTCAACAGTTAAAACAAAAAAATCCAATGAGAAAACGCTAAAACAAGCAAAAATTCATGAAGGGACATCTCCTCAAAGACAATATACAGATGGCAAGTAAGCTCATAAAAATATTTTCTACATCATCAGCCATGAGGGAAATACAAATTAAAACCAAAATTAGATATCATTACACACCTATCAGAATGACTAAAAAATAGTTGACGACATCAGCCAAGTGCAGTGGCTCACACCTATGATCTCAACACTTTGGAAGTCTGAGGCGGCAGATCACTTGAGGTCAGGAGTTCGAGACCAGTCTGACCAGTCATGGCAAAACCCCATCTCTACTAAAAATACAAAATTAGCTGAGCATGGTGGCGCATGCCTGTAATCCCAGCTACCCAGGTGGCTGAGGCATGAGAATCACTTGAACCCAGGTGGCAGAGGTTGCAGTGAGCCGAGATTGTACCACTGCACTCCAGCCTGGGTGACAGAGGGAGACCCTGTCTCAAAAGAAAACAAAAGAAAAGAAAAGAACGAACGAACCCAGGTCATTTGTCCTGTAGGGTATTCGCAAAGTCTGAATTTGCACCTTTGAGGTACCATTTAATGTCTCCTATATTTCCTGTAAATTAGTAGTTAGCTCTAATCAGATTCAGACTGAAGTTTGCTCATTTGTTTTTGGTATGGCTACTTCATGCAAGGTGGAGTTATATACTCTATGATCAGGAAAACATGTTTATCTCTGTTTTTATGATGAATAACAGCCATTGTTTTTTTGTTTATATAGAGATGGGCTCTTACTATGTTGTCCAGACTGGTTTTGAACTCCTGGGCTTAAGCAATCCTCCCACCTCAGCCTCCCAAAATGCTGGGATTACAGGTATGAACCACTGTGTCCTGCCACAGTCATTGTTGACCATTGCCTAGATATATTAATTCATTTGGAGTTACAAGATGCTGATATTCTAATTATACTATCCCTTCTTAATTTATTTACTGGAATGCTTCTATAAAGAGAAATATCCCCCTCATCTTAAGATACAGTTCCCATAAGAAAACCAGGTAAACACTTGATTCTTTCCAATTACTAGCAGTTTTTAAAATAATGAGTTGATCTGCCAGCATTCTCCAACAATGACCAATGATTTTTAAGTATCATTGTGTTTTTGTTTTGTTTTGTTTTGTTTTGTTTTTTTGAGACGGAGTCTCGTTCTGTCGCCCAGGCTGGGGTGCAGTGGCCAGATCTCAGCTCACTGCAAGCTCCGCCTCTCGGGTTCACGCCATTCTCCTGCCTCAGCCTCCCGAGTAGCTGGGACTACAGGCGCCCGCCCCTCGCCCGGGTAGTTTTTTGTATTTTTTAGTAGAGACGGGGTTTCACCGTGTTAGCCAGGATGGTCTCGATCTCCTGACTTCGTGATCCGCCCGTCTCGGCCTCCCAAAATGCTGGGATTACAGGCTTGAGCCACCGCGCCCGGCCATATCATTGTGTTTTTAAGTATCATTGTGAATTCATGGATTTAAGCATATTTTATGAATTTCAATCCATTGCAGATAGTATCCATTTTGATACTTAAATTGTCCCATCTTTGGCCGTGGGAACTACTCTAGTTGGCTCCTAAGTTCTTTTGTTACAATCCTAACACTCTTTGAAAGCTTCCTTGCCTATCTTGGACAATACCTGCCCCAAACCTGAAATCAGCCACTTACCCAAGGAGTTGTTTGTTGGTTCCTTTTAACAGGAAATGGTAGGCCGGGCGCGGTGGCTCAAGCCTGTAATCCCAGCACTTTGGGAGGCCGAGACGGGCGGATCATGAGGTCAGGAGATCGAGACCATCCTGGCTAATACGGTGAAACCCCGTCTCTACTAAAAAATACAAAAAACTAGCCGGGCGACGAGGCGGGCGCCTGTAGTCCCAGCTACTCGGGAGGCTGAGACAGGAGAATGGCGTGAACCCGGGAGGCGGAGCTTGCAGTGAGCTGAGAGCCGGCCACTGCACTCCAGCCTGGGCGGCAGAGCAAGACTCTGTCTAAAAAAAAAAAAAAAAAAACAGGAAATGGTATTTACATAGCACAATTTGAATACTAGAGGTGTTTATTTTTACTGGATCATTGTTTCCAGGCCTTTTCAGGATAAAGCTGGGAAAATTTTAAGGATAAAATAAACCATGAGCTCAGAGTTATATTTGCAATTTAAATTCAGAATTACAGAGTTTTCTCTTAACTTCATCAATCATAAATATGTATCTCTTTATTCCACACCAAAAATTCTGGTTCTCAGAGACACCAACATTATTAATCATTTGTTTTATCTCATGATATACCTAAAATAATCTCAGAATAACAATACCAACACTATCACCATAATATGACTATTGAAAATATTTTGCATTTCTTTTCAGCATTATAGTATATTTCACTTGGGCTGTCATAGTCAAATTATTATGTTTTAAAGTCACTTGAATAGTTTGGTTAGAAGCATCCTGAGAAGAGTGCTATGTGGGCCTCTAGATTCTGTATTAAAATAGAGCCAACTGGTAAAGATGGCTTAGTGACTATGATGGTTAATACTGAGTGTTAATTTCATTGGATTGAAGGATACAAAGTATTGATCCTGGGTGTGTCTGTGAGGGTGTTGCCAAAAGAAATTAACATTTGAGTCAGTGGGCTAGGAAACGCAGATCTACCCCTTAATCTGGGTGAGCACAATCTAATCTACTGCCAGCACAGCTAGAATAAAAAGCAGGCAGAAAAATATGAGAGACTGGCCTAGCCTTCCAGCCTACATCTTTCTCCTAGGCTGGATGCTTCCTGCCCTCAAACATCAGACTCCAAGTTCTTCAATTTTGAGACTGAGACTGGCTCTCCTTGCTCCTCAAGCTTGCAGACAGCCCATTGTGGGACCCTGTGATCATGTAAGTTAATACTTAATAAATTTCCCTTTATGTATGTCTACCTATGTAGATATCCATGTCTATATAGATATTAATAAATCTAGAGAGACAGAAAGGAGACTGGTGATGACCAGTCTAGATGGCTAGATAGATATGGATATAGATATAGATCTCTATATAGATAGATATAGATATAGATATATATCCTATTAGTTCTGTCCCTCGAGAGAACCCTAATACAGTGACCCTATTTGGAATTGGTCCTTGTGTTAATTTCACTTGGCAAGTACTAAAAGATGATGATCTCAGATACGCCTATGGCTGCAAAAACATGACATGGCTAAATCCCTTGGCTGCAATATCTCTTTTTTTTTTTTTGAGACGGAGTCTCGCTCGTCGCCCAGGCTGGAGTGCAGTGGCGCGATCTCGGCTCACTGCAAGCTCCACCTCCAGGGTTCATGCCATTCTCCTGCCTCAGCCTCCTGAGTAGCTGGGACTACAGGCATCCGCCACCATGCCCAGCTAATTTTTTGTATTTTTGGTAGAGATGGGGTTTCACCGTGTTAGCCAGGATGGTCTCGATCTCCTGACCTCGTGATCCGCCCGTCTCGGCCTCCCAAAGTGCTGGGATTACAGGCATGAGCCACCGCGCCCAGCCTATCTCTTTTCTTTTTTAAGGGGGGTGGGGGGCGGGTCTCACTCTGTTGCCCAGGTTGGAATGCAATGGCGCTATCATAGCTCACTTCAGCCTCAAACTCCTGGGCTCAAGTGACCCTCCTGCCTCAGCTCCCAAAGTGCTGAGATTTTGCAATATTTTAAGGTCACAATATTATATTATTCCCACAAAAGTATCTGTCTGAGGCTAGGCATGGTGGTTCATACTTGTAATCCCAGTACTCTGACAGGCTGAGATGGAAGGACTGATTGAGGCCAGGAATTCAAGACCAGCCTGGTCAACACAGTAAGACCTCATCGAAAGAAAGAGAAAAGAAAAGAAAGAGGAGGGAGGAGGAGGGAGGAGGGAGGGAAGGAAGGGGGGCGCGGGAGGGGGAGGGATAAAAGGAAGGAAAGGAAGGAAGGAAGGAAGGAAGGAAGGAAGGAAGGAAGGAAGGAAGGAAAAAAAGTATCTTTTGAATCTTTTCTATTTCTCCAAGTCTTTCTTTCTTTCGAAAAATTCTATTTCCATTCTTTCTTCACCTCTTTGCCTTTGTTAACCTTCTCTCCAAGCAACTCAGGAGCCTTTATTTTTTGTGTATTGATGAGGGAGAGGAAGAGGAATTGCTGTACAAAATAAAGTAATGAAAATGGAGTAGGTAGGAGGATAGACAGCTGCAAGGATCTGAGCTGGATAGACTGAACAAACCCTCATCCTAAGCAACTCACAGCTCAGATTTCTTCTCTGGACAGCTGGCTTTTTTCGTCCTTCTGGAATACTCTGCAAAGATAGGGGAGGGGCTGTGAACTACTTCTGCTATGGATCTTATTTAAAGTCAGCTACCTCCTAGATACTATCTGTAGAACCTAAATGTAATATTCAGCATAGCAGGGATGAAGATGGTAAATGAAAGGTATCCAACTGCCCAACTACCCACTGTAATTTTTAAAGGCCAGGAGCTCATCGTTACTAAAAATGCTGGAGGGCTGCCTGGAGTAGGCAGTGACCACAGAGTCACACAAGCTGGAATTGGATATTCGACTTATCTGTCATATTTCTCTCCTCCCTCCCTGTCTTGGCACCCAATACTCCATATTCTTTCTAATCCTCCAACCCTCCCCACTCCCCCAACTCCCACACCCTACCCCCACCAACGTTCCTGGAATTTTGGACTTGGCTATTTTTAAAACCGTCAACTCAGTAGCCACCTCCCTCCCTGCTCAGCTGTCCAGTACTCTGGCCAGCCATATACTCCCCCTTCCCCCTACACCAAACCTTCTCTGGCTCCCTGACCTCAGTGAGACAGCAGCCGGCCTGGGGACCTGGGGGAGACATGGAGAAAGAGACGGAAGACCCCCTGGCTGGAGCTGACCCACAGAGTAGGGAATCATGGCTGGAGAATTGGATAGCAGAGTAATGTTTGACCTCTGGAAACAGTAAGTCAAAATGAAATTGCAATTCCTTTAATAAGGTTTTATATTGAAGTTAGACTTTTATAAAATTACAAACACCTACTTGGATGTCTCTCGTCCAAATGCTGGGATCTCTCCCTACCAAGGTGCCCCAATCTCCATTTCTCTTTCTGTCTTCCTTCTGGCCTCTGGCCTCTAGTTATTTGAAGTTTAATTCTCTGTCTCTCCTCTGGCAGTCTTAGCCCTCTCTTTACCTTATTACCTCAAGACTTCTGATGAAGTTTTACAAAGAGTTCCCTACATCCTCTATTCCGTAGTTTTCTTACCAAGGCCAAATATGACCTCTCAGACCTCACTGACACCCTCCTATCCTGCCCCCACTTAGCAATGCCCTTCACATTGAGATTCCAAGGGTGGGGGCTGCTCCTTTAAATTATTTCTCCCCACAACTCTAGTCCCTCCATTCTATTCTCCCTCTTGCAGGACTCTTCCCCAATCATATCCTTACCCATAAGACAGGGGAGTTAGGAGGGATTTAGCCCCTCCCCAACTCCTGTCCTCATAAAAAAAAACTGAGAACTTCAGAATTTGAAAAGGAGAGATTAATGGCAAGAGTGGTTCTTCAGTGAAATTTGGGAAAATACAAGAACTGTTGACTTAGAAAAAACAAATATTGATTTGCATGTTTGGTTTGCATCCCATTATTCCATGAGAGAGGGAGATTAAAATTGCAGCTCGCTAGAGCTGATGAAAAGAGATCGGTTCCCTTTTCGTTTGAATACTGATGTTCTAGAGGGGATGGGTATGCCACCCTTACTCCTTCTTGTGTTCTTCTGACACAAAGAAGGCAAAGAAATGTATGACTCCTAGAAGGCATCTCCTCCTAATGGAGAGGAACAAGTAAGAAGTATGTTTCTGAAATATTTTCAGGTCCTAATTTTATTAGGGTACTCACTAGGATTAATGGTATCTGATCTATGCCCATGATTCCTCCATCTTTGACATATCTGCTGTTTGATAGCTCAGGATGGAGCAATACAGTGGACTCTGGCCCCTTGAGTTCATTCAACCTTCCCTCCACCCCCACCTAGGGGTATTGCACAAGGGCACTAAAAGTGGCCACAGGAACAGGGCAAAGAGGCTTCACTGCCACACTTATAGTTTGAGGAGCCCCAATCTCCCCAAATTCCAATCTGCTCATCCTTTTCTTGATCTCCCCAGATTCGCTTCACATTATCCTGACCAGTCTTCAACTCTTCTCTCTCTCTCCATGTCCAGCCAAATTTCTTTTTTCAGTCACTTACAGGGCTTCCGGTCAAAATTCACTAGGTAGGAGGGTCATCAGCTGGGAAGAACCGGCGCCTGGGGAACCTGGCTGGATAGGTATGGGGGAGCCAGGCCAGTCCCCTAGTCCCAGGTCCTCCCATGGCAGTCCCCCAACTCTAAGCACTCTCACTCTCCTGCTGCTCCTCTGTGGACATGGTAAGGAAGGGCCAGGGAAGGGTTTGGGGAAATCTAGAGGGTAGGCTGCTATGTAAGGGTGGGCATGTGAGCCTGAATGAGTGAGGAGAGATGTGCGCTGAGAGTCCCGGTCACTCGCCCTGCTCTCAAATAGGAATATTTTATTGCCCGTTCAGTTTGGGGAAGGCCACTGGGGAAGCCCTTGGTCGACAGGCAGAAGAGATGTGGCGGGCTTACACATTTTAGTAAGACAGCCGAGAGAAGTAGGGACAAGGGGGTTGGGGGCTGGGGAAAGCCCTTAGTTAGGTTTTAGGAAGACTGGAATCCCCTGATGAGATTTGGAAGAGTTATGAGCAAACTACACTCCGATAGAGCAGAGGTCTGACGACCGTCTCACAATCCTCTCCCTTCTGTCTTTAGCTCATTCTCAATGCAAGATCCTCCGCTGCAATGCTGAGTATGTATCGTCCACTCTGAGCCTTAGAGGTGGCGGTTCATCAGGAGCACTTCGAGGAGGAGGAGGAGGCCGGGGTGGAGGGGTGGGCTCTGGCGGCCTCTGTCGAGCCCTCCGCTCCTATGCGCTCTGCACTCGGCGCACCGCCCGCACCTGCCGTGGGGACCTCGCCTTCCATTCGGCGGTACATGGCATCGAAGACCTGATGATCCAGCACAACTGCTCGCGCCAGGGCCCTACCGCCCCTCCCCCGCCCCGGGGCCCCGCCCTTCCAGGCGCCGGCTCCGGCCTCCCTGCCCCGGACCCTTGTGACTATGAAGGCCGGTTTTCCCGGCTGCATGGTCGTCCCCCGGGGTTCTTGCATTGCGCTTCCTTCGGGGACCCCCATGTGCGCAGCTTCCACCACCATTTTCACACATGCCGTGTCCAAGGAGCTTGGCCTCTACTGGATAATGACTTCCTCTTTGTCCAAGCCACCAGCTCCCCCATGGCCTTGGGGGCCAACGCTACGGCCACCCGGAAGGTCAGGCACTCAATCTTCCTTCCGATCTACCTCATCAGATTCTTCCACGGGCACCATTCCCCCCCATCCCCACTAGTCAACAGCAGTGCTCCCTAATTCCCTTTTCTTCCTCAACCTCTCCCCCATCTTGAATCACTCCCTTCTACCAAACACTTGGAGCTGTAAACCACTTCCCCTTGATGGGAATTTCACTCAAATGCAGAAAACATTGAAGAGAGCAGACCTGAGGAGTTTCAGAAGGGAAACTTTTCCCTCTCCTAGGAAGTTGCCAAGATTAAGTAGAGAGAGGGGTTAAGTAGGGATGAGGTGATACTGGAACGTAAATAGGAGAAGCGATCAAGGATTGAGGGCCATAATAGTCCTGCATCTCTACTTGGATCAGATCCCTAACTATGTATGAGGTCTGACTGGGGGGAAGATGCACTGAACCCAAAATGAACTGTTTTCCCTCTTGCCCTCACAGCTCACCATCATATTTAAGAACATGCAGGAATGCATTGATCAGAAGGTCTATCAGGCTGAGGTGGATAATCTTCCGGCAGCCTTTGAAGATGGTTCTATCAATGGAGGTGACCGACCTGGGGGATCCAGTTTGTCGATTCAAACTGCTAACCCTGGGAACCATGTGGAGATCCAAGCTGCCTACATTGGCACAACTATAATCATTCGGCAGACAGCTGGGCAGCTCTCCTTCTCCATCAAGGTAGCAGAGGATGTGGCCATGGCCTTCTCAGCTGAACAGGACCTGCAGCTCTGTGTTGGGGGGTGCCCTCCAAGTCAGCGACTCTCTCGATCAGAGCGCAGTCGTCGGGGAGCTATAACCATTGATACTGCCAGACGGCTGTGCAAGGAAGGGCTTCCAGTGGAAGATGCTTACTTCCATTCCTGTGTCTTTGATGTTTTAATTTCTGGTGATCCCAACTTTACTGTGGCAGCTCAGGCAGCACTGGAGGATGCCCGAGCCTTCCTGCCAGACTTAGAGAAGCTGCATCTCTTCCCCTCAGATGCTGGGGTTTCTCTTTCCTCAGCAACCCTCCTAGCCCCACTCCTTTCTGGGCTCTTTGTTCTGTGGCTTTGCATTCAGTAAGGAAGCCATCAGTCCTATTACTAGTTTGGAAATGATTTGGGGATACAGATTGGCATAGAAGAATATAAAGAATCATTAAAGGAAGCAGGGCCCAGAAGACACATGAAACAATGACATTATCCAGAGTCAGATGAGGCTGCAGTCCAGGGTTGAAATGATCACAGAGTAAGGATTCTGGGCAAGGTTTCTGCATTCCAGACCTCTTCACCAAATTTTCCGGCCCCATTTACAGTAAAAAAAAATTGTTCTATTTACTGCAGATTTCAGCCTATAAGCTTAGAGGTCACGAAGGTTTCAACAATCAGTAAAGATTTAAGGGTTGAGATTTTTAAGAGGCAAGAGCTGAAAGCAGAAGACATGATCATTAGCCATAAGAAACTCAAAGGAAGAAGAAATAATTAGGGAAAGAAGTCTATTTGATGAATATGTGTGTGTAAGGTATGCTCTGCTTTCTTGGTTCAAAAATGAAGCGGGCGTTGTCTAGCTCTTAGGTGAAGGGAGTCTCTGCTTTGGAAGAATGGCACAGGTAGGACAGAAGTATCATCCCTACCCCCTAACTAATCTGTTATTAAAGCTACAAATTCTTCACACCATCCTCTGTTGCCTATGTTGAATCTCTTTACAGATGCTTGAAATGGAATAAATGCAATGTGTTCACTCCACTGAAAGAGGGCTGGGAAGTATCAGATACTGTTTCCATCTCAGGGAGTTTACAGGCTATTGTGGCGAGACAACACCATTCACATGAAAGAGTGATGAGTGTGTAATTATTCACTAAATCCTACAGTACGGTGCGTTCAGATGGGAAGATGGTAGATTTGAACTAAAGTAATAAGAATAATAAAAGGTAACAGAGAAGATAGGATTTGAAGTGAGCTTTGAAGACTGGGTAAGATTCAAATTGTTAACGATCTTCCAGGCAACGAAAACCATCTGGAGTTATGCATAGATTCATGATTCAGTGAGGAAATGAACAAAACTCAAATGCAGTAGACAAGGAGTAATGGGACAGGAGGTTAGATAGGCAGAGGCCAGATTATGAAGCACCTTAAAAAGGGGGTAAGGGGTTTAAATTTGATTAAGAGTTAACACTTATTGAAGCTTAAAATCTGCCAGGCAATGTTTTAAACACTTTTAAAATATCGACTTAATTCTCATAGCTCTCTAAGGAAGGTGGTATTCTTATCTCTATTTTTATATAAGGAAACTTGCCTCCAGTCACACAGCTTATAAATTATGGAACTTGCCTCCAGTCACACAGTTAACAAAGGCAGAGCCAGAAACTGAACCTATTCCGTTTGGATCCAGAAACTTAATTTTTAATCACTATACTATATTGTCAAGGAAGCAGAGAGCCATTAAACATTCTAGTTGTGGAGCTGGTAAAGATTCTAAAAGGGGAGCTATGGTGGTCGATGTCACCACAAAAGTGACTCTGAGGCTGGGCGCAGTGGCTGACACCTGTAATCCCAGCACTTTGGGGCCAGGAGTTTGAGACCAGCCTGGGCAACACCGCAAAACCCCATCTCTACTAAAAATACAAGAAATTAGCCAGGCATGATAGTCCAAGTCTGTAATCCTATAATCCCAGCTACTCGAGAGGCAGAGGCATGAGAATCAAGAATTGCTTGAACCGGGGCCAGGAGGTGGAGGTTACAGTGAGCTGAGACCACGCCACTACACTCCAGCCTGGGCAACAGAGTGAGACTGTCAAAAAACAACAACAAAAAAGACGACTCTCTTCTACTCTCTTCTCACATAAAGCCAAAAAGAGAGAGTTGGAAAAGGAGGGAAAGCCCAAAGTTGAAGGAATCTAGTTAGTAGAAAAAAGACTAAGAAGAGATGCTGTTCTAGGTGAGGGTGCTCTAAAGTAACAATGCTGCTCTCAACAAAATTACGAAGGAAGTAACTTTTACATTTAATATCTTCCCCGTTTCTGGTCTCATCCTCCCCACTCAGGTACTCCATAGCCAAGGGCCTGTCCTCCCTGCCCTAATCAAGTACTCACCATTATCTTCCACCTCTCCTCTCAGTCCCTGACACCTGACAATACTCCCCTGAACAAGTATTATAGTAGGGCCCTTTGTATCTACTAATTCTGCATCCAAAGATTCAACCAACCACACACTGAAAATATTTGGGAAGTGGCCAGGCGCGGTGGCTCACACTTGTAATCCCAGCACTTTGGGAGGCTGAGGCAGGCGGATCACAAGGTCAGGAGTTTGAGACCAGCCTGACCAACATGGTGAAACCCCGTCTCTACTAAAAATACAAAAATTAGTCGGGCATGGTGGCAGGCACCTGTAATCCCAGCTACTTGGGAGACTGAGGCAGGAGAATCACTTGAAACTGGAAGGCGGAGGTTGCAGTGAGCCGAAATCACGCCATTGCACTCCAGCCTAGGCTACAAAGCAAGACTCCATCTCAAAAAAAAAAAAAAGAAAAGAAAAGAAAAGAAAATGTTTGGGGAAAAAATAAATAACAACACAATAATTAAAAAATACAAATAAAATACAGTGTAACAATTTTTTTTTTTGAGACGGAGTTTCGCTCTTGCTGCCCAAGCTGGAGTGCATTGGCATGATCTCAGCTCACTGCAATCTCCACCTCCCAGGTTCAAGTGATTCTCCTGCCTCAGCCTCACAAGTAGCTGGGATTACAGGCACACACCACCATGCTGGGCTAATTTTTTGTATTTTTAGTAGAAACGGGATTTCACCATGTTAGCCAGGCTGGTCTTGAACTCCTGACCTCAGGTGCTCCACCCGCCTCAGCCTCCCAAAGTGCTGGGATTACAGGCGTGAGCCACCGTGCCCGCCAACAACTTTTTATATTGTATTTACATTGTGTTAGGCATTACAAGCAATCTAGAGAATATTTAAAGTATACCGGGCTGGGCGCAGTGTCTCATGCCTGTAATCCCAGCACTTTGGGAGGCCTAGGTGGGCAGATCGCTTGAGGCCAGGAGTTCGAGATCAGCCTAGCCAACATGGGGAAACCCTGTCTCTACTGAAAGTACAAAAGTTATCTGGGTGTGGTGGCGCTTGCCTGTAGTCCCAGTTGCTTGGGAGGCTGAGGCAGGAGAATCACTTGAACCCAGGAGGCAGAGGTTGCAGTGAACCGAGAGTCAGCCAGTCCATTTCAGCATGGGTGACAGAGTGAGACTCTGTCTCCAAAAAAAAAAAAAACAGTATACGGGAGAATGTGCATAGGTTATACGCAAATACTATATGCCATCTTATAGAAGGGACTTAAGCGTCCTCAGATTTTGGTTTCTGCAGGGTTTGGGTGGTCCTAGAACCAATCCCCTTTGTATATCAAGGGACAACTTTGGCCAGTACTTACCAAACAAGGTGTCCTATCTGGTCTGCCATTTCAAATTTCTCCCGCAATTCTTTATCCTCTAGTCCCTCCTCTCCACCTCTTCTAAGGGCCACAGCCATTATGCCATTCCCTCAAAGCACTGTCTCTATGCTTTCCAAAATAACCTTTAGCTAATGGAGAAAATAATGTGTTGTAATGAAAAAAAAAATTGGGGGAAGAGACATATCCAGGGCTATCTCTTCATGTCACAGAAAATATAGGTATTTTAACTCAAAACATCCTTTTGAAGAACTACTGTTTGTATTGGTTCTCTTAAAAGAGTAACTTTATCCCTCAGGTGTGGGAATTCCAAGTAAATTGAGAAGAATTTCACAGCCAACTGGTAAGTGAAATTCTTTGATGACAACTGTCATGTAATACTTTCCGTCGCCCAGGCTTAGAGCTAGCCTTATTACTGTTTTTTTCTTTTTTTTTTTTTTTTTGAGGCAAGTCTCACTCTCTCACCCAGGCTAGAGTGCAGAGGCGTGATCTCGGCTCACTGCAGTCTCCACCTCCCGGATTCAAGTGATTCTCCTGCCTCAGTTTCCCGAGTAGCTGGGGTTACAGATGCCCGCCACCATGTCTGGCTAATTTTTGTATTTTCAGTAGAGATGGGGTTTCACCATGTTGGCCAGGCTGGTCTCAAACTCCTGGCCTCAAGTGATCTGCCTGCCTCAGCCTCCCAAAGTGCTAGGATTGTAGGCGTGAGCCACCACGGCCAGCCCAACTAGCCCTATTATTAATGGAGTATTTTTAAATAGGTAGCTCAAAATAAGCATATGAAAAGATGCTCAACATCATTAGTCATTGAGGAAATACAAATCAAATCAAAGCAACAGTGAAAAAAATACTACATACCCACTAGAATGGTTAAAATGAAAAAGATTGTTAAATGAAATACAAAATGTTGGGAAAATGTGGAGCTTTCATGTGCTGTTGGTGGGAATGTAAAATGGTACAACTACTTTGTAAAACAGTTTGGCAGTTCGTTAAAAGTGTGGCCGGGTGCGGTGACTCACGCCTGTAATCCCAGCACTTTGGGAGGCAGAGATGGGTGGATCACGAGGTCAGGAGATCGAGACCAGCCTGGCTAACACGGTGAAACCCCGTCTCTGCTAAAAATATAAAAAATTAGCCGGGTGCAGTGGCGGGCGCCTGTAGTCCCAGCTACTCGGGAGGCTGAGGCAGGAGACTGGCATGAACCCGGGAGGTGGAGCTTGCAGTGAGCCAAGATCCCGCCACTGCACTCCAGCCTGGGCCACAGAGCAAGACTCCGCCTCAAAACAAAAAAAAAAAGGTAAGTGTACACTTACCATACAAACTAGACATTCCAAACTTAGGTACTGACCCAAGAGAAATGATAACATGTGCTGCACAAAAACGTATATGCAAATGCTTCTAACAGTTTTATCTGCAATAAGCAAAAGCTGGAAACAACTCAGTGTTGAAATGGTGAATCGATACACCAATTGTAGTAAATTCACAGAATTGAATACCACACAGCAATAAAATGAAATCAATTCCTGATACACACAACATGGATAAATCTCAAAGTAATAACGCAAGTGAAAAAAGCTGTTGCCCTGCAAAAAAAAGAGTACATACCATCTGCTTCCATTCATATCAAATTATTAAAAATTTTCAGATCATGGACTGTAAAAAAATATATATAAAATGTTAGCAAACATATAGTGAGAAAAGGTGATCAATGGTTGCTTAAGGAATGGGCAGAGTGAAGGAGGGATGGCTTACAAAGGGGCATGAAGTAGGCCAGGTATGGTGGCTCACACTTGTAATCCCAGCATTTTGGGAGGCTTAGGAGGGTGAATAACTTGAAGCCAGAGGTTTGAGACCAGCCTGGCCAACATGGCAGAACTCTGTCTCTAATAAAAAGTCCTGTCTCTACCAAAAACCCTGTCTCCACTAAAATGCCCTGTCTCTACTGAGTGTGGTAGCACAAGCCTGAAATCCCAGTTACTCAGGAGGCTGAGGCGCGAGAATCACTTGAACCCAGGAGCTGGAGGTTGCAGAAAGCCGAGATCACGCCACTGCGCTCCAGCCTACGCAACAGAGCAAGACTCTGTCTCAAAACAACCCAAAGGGGCATGAGGAAACTCATGGGGATGATAGACATGTTCATTGTTTTGTTTGTGGCAGTGGTTTCATGGAGAGATATATATATATGTGTGTGTGTATATATATGTCAAAACCGATGAAATGATACACCTTAAATATGTACAATTTATCATACATCAAGTATACTTCAATAAAGCTGTAGATTTCTTTTTTTAATGGGTAGCACATCTTTCTCTCTTTTCTTGGTGGATCAGACAAAAGGCTTAGAATGACCACAGCATGACAAGGAAGATTACAACAGAGACTTTCCTTCTTCTAGGAAACATACAAAAGAAGAGGGTGACAGAACAAAGGAAAGAGCATATTTAGTGATTTTATATTCTCCGCTACTCCTATGACAGGGACCACATTCCTTCCTTCAGAATGTTATTCGCAAAGTCAGAGACCACAGAAAGGAGGTTTTCCAATTTAAGAAAATCAACCTTGTGAATCATAATTCTGTCTTTCCACTTCACCAAGAGTCAGCAGGTGGTGCTAGTGACTAAAAAGTGACTTGACAGACAAGAGGCAAGTTTCCAGGAAAAGAAAAATTACCGTCTAAGATTATCTGATATGTTGACCATTTGAGAGAAAATATTAATAGGCATTTGCCAGAATTGACATTTAGGAAATAAATTGAAGACAGGAACATAGTAAACAAAGTAAAATTTTAAATAAATTATAATTGAACAATAAACAAAGGGTTATTCAAGACATGCATCAATATATACTACTTGGCTCCTTGATGGGTATCATTTACATAGTAATACTAATGTAAACACTGACTACTGATTCAACCAGAATTATGCTATAACTTTCTATTGGGAGGATGAGGTAAGGGGAAAGGAAAGGTGGGAATATAGCATGATGTAAGAGTTAAAATTTCAATTACTATAACCATAAGAGAGTAGATATGTCTAATATTTATTTTGTTTCTTTTTTTTTTTTTGAGACAGAGTCTCTCACGGTTGCCCAGGCTGGAGTGCAGTGGCAGAATCTCAGCTCACTGCAACCTCCGCATTCCGGGTTCAAGCGATTCTCCTGCCTCAGCCTCCCGAGTAGCTGTGACTACAGGCATGCACCACCAGACCCGTCTACTTTTTATATTTTTGATAGAGATGGGTTACACCATGTTGGTCAGGCTGGTCTCAAACTCCTGACCTCAAGAGATCCACCCACCTCAGCCTCTCAAAATATATATATAATGTTAGCAAATATATAGTGAGAAAAGGAGATCAATGGTTGCTTAAGGGATGGGCAGAGAGAAGGAGGAATGGCTTACAAAGGGGCATGAAGTAGGCTCTGTTGTTCTTACTCTGTTGCCAGACTGGGTGCAGTGGCCCAATCTCGGTTCACCCTATCCTCCACCTTTCAGGTTCAAGCAATTCTCATGCCTCAGCCTCCCAAGTAGTTGGGATTACAGGCATGAGCCACCACACCAAGCCTACGTGTATTTTTATATTTTCAACACCCAGTCTGGCACATGATTTGTTAATGTTTTAAAAGCGAAAATAGGCGCCGGGTCGCGGCTGGCTCAAGCCTGCCTAATCCCAGCACTTTGGGGAGGCCTGAGTACGGTGCGGATTCACCGGAGGTCGGAGATCGAGGACCATCCTGCGGCTAATCGCTGAAACCCCCGTCTCTACTAAAAAAAATACAAAAATAAAAACTAGCCGGGCGACGAGGCGGTGCGCCTGTAGTCCCAGCCTACTCGGGAGGCTGAGACAGGAGAATGGCGTTGCAACCCGCGGATGGCCGGAGCTTGCAGTGAGCTGAGAGCCGGCCACAGCACTCCGAGCCTGGGCGGCAGAGCCAAGACTCCGTCTCAAAAAAAAAAAAAAAAAAAAAAAAGGGAAAATAGGGCTAGGCCAGGTAAGTGGCCCGTAATCCCAGCACTTTGGGAGGCCAAGGCTGGCGGATCACCTGAGGCCAGGAGTTCGAGACCAGCCTGGCCAACATGGGAAACCCCATCTCCACTAAAAATACAAAAATTAGCCCAGCATGGTGGTGTGGCCTGTAGTCCCAGCTATTTGGGAGGCTGAGGCAGGAGAATCACTTGAACCCAGGAGGTGGAGGTTGCAGTGAGCTGAGATTTTGCCACTGCCACTCCAGCCTGGGTAATAGAGCGAGACTCTCTCTCAAAAAAAAAAAAAAAAAAAAAAAAAAAAAAAAAAAAAAAAAAAAAAAAAAAAAAAAAAAAAGGAAAGAAAAAAAAAGAAAAAGAAATATGAAGTGCATACTAGACGAAAAAGCTGAAAGAGGGGCAGGGTGCGGTGGCTCATGCCTGTAATCCTAGGCATGGATTTAAGAGGCCTAGGTAGGTGGATCCCTTGAGCCCAGGAGTTCGAGACCAGCCTGGGCAACATAGCAAAACCCTGTCTCTACAAAATATATAAAAATTAGCTGGGCATGGTGGTGTGTGCCTGCAGTCCCAGATACTTGGGAGGCTAAGGCAGGAGGATCACCTGAGCTCAGAGAGTCAAGGCTGCAGTGAGCCATGATCATGCCACTGCACTCTGGCCTGGGTGACAGAGTGAGATCCTGTTTAAAAAAAAAAAGCAATCCCAGCACTTTGGGAGGCCGAGACGGGCAGATCATGAGGTCAGGAGATCGAGACCATCCTGGCTAACACGGTGAAACCCCGTCTCTACTAAAATACAAAAAACTAGCCGGGCAAGGTGGCGGGCGCCTGTAGTCCCAGCTACTCGGGAGGCTGAGGCAGGAGAATGGCGTGAACCCGGGAGGCGGAGCTTGCAGTGAGCTGAGATCCAGCCACTGCACTCCAGTCCGGGCGACAGAGCGAGACTCCGCTCCAAAAAAAAAAAAAAAAAAAAAAGCAGGGGCGAGGGCCAGGTGTGGTGGTTCATTCTTATAATCCCAGCACTTTGAGAGGCCAAGTGGGGGCAGATCACTTGGGCCAGGAGTTCGAGACCAGCTGGCCAACATGGTGAAACCTCGTCTGTACTAAAAATACAAAAATTAGCCAGACGTGGTGGTGTGGGCCTGTAATCCCAGCTATTCGGGTGGCTGAGGTAGGAGAATTGCTTGAAGCTAGGAGGTGGAGGTTGCAGTGAGCCAAGATCGTACCACTGCTCTCCAGCCTGGGGCCGAGATTGCCCCACTGCACTCCAGCCTGGGTGACAGAGTGAGATTCTGTCTCAAAAAAAAAAAAAAAAAGAAAGATAAAGAAAACGGGGCTTGGGCTTGAGGACTGCTGTTTTTTGTAAAATCATTTAATATCATGTGATTTCTAACTACATGATGTTACATTACATTGATTAAAAAGAGGAGCATTTGGCTAGGTGCAGTGGCTCATGCCTGTAATCCTAGCACTTTGGGAGGCTGAGGTGGGAGGATCACCTGAGTTCAGGAGTTCAAGATCTGCCCAGCCAACATGGTAAAATTCTATCTCTACTAAAAATACAAAAATTGGGTCTGGGTGCAGTGGCTCACGCCTGTAATCCCAGCACTTTGGGAGGCCGAGGCGGGTGGATCATGAGGTCAGGAGATTGAGATCATCCTGGCTAACATGGTGAAACCCCGCCTCTACTAAAAATATAAAAAATTAGCCAGTCATGATGGCGGGTGCCTGTAGTCCCAGCTACTCGGGAGGCTGAGGCAGGAGAATGGCATGAACCTGGGAGGCAGAGCTTGCAGTGAGCCGAGATTGTGCCACTGCACTCCAGCCTGGGCAAGAGAGCAATACTCTGTCTCAAAAAAAAGAAAAAAAAAAATACAAAAATTATCGTGGTGGTGCATGCCTGTAATCCTAGCTACTTGGGAGACTGAGGCAGGAGAATTGCTTGAACCCAGGAGTCCGAGGTTGCAATGAGCTGAGATTGTGCCACTGCAGTCCAGTCTGGCAACAGAGTGAGACTCCCTCTCAAAAGAAAACCCAAAAACCAAAAAAAGGAGTATTTCTGGGCAGGTGCAGTGGCTCACGCCTGTAATCCCAGCATTTTGGGAGGCCAAGGCAGGTGGATCACTTGAGGTCTGGAGTTTGAGACCAGCCATGGACATGGCGAAACCCTGACTCTACTAAAAACACAAAAATTAGCCAGGCGTGGTGGCTGGCGCCTATAATCCCAGCTACTTGAGAGACTAAAGCAGGAGAAGCACTTGAACTGGGGAAGCGGAGGTTGTAGTGAGCCAAGATCGTGCCACTGCACTCCAGCCTGGACAACAGTGAGACTTCATCTCCCACCCTCAAAAAAAAAAAGGAGCATTTCCACCTTGGCCTGAGCTTTTTCCCCTTAACTTTGTGGCCATCTCAACCACTTCTCAGATCAACCAAACACCTCCCTCCCTACTATACTCCACCCTATGTACTTCATGGCAAGTTCCTTCCTACATTTCTTCTCAAGGAAACAGAGATAATAGCCATGGCCCAGTAATTATAGTTCTCAAAATCAGTGCCAGGAAACCATAACAGCACTAAGGAAAGGAAAGAAGACATAAAACTAGGAAATAAAAGGCCTTCCTTAATTTTTCTGTATACTCCCAAACCAAATTACTAATCATTTTTCCAACAATTAACAGAAGAAATAAGTTATATACGTTTCCTGAGATAAAAGTTATATAAATGGAGGGTGGGCTTTGAGAAACTGAAAAAGAAAAACCAGGAAGGATAACTAGATTCTACCTCCAATACAGGGCTATTTTGGAATCATTCTTTGCTATTGGTTCAAAGAACCATTTTTT
>NW_016803318.1:42752-50557 GCF_001698545.2 Rhinopithecus bieti
CTCACTTTGTCACCCAGGCTGGAGTGCAGTGGCTCAATCTTAGCTCACTGCAGCCTTGACCTCCTAGGTTCAAGCAATCCTCCTGCCTCAGCCCCCTAAGTAGCTGAGACTACTGTGCTAGCCACCACTCCCATCTAATTTTTTGGTTTTTGTATTTTTTGTATAGATGGGGTTTCGCCATGTTGCCCAGGCCAGTCTCGAACTCCTGGGCTCAAGCAATTCACCTACCTTGGCCTCCCAAAATGCAGGGATTACAGGTGTGAGCCACCACACCTGGCACAGAACCAATATTTTTAATATTAAGGGTTTCACATAGTCAGTCTTTGATACAACACTTCTACCTTTGAGAAACTAAGTCAAATTTTCAAAAAAGTAGGCTGGCTGGGAGCAGTGTCTCATGCCTGTAATCCCAGCGCTTTGGGAGGCCAAGGTAGGAGGACTGCTTGAGCCCGGGAGTTTGACACCAGCCTGGGCAACATGGTGAGACCCCCGTCTCTACAAAAAAATAAAAAATTAGCTGGTTGTGGTGGCACATGCCTGTAGTCCCAGCTACTTGGGAGGCTGAGGTGGGAGGACCACTTGAGCCCAGGAGGTTGGGGCTGCAGTGAGCTATGATCCCACTACTGCACTCTAGCCTGGGTGACAGAGCAAGACCCTGTCTCAATAAAAGAATTAAAAATAAATTAAAGGCCAGGTGCTGTGGCCCATACGTGTAATCCCAGTATTTTGGGAGGCTGAGGTGGGCGGATTGCTTCAGCTCGAGTTCAAGACCAGCCTGGGCAATATAGCAAAACCCCTTCTCCATAAAAAATACAAAAAAATTAGCTGGGAGTGGTGGTGTGTGCTTGTGGTCCCAGCTACTCAGGAGGCTAAGTTGGAAGGACTGCTTGAACCCAGGAGGTCGAGGCTGCAGTGAGCTGAGATTGCACCACTGCACTCCAGCCTGGGTGACAGAGTGAAATCTTGTCTCAAAAAATAAATAGATAAAATTTAAAACAAATTAATTAAAATGAAAATAAATGTAGAAATCAAGAGAAAGCTTTACAAAGGAGATAACTTTCTTTTTTTTTTTTGAGACAGAGTCTCCTCTGTCACCCAGGCTGGAGTGCAGTAGCGCAATCTTGGCTCATTGCAACCTCCACCTCCCAGGTTCAAGTGATTCTCCTGCCTCAGCCTCCCAAGTAGCTGGGATCACAGGCGCCCACCATCATGCCTGGCTAATTTTTGTATTTTCAGTTGAGACGAGGTTTCACCATGTTGGCCAGGTTGGTCTTGAACTCCTGACCTCAGGTTATCTGCCCGCCTTGGCCTCCCAAAGTGCTGTGAGCCACCACACCTGGCCAACATGATTTTTTTCTAAGGCTCAGGGACTCACTAGGAATTTTGTCCTTGCTGTGTGATCACAGGAGTCATTTGAGTTCTCTGAATCACAATATTCTCTTCTGCAAAATGTCTTTCTGCTTACCTAGTGAGAATAAAATGTTTGTGCAACTGTGTTATAATGCATAGATATAGATATATAGATGACAAAATATAATTAACAAAGAAAGTACTGACCGGGCACAGTGGCTCACGCTTGTAATCGAAGCATTTTGAGAGGCCAAAGCGGGTGGATCACCTGAGGTCGGGAGTTCAAGACCAGACTGACCAACATAGAGAAATCCTGTCTCTACTAAAAATACAAAATAAGCCAGAAGTGGTGGCATATGTCTGTAATCCCAGCTATTAGGGAGGCTGAAGCAGAAGAATCGCTTGAACCTGGGAGGTGGAGGTTGCGGTGAGCCGAGATCACCCCATTGCACTCCAGCCTGGGTGACAAGAGTGAAACTCTGTCTCAAAAAAAAAAAAAAAGTACTGACCTGGCACAGTGGCTCATGCCCATAATCCCAACATTTTGGAAGGTCGAGGTGGGAGGACCACTAGAGCCCAAGAGTTGGAGACCAGACTGGGCAACATAGCAAGACCCCTATCTCTACAAAAAACTTACAATTAACTAGGCATGGTGGTAGTCCCAGTTCCTCAGGAGGCTGAGGCCGGGGGTTGCTTGAGCCCAAGAGTCGGAGACTACAGTGAACTGATAGCATGACAGCACTCCAGCCTCAGAGATAACAGAGAGAGGCCCATCTCTTAAAAAAATTAATTTATTTTTTCAAAAGGCATTGATGGATCTAGAAAAATAAATAAATGTTTTAAAATTTTTTCTTAGAAAAGAAAGTATTAATTGTCAGTCTGGATAAAAAAAATAGAAACTTGTTTTAATGTATAATTTCTTTCCCTCAGTCATGAACACCACATTTCCTTCATCTGTTCCTTCTCATGATCAAGAATCATCTTTGTCACTCAGGGGAGTGATCTGGGCTGCTTCCGCTCTCAGAAAAGCTTTTACTTGTTTGAGACAATTCTTGGACTAAGAATTTTGACAGTATATTAAACTGCCCACTAGGTGGCAGAGCTGAGTCAACTGTATTTCTGAATTGTGTAAGAAATAATTTCTCAGAAAAGGGGAAGTTGGGTTGAGCACACAATGTCCCGTCTCCCTCATACTTATAAACACCAACGCAGTCCAATTTTCTTCTCACAGAAAAACAAACCATCACCTCTCGCCTCCTTACCGTCCCTGCTCTGATACGTACTTGGGCCATGGGCTTTGAGGAGGGACAAATATGATACAGTTTAGCATAAGAAATTGAAGTTGAGGTGTCAAGTCTAACAGTAATAAGAAATAATACTAGGATCTGAATTAGTGGTATATTCTATCCAGAGACATAACCCAATCTATCAATTCAATCAATCTATCTCTATATGTATGTGTGTGTGTGTGTGTGTGTATATATATATACATATTTTTTCTTTTTTTTGACATGGCGATTCAAGCCATCCTCCCACCTCAGCCTTCCAAGGAGCTGGGACTACAGGCGTGCACCATCACACACAGCTAACTTTTTTTATTTTTAGTAGAGACAGGGTTTCCCCATGTTGCCCAGGCTGGTCTCGAACTTGTGAGCTCAAGTGATCCGCCTGCCTCAGCCTCCCAAAATGCTGGGATTACAAGCGTCACTGCGCCCGGCCTCAATTTATATTTAACAATATATTTATTCTGTGAAATGTACTCTAATAGATGCTAGGAAGAATACAAAGATAAAAAAGGGCATAGTTTCTATTCTCTAAGAATTAATTAGGAGAGAAAAGGCACTTTACATGTCAGTGCTATGTGAGAAATATAAATGTGCTATGGAGTACTCCAAAGAAAATGAAAAAATATTTGATTGTAAGGTAAAAGATGAGGGGATTGGCTGGGCGTGGTGGTTCATACCTATAATCCCAGCACTTTGAGACGCTGAGGCAGGTGGATCGCTTGAGCTCAGGAGTTCAAGACCAGCCTGGACTACATAGTGAAACCCTGTCTCTACAAGTCTTTTGTTTTGTTTTGTTTTGTTTTCAAGTTAGCCAGGTGTGGTTGCATGCCCCTGTAGCCCCACTCAGGAGGCTGAAGTGGGAGGATTGCTTGAACCTGAGAGATCGAGGCCACAGTGAGCCATGATAGCACCACTGTACTCCAGCCTGGGTAAAAGAGTGAGACTCTATCTAAAAAAAGAAAAAAAGTGAAGGGATTGAGGGGATTGGGAAGCAAGAAACGTTTTTGTTTTTGCTTTGTTGTTTTGAGATAGAGTCTTACCCTGTCACCCAGGCTGGAGTACAGCGGCATGATCTCAGCTCACTGCAACCTCCACCTCCCGGGTTCAAGCAATTCTCCTGCCTCAGCCTCCCGAGTAGTTGGGACTACAGGCACCTGCCACCACGCCCAGCTAATTTTTGTATTTTCATTAGAGATGGGGTTTCACCGTGTTGGCCAGGCTGGTCTCAAACTCCTGACCTCAGTGATCCACCCGCCTCAGTCTCTCAAAGTGCTGGGATTACAGGTGTGAGCCACCGCACCCAGCCAAGAAAAGTTTAATAGAGGAAAAATTATTTGGCTGTCTACAGAAGACTGGGTAAAATTTCAAAAAGCAGAGATGGGGAAGGACAGGCATTCCAGGTATAAGGAAAAATGTAAGCAAAGACGTAAAGACAGAGAAGGATATATTAAGGGAACACTGAGTACTCAGTTTTGGCTGAAGTATAGGGTACATATATGAGGAAATAGTGGGAAATGAATGAGAAAATTTGGTTGAGGACATTTCATGAAGGTTTTAAATGCCAGGTTGAAGCATTTAAATGTGATTCAGTAAGCAACACATTTTGCAGTATTATAGGAACACACAGGAACTCAATTTTGTGAGATTAATCTAGTGATGTTCTACAGATTACAGCAGGAAAATTAGTTAAAAGCTATTAATCTAGGCAAAAGTAACAAAAACATGAACCAGAATGGTGGCAGTAGAATAAGAAATAGGAGATAGGTGCTAGAAACACTAGAAAGACGGCTCTATAGAATTCAGCAGTTGACTGGACGTGGGGCATGCCAGAGAGGAAGGAATTAAAGGCAATCCCTAGATTTTAAGCCTTTATAACTAGGGGAATGTATAATGGTTCTATTAAAACAAACAAGGGGGCTGGGTGCAGTGGCTCATACCTATGATACTAGCACTTTGGGAGGCCAAGGTGGAATGATCCCTTGAGCCCAGGAGTTTGAGACCAGCCTGGGTAACAAAAGGAGATCCCATCTGTACCAAAAATGAAAGAATTAGCTGGGAATGGTGGCCATGCCTGTGGTCCTAGCTACTTGGGAGGCTGAGGGAGGAGGATCCCGTGAGCATGGGAGTTCAAGGTTGCAGTACGCTATGATCCCACCACTGCACTTCAACCTGTGTGACACAGCAAGAACTCGTCTCAAAAAGAAAGAAAGAAGGGGGAAGGGGGGAAACAAGGCAAAGAAATGGGTTTGAGGACCAAGGAAAGATCATGAATTCATTATTAGACAAGCTGAATTTGAGATACCAGCTATAACTTTGGAGACAGGCTAAAGGTATAGCATAGATTTAAAGTAATTTACACAGAGTGATGTACAGATAGTCAAACTGAAAAGTGAAACTTCAAGAAAGAAAAGGAGAAGGCCAAGGACAAGCCCTTAAGAAAAATTTTCAGGTAGTAGAAAAAAAAGAATTGTTAGCAAAGGAGAAAAGGATGAAGTCCAAAAGTCAAGGTAAGTATTTAAAATTTTAAAAGATGGCAGTTTTCAAATTATATAGAAGTCAAAAGGAATAAAGCCTATAAAACGTACTCTGATTGGCCGGGCGCAGTGGCTAATGCCGGTAATCCCAGCACTTTCGGAGGCCAAGGCGGGTGGATCACCTGAGGTCAGGAGTTCCAGACCAGCCTGGCCAGCATAGTGAAACCCTGTCTCTACTGAAAACACAAAAATTAGCCGGGCGTGGTGGCACGTGCCTGTAATCCCACCTACTCGGAAAGCTGAGGCAGGAGAATTGCTTGAACCCAGGAGGCGGAAGTTGCAGTGTGCCAAGATCACGCCATTGCACTCCAGCCTGGGCAACAGAGCGAGACCCTGTCTCAAACAAAACAAAACAAAACAAACCCTACGTTGATTTTGCCAGGCACGGTGGCTCATGCCTGTAATCCCAGCACTTTGGGAGGTAGAGACAGGTGGATCACTTGAGGTAAGGAGCTTGAGAGGAGCCTGACCAACATGGCGAAACCTGGTCTCTACTAAAAATAAAAAATTAGTTTGGCATGATGGCACACCTCTGTAATCCCAGCTACTTGGGAGGCTGAGGCAGGAGAATTGCATGAACCCAGGAGGCAGAGGTTGCAGTGAGCCAAGATCGCACCAATGCACTCCAACCTGGGTGACAGAGCAAGACTCCATTTCAAAAAAAAAAGGAAATGAAAATAAAAACTACTCCAATTTCCTCTAGAGACCTTGAAGAAAATCGTTTCAGAGAGACCAGAAGGCAGACTACAAAGGGACAAGTTCAGTCCAGAGAGAGAGCTGATACAGGTTATTCTCTTAAGAAATCTGACAGTAGAAGAAGAATACCGCCTGGGCACGGTGGCTCATGCCTGTAATCTCAACACTTTGGGAGGCCGAGGTGGGTGGATCACTTAAGGTCCGGAGTTTGAGACCAGCCTGGCCAACATGGTGAAACCCCATCTCTACTAAAAATACAAAAATTAGTTGGGCTTGATGGCAGGTGCCTGTAATCCCAGCTACTTGGGAGGCTGAGGCAGAAGAATCACTTGAACCGGGGAGGCAGAGGTTGCAGTGAACTCAGATCGAGCCACTGTACTCCAGCCTGGGTAACAGAGTGAGACTGTCTCAAAAAAAAAAAAAAAAAAAAAAAGAATACAAGAATACTGTAACAGCATGAGAAGGGAAATAAGATATTTTTATCATGTATAAAGGCAACTTTAAGAACTATGGCCCAGCACAGTGGCTCACGCCTGTAATTCCAGCACTTTGGGAGGCCGAGGTGGCTGGATCATTTGAGACCAAGAGTTCAAGACCAGCCTGGCCAACGCCTGTAATCCCAACTACTCTGGAGGCAGAGGAGAATCGTTTGAACCTGGGAGGCAGAGGTTGCAGTGAGCCAAGATCATGTCATTGCACTCCACCCTGAGTGACAGAGTGAGACTCTATATAAAAAATAAATAAATAAAGCCGGGCATGGTGGCTCAAACCTGTTATCCCAGCATTTTGAGAGGCCAAGGCGGGTGGATCACCTGAGGTCAGAAGTTCAAGACCAGCCTGGCCAAAAGGGTGAAACCCTGCCTCTACTAAAAATACAAAAAAATTAGCTGGGCATGGTGGTGGGTGCCTATAATCCCAGCTACTAGGGAGGCTGAGACAGGAGAATCACTTGAACCTGGGAGGCGGAGGTTGCAGCAAGCCGAGATTGCGCCACTGCACTACAGCCTGGGTGACAGAGTAAGACCTTGTCTCAAAAGTGAATAGATAAATAAACGAAGCTAATTACAAAAAAAAAAAAAAAAAAGAAAGAAAGAAAGAAAAGAAAAGAAGAACTACCTTTAGGAAGTTACTATAAGGGCCTTCAGAAAGAAAAAAAAATTTTTTTTTTTTTTGAGATGGAGTGTTGCTCTTATTGCCCAGGCTGGAGTACAATCTTGGCTCACCGCAACCTCCACCTCCCAGGTTCAAGCAATTCTCCTGCCTCAGCCTCCCGAGTAACTGGGATTATAGGCATGCACCACCACACCCAGCTAATTTTTTATTATTAGTAGAGACAGGGTTTCTCCTTGCTGGTCAGGCTGGTCTCGAACTCCTGACCTCAGTTGATCCACCTGACTCAGCCTCCCAAAGTGCTGGGATTACAGGTGTGAGCCACCGGGACACCCAGCCAAAAATAACTATCTTAAATGAGCCTACAATACCTCCGAACAAGTTAATTCAGCCCGTCTCCCCATCTTGCCATGACATTGGACAATACTGAGATCTCTGTCCTTTGCTTATCATAGTAGAAAAACTGATCTCAGTAAACATAAAATGTGGGCTTTCAGCTGAGATATTTTTAAAAGTTAAAACTAAATTAAAAAACAAGATTGGACATGGTGGCTCATAACTATAATTCCAGCACTTTGGGAGGCCAAGGTGGGTGGATCGCTTGAGCCCAGAAGTTCCAGACCAGCGGAGGCAACATGGCAAGACTCCATCTCTACCAAAATATACAAAAATTAGCCCGGCATGTGCCTGTAGTCCCAGTTACTCAGGAGGCCAAGGTGGAAGAATCACCTCAGCCCTGGAGGTTGAGGTTATAGTGAGACATGGTCATGTCACTACACTCCAGCCTGGTGACAGAGTAAGATCCTTTTTCTTTTTTTTTTTTTTTTTT
>NW_016803318.1:51027-63149 GCF_001698545.2 Rhinopithecus bieti
CGGCCGATCCTTTTCAAAAAAAAAAAAAAAAAAATTAGCTGGGTATAGTGTGTGTTCCTAGTGGTTCCCACAACTGAGCTATGCTTGTGCCACTGTACTGTAGTCTGGGCAAGAACAAAATAAACAAATAGATAGTAAAGAGAATCCTGGGTTTGGAGAGTGGCTCCACCAGATACTAGCTTAGGTCCCAGGTCAAGTCACTTAACCAAAATAAGAACTGGTTTTTAAAAAAGTAAAAGACTGCTAGAGTCCCCTTTAACTCTAAAATTCTCTGAGTCTTGCCCTGAATCCTTTATAAGACTGTTGTGAGAATCAAACAAGATACTGTGCATCAAAGCACTGAGAGCCAAGACAACACATTAGAGTACATACTTTTAGACAGATGCGGGTTCAAGATCTTGCTCTACTTACAAAATCTGTGACCTCAGGCAAATTACTTCACTTCTGAGCCTGACTGAACCAACACTGAGTCACAAGGTTATTCAGAGAATTAAATGAAACAATCTAATCTCAAATACTTTCTAGAACAACATGACAGATGACCTTATACATATCACTGACATAATTATATAAAGGACCAGGTTCATTATAGGTGCTCAACAAACGGCAATTACTTAAAAAGTCACTTGGAACTCTAACATGCTATACAATTTTTTTTTTTTTTTATACTTTAAGTTCTAGGGTACATGTGCATAACGTGCAGGTTTGTTACATATGTATACTTGTGCCATGTTGGTGTGCTGCACCCATCAACTCGTCAGCACCCACCAAGTCATCATTTATATCATGTATAACTCCCCAATGCAATTCCTCCCCCTAATTTTTTTTTTTTTTGAGACGGAGTCTCACTCTGTCACCCAGGCTGGAGTGCCGTGGTGCGATCTCAGCTCACTGCAAGCTTCGCCTCCAGAGTTCACGCCATTCTCCTGCCCCAGCCTTCCAAGTAGCTGGGACTACAGGCGCCTGCCACCACGCCCGGCTAATTTTTTTGTATTTTTTAGTAGAGATGGGGTTTCACCGTGTTGGCCAGGATGGTCTCGATCTCCTGACCTCATGATCTGCCCACCTTGACCTCCCGAAGTGCTGGGATTACAGGCATGAGCCACCGCGTTGAGCCTATTTTTTTTTTTAAACAGAGCTAGGGTCTCACTACAATGCCCAGGGTGGTCTTGAATTCCTGGCCTCAAGCGATCCTCCCATTTCAGCCTCCCAAAGTGCTGGGATTACAGGCATGAGCCACCACACCTGGCTTACAATTGTTAATTGATTCTTATTTATCTATGACTTGGGCAGTCTTCAAACTCCTAATTTGCCTCTAAATTCCTTAGGGAAAAAATTGAAAGGGAAAAGGTGCCTATAATCCCAGCACTTTGGGAGGCCGAGGTAGGCGGACTGCTTGAGCAGGAGTTTGAGACCAGCCTGGCCAACATGGCAAAACCTCATCTCTACCAAAAATACAAAAATTACCTAGGCGTGCTGGAGCACATCTATAGTCCCAGCTACTCGGGAGGCTGAGGTGGGAGGATTGCTTGAGCCTGGGATGTGGAGGTTTCAGTGAGCCAAGTGACACTGCATTCCAACCTGGGTGAGAGTGAGACCCCATCTTGAAAAAAAAAAAAAAGAGAGAGAGAGAAAGGAAAATGGGTAAGGGTAAAAGGGAAGTTTGGAGAGTAGAGGTGACAGAAGTGATTAAAAGGACCAAGAAAGGGCTTTGTTCTGCATTAAGAACTATGAGTCTTCATGTCCTAAACGTTTGTCAGGCCACAGGTTAAAGAAAAGAGGAATGCAATCAGTGTCTTGTCTCTGACTGGCAACAAAGTGCTGGCTTTATTCTATCACTTGCATTAAAGCAAACAAACAACAATCACCACTTGGTTTCCTGTTGGCACTAGGACTGAAGAGGGTAGAGAAGGGGCTGATAAAGATGATCCAACTTGCAAAACTCTTGGACTGTGCCCTACTTTGCTGTTCCTCCTTGGCCCACGTCTTTTCCCAAACCTCACAAGCTTTTTTATACCCTGATTTTAGGACAAGAGTTTACAAAACGTCTTTCTTCTTAGACCCAAGAACTGGGAAAGGAGAATCAGGGGCAGATTTTATCAGAATACCAGGTTACAAGGTGAAAGGTTGTAAACAACTGTGTCCAGGAGGGCTCCACTTCAGAACATGTCTTGGCTACAGGCCTAGTAGGCAGCAGCTGCTGCCAAAGCTAAATAATTTTTTGGCATTTAAAGGAACCCAGGCATAACACAGAGCAATGTAGTCTGTAGTGAGCTCTGCAAATGGGAAGATACGAGGAAACTATCAGAATGAGAGCCCAGGAAACTCAGAATGAGAGAATTGTCATAGGATTTTTAAAAACTCAGCAATTCAGTACTTCAGAGACGTGCCCAAATAAATATCAGTGTTCCCTTTTCTTAAGATGTCCCATATTACCACCACCCTGATCCATCACTAGCCACCATCTTTCCTATTCCCTCAAAATGTACGTAAAGATTATCAGTATTTAACAATATTGACTATGTAGTTAACAATATTGATTCATATATTTGTCAGCATTTTGATGTTTGATATTTACACTTTCTTTCTTTCTTTTTTTTTTTTTGTTGTTGTTGTTGTTGTTGAGACGGAGTCTCGCTCTGTCGCCCAGGCTGGAGTGCAGTGGCCGGATCTCAGCTCACTGCAAGCTCCGCCTCCCGGGTTTATGCCATTCTCCTGCCTCAGCCTCCCGAGTAGCTGGGACTACAGGCGCCCGCCACCTTGCCCGGCTAGTTTTTTGTATTTTAGTAGAGACGGGGTTTCACCGTGTTAGCCAGGATGGTCTCGATCTCCTGACCTCGTGATCCGCCCGTCTCGGCCTCCCAAAGTGCTGGGATTACAGACTTGAGCCACCGCGCCCGGCCCTATAGTTACACTTTCATACCCATCCAACTAAACGTTCTCCCAGAAGCCACAATTTAGGAACTTTTAAAATTACTGGCAGGGCGCGGTGGCTTACCCTGTAATCCCAGCACTTTGGGAGGCCAAGGTGGGTGGATCACGAGGTCAGGAGATTAAGACCATCCTGGCTAACACGGTGAAACCCTGTCTCTACTAAAAATACAAAAAATTAGCCGGGCACAGTGGCGGGTGCCTGTAGTCCCAGCTACTTGGGAGGCTGAGGCAGGAGAATGGCGTGAACCCGGGAGGCGGAGCTTGCAGTGAGCTGAAATCGCACCAGTGCACTCCAGCCTGGGAGACAGCGGGACTCCAAAAAAGAGAAAAATTACTTCAGTCAGGCCGGGCACAGTGGCTCATGCCTGTAATCCCAGCACTTTGGGAGGCCAAGGTGGGTGGATCACTTGAGATCAGAAGTTCAAGACTATCTTGGGCAAACGGTGAAACCCTGTCTCTACTAAAAATAAAAAATTAGCTGGGCGTGGTGGCACATGCCTGTAATCCCAAGTACTTGGGAGGCTGAGGAGGAAAATCGCTCAAACCCAGGAGGCGGAGGTTGCAGTGAGCCAAGTTCGGGCTACTGCACTGCAACCTAGGCAACAGAGTGAGATTCTATCTTAAAAAAAATTACTTCAGAGTCCCACCTCCTCTACTCCCAGTAACTCAATCAATATTGTTAACCAACTGGAAACACCTCAAGCCTAGTTGCTTAGAACAGGGTGCCGCCTCAAACACGCCCTAAGGATCAACAAGTTCCTGCGGTTTGATGCGTGTGTGTGTGTGTGTGTGTGTTTTCCAAGAGACTCATGATGCCTATTCTTGAGCTTGTTTAATATTGGGGTTGAGTTGTAACTTGTTAGCCTTGGGGTGTCAATCCAGCTAGGGTGTCTGAGGAAGGAAGAGGTCTCCTTAACAGCAATGAATAGGTTTCTTTTTTGCTGATTGGGTAGGGTTTCAATATACTTGAATGCTTCTTAGTTACTTCCCCATCTCAATCTTGGGACATTATCTTCCTCTTTCCAGCTCAAGGAATGAGATAATAATCTTCTGATACCCCAGCACAGATATGGGAACGGTCTATGAATCAAAGGAAAGGGGGAAGAATCCCTGCACTTCTGCATACAGGTTTTTCTTATTACATTTAAGAGTAAGTTCTCAGCACTCAGCTCCTAAAGCATCTCACAGCCAGCAGGGGAAAATCCATCTGACAGCTGGCCAAACGAAACCAACAAAGAATTAAACCAACAAAGGGAGGGTAGGGTCTCTTCTGGCTTGAATTTATAGTGCTCTGGTGACCGATCTTTCTTCTCTTTTCCTTCTTACTGTTTTCTAAACCGTTTAGGGAAAAACCTTTGAAAATATTTTTAAAAATTCTTCCTTCAAACAGGTGTGTGGCCATCTCTCCACTGGAAATTTGTATATAAACAAGAGGACTTTCTTGCTTTTAACCAGATTTATGGATGTATATTTGATTTAGTGAGTTGGGAGAGGGGAGGGAGACAAGAAAGAGTGAACATAACTCTGGAAGAAAGTGAAAAAAGTGAAGCATCCTTGTTTCCCCCCCCTCCCCTTTCCTTTTCCTCCATAAGCAGGTAGGGAGTGAGAGATTATTAGCGCCTGGACACACCTCACTAAAGAGCTAATGAGGTAAATGGGAAACACAGACAAAGTGTTCCCCAACTTTGCAGGCAGAAATTGAAGAGATAACAGGATAAGCAACAGGATGTAAACACGCCTGTCCTATTTCCGTGCCAGAGAACAGAGAGAACGGAAGGGGGGGGGTGACGAACAGCACAGGCACGCAGCCCCCAGCCCTAGCCCCAAGGGATTGGAACCGGAAGGAGAAGACATCAGTCCCACAGCCGCAATGAGGCCTGAGAGTTCTCCTTTCCCTCAGAGACGGTGGTGTTTTTTTACATTTAATAGGGATGCGGGGCAAGAGAAAGACAAAGGGGCTGTTCCTTAACAGTAACACGAAGCATTCTGCGCTCCACGGCCCCAAACCTAAAAGTATTCTTGGAGCTATGGGATTTTCACACACTTGCTATTTACGAGCCATGAATAAACGACAGACTCTAATTGCACTGGCTAAGACTAGGCATGAAATTCCCTCATAAGCACATTTTCTTTTTACCTCAAAACACCGCTCTCAGACCAGAAACGTCCACACCCGCCCTCCGATGGCCTGTCGCCCTGGCTAGGTTTTAGGATCAGTGGGATCCTCCTTCCACTGGGCCCGGGTGAAGACTCAACATCCCCCTCCTTCCCCTCATTCCTCTCCTTCCCCCCTCCCTGCACCGCTCCCGAGCACAACAACCATTTTCCCCGCCAGGAGCACACCGTGTCCACGCGCCTCAGCGATCTCACTGATTGGTCGGGCTCCTGGTAAACAAGGACCGGGCAGCCAATGGGAGGGATGTGCACGAGGGCAGCACGAGCCTCGGGCCCAGCGCTCGCGTGGCTCTTCTGGCCGGGGCTTCTATATAGAGCCTTTTCCGCCTGCTGCTTGAAACTAACCTCGCTTTCTCTGTGAAGGGGTGCGTGCGGATATCAGAGCTCTTCTCCAGCAATCGGGGGAAAGAAGACTTTTTCTCTGAAATCGCTTAGTGTAACCAGCGGCGTAAATTTTTTGGACGCCTCTTCGGAAACCTAGTAGTTAAAATTCATTTGTTTAAGAATATCTTCATTCCTTAGGAAGAGTGAAATAATTTACTGTAAAAGAGTTTCCTCGATTTGGTGCTTTTTTTTAATTCTTCCACGGTCTTTTCTAACTCTCAAACCAACTCAGTCCCATCATGGTGATGTTCAAGAAGATCAAGTCTTTTGAGGTGGTCTTTAACGACCCTGAAAAGGTGTACGGCAGTGGTGAGAAGGTGGCTGGCCGGGTGATAGTGGAGGTGTGTGAAGTTACTCGTGTCAAAGCCGTTAGGATCCTTGCTTGCGGAGTGGCTAAAGTGCTCTGGATGCAGGGATCCCAGCAGTGCAAACAGACTTCGGAGTACCTGCGCTATGAAGACACGCTTCTTCCGGAAGACCAGCCAACAGGTAAGCGGCCCAATTCATTGTTGGAGGGTGAAAGCTGATTAGAGAAGAGAATTGAAAGGAATCCACAAAACTATACGAAATGTTTTAAGTTGCTCAGTTTGAGTGGTGTGAATTACACAGTTACTTCCTTTTTTCTAATTTGCAGACATTTCCCCCCCTCCCCAAAAAAAGGGGTGGTTTGTACAGTTTTTTATGGTGCTGTGTCCCAAAGGTGATTCTGAGGGGCATTGCCTCGAATAGTTAAAAATCTTACGTGTGCATTAGTTGCTTATTCTTTGCCTACTTCCTGTTTGAAATGTTAGTGGGGAACTGTCCTGGGTGAATCTTTAAAAGCATTGCAGGGCAACTTGAGAATTTGCTGCCCAACAAAATACAACAGAATTTCTCTTTAAGAACAACATGGGATGATTAAAATACCTATCTGTGGGATATAATTGGGGGTACTTCAATACCTTGCATGCCACCCAAGCATTCCTTATCACACAGATGCATTTTAAGTGTAACAGGAAGCCTAATGGCTACTCGATTTTCTTTCCCTTCAGGTGAGAATGAGATGGTGATCATGAGACCTGGAAACAAATATGAGTACAAGTTCGGCTTTGAGCTTCCCCAGGGGTAAATATCAGCTAAATGCATCTTTGAACTTTTCTGTCTAAAATACCTTGTCCTCCTTTGATCACTTAATGTTCCTTGGAGAGCATTTAAAAATTTTCATTTTCTTGACACAGGCCTCTGGGAACATCCTTCAAAGGAAAATATGGGTGTGTAGACTACTGGGTGAAGGCTTTTCTTGACCGCCCCAGCCAGCCAACTCAGGAGACAAAGAAAAACTTTGAAGTAGTGGATCTGGTGGATGTCAATACCCCTGATTTAATGGTGAGATTTGTTTTAAAGATTATAGTCTTCTGGGTCACAGGGATGATAAATCAGATGTCTTGGGCATTAGATTGAAGCATCTCAAAACACCTTTTTGTTCCCTTCTACATAGGCACCTGTGTCTGCTAAAAAGGAAAAGAAAGTTTCCTGCATGTTCATTCCTGATGGGCGGGTGTCTGTCTCTGCTCGAATTGACAGAAAAGGATTCTGTGAAGGTAAAATCCTAGTGCTTATGGCAGGCAGATATAACAGGAACTGGGTTTAGGGGGCAAGGGCATGGGACTGGGGTAGAGGAAATGTCATTAACTATACTGAGTTATCAGTAAGTTTTCATTTTTCTCTTTCCTAGGTGATGAGATTTCCATCCATGCTGACTTTGAGAATACATGTTCCCGAATTGTGGTCCCCAAAGCTGCCATTGTAGCCCGCCACACTTACCTTGCCAATGGCCAGACCAAGGTGCTGACTCAGAAGTTGTCATCAGTCAGAGGCAATCATATTATCTCAGGGACATGTGCATCATGGCGTGGAAAGAGCCTTCGGGTTCAGAAGATCAGGCCTTCTATCCTGGGCTGCAACATTCTTCGAGTTGAATATTCCTTACTGGTGAGTAGATGCAGGGTGGGTTCAGCAGAGAAATTGTTCATCTGTTACCATAACTGTCTTGTTTTTCCGGAGCTCTGGTCTAACAAACTACCATCTTCCTTTTCTAGATCTATGTTAGCGTTCCTGGATCCAAGAAGGTCATCCTTGACCTGCCCCTGGTAATTGGCAGCAGATCAGGTCTAAGCAGCAGAACATCTAGCATGGCCAGCCGGACCAGCTCTGAGATGAGTTGGGTAGATCTGAATATCCCTGATACCCCAGAAGGTGAGCCAGACCTAATGTCTTTTCTTCATTTCTGGTCTACCTGGGTTTGTAAAATTGTAATGGTCCAGCATTTCTTGGGCAGGCTTCTTATGTGGCCATATTTTCTTTTCTAGCTCCTCCCTGCTATATGGATGTCATTCCCGAAGATCACCGATTGGAGAGCCCCACCACTCCTCTGCTAGATGACATGGATGGTGCTCAAGACAGCCCTATCTTTATGTATGCCCCTGAGTTCAAGTTCATGCCACCACCTACTTACACTGAGGTGAGAATTGTCATATTTACTGTTAAATTTGTCCTAAGCTTTCTATAAGAAGTTGACTTAGAGGGATTGCTAAACTGGTTTGTTCTTTCAGTTCTTACCTGAACTGAAATAGTCTGTTTCTTCCTTTAGGTGGATCCGTGCATCCTCAACAACAATGTGCAGTGAACATGTGGAAGAAAAGAAGCAGCTTTCCCTACTTGTTTCTTTTTGTCTCTCTTCCTGGACTCTCACTTTTTCAGAGACTTAATAGTCTCTGCAATGGAGTGTGGATCCACCTTAGCCTCTGACTTCCCGATGCAGGAGGTGGTCAGCAGGCAATCTCCTGGGCCTTAAAGGATGTGGACTCATCCTCAGCCAGCGCCGATGTTGTGATACAGGGGTGTTTGTTGGATGGGTTTAAAAACAGCTAGAAAAACTCAGGCCCATCCATTTTCTCAGATCTCCTTGAAAATTGAGGCCTTTTGGGTAGTTTCGGGTCAGGTACAAATGGCCTCCTGGCATAAGCTTTTCAAGGTTTCTTGGAGGCTTTGTGCAAATTGTGATAACCACTTTGGACCTTGAACTTACGTATCTATCATGTGGAGAAGAGCCAATTTAGCAAACTAGGAAGATGAAAAGGGAAATTGTGGCCAAAACTTTGGGAAAAGGAGGTTCTTAAAATCAGTGTTCCCCTTTGTGCACTTGCAGAAAAAAAAGAAAAACCTTGTAGGGCTGATTTGATGGACATTTGGAGAGAGCTTTCTTTGTGATTATAAAAAAAGAAGCTAGCTGCTCTATGGTCATCTTTGCTTAGAGTATACTTTAACCTGGCTTTTAAAGCAGTAGTAACTGTGCCCCACCAAAGGTCTTAAAAGCCATTTTTGGAGCCTATTGCACTGTGTTCTCCTATTGCCAATATTTTCATATGGGAGGATATTTTTCTCTTCATGCAAGTCCTTGGAATTGATTCTAAGGTGATGTTCTTAGCACTTTAGTTCCTGTCAAATTTTTTGTCCTCCCCCCTCCACCATCTTCAATGTAAGCTGAAACTCGTCTACTATGTCTCTAGGGGTAAGCCCAAAGACAAAAAGAAAAAACTGTTAACTACTTTTGAGATTGCCCCAATGTACAGAATTACATAATTCTAAGACTCAAATCATGTGAAAGGGTTGCTGCTGTCAGCCTTGCCCACTGTGACTTCTCCAAACCCAAGGAGGAACTCTCGATCAAAATGCCCAACACTGATCAGAATCTCCAAATACTGGCATGAGAAACTAGAGGGCAGGTCTTCACAAAAGCCCTTCGAACCCCCTTCCTGCCCTGTATTAGGAGATAGGGATATTGGCCCCTCTCTCACTGCAGCTGCCAGCACTTGGTCAGTCACTCTCAGCCATAGCACTTTGTTCACTGTCCTGTGTCAGCACTGAGCTCCACCCTTTTCTGAGAGTTACTGCAGCCAGAAAGTGTGGACTGAAGGTGGTTTCATGTTTTTGTATTATGTATCTTTTTGTATGATAAAGACTATATTTTGTACTTCACCAGATATATTTTACCCCAGATGGGGATATTCTTGTAAAAAATAAAATAAAGTTTTTTTAATGGGGAAAAAAAAATGTCTGTGAGATGGTTTTGGAGAAGCTTTTGGAAAGAAGGTGTGCCTAAAGGCGTCTTCCTCTACTTAACAATCCACACCAGTGAAAACCTCGTGGAGAAAACACTCCCTATGGACCCTAAGGAATGTCGGCAGAGTAGGGGCTGGAGGTGAAAAGGGAACAGTTTGAGGCATGTTTCATTCAGATTCACTGAAGAGCTATACTGGGATTTTCTGGTTGTCTAGTTTTCCAAGTCCATAGCTAATCATTACTAAATTCCTTCAGTTTTGGAGTTCATGAGTTCTTGAAATACAGGGAAATGATGTTTATGAGGGAATTTGAAAGAAAAGAGTGGAGGTGCCTTTTTTTTTTTTTTTTTTTTTTAAAGACAGTCTCACCTAGGCTGGAGTGTGGTAGCATGATCTTAGCTCACTGAGCCTTGACCTGGGCTCAAGTGAACCTCCCCATCTCAGACTCCCACATAGCTGGGCTACAGGCACACACCACTACACTCAGCTAATTTTTATACTTTTTGTAGAACTGGGGTTTTGCCATGCTGTCCAGGGTGGCCTCAACCTTCTGGGCTCAAGTGATCTGCTGGCCCTGGCCTCCCAAAGTGTTGGGAATACAGGCATGAGACACCACACCCGGCTGAAGATCCCTTTTTCATAATTTGGTTTTATCATAAAGTTTCTTCCCAGTGTAAACTTGATTTATATACTAACAAGGATAACTATTCAGGACTTAAGAGGTTATAGAGCTATGAGTATTCTTTGGAGGCAGCTAACCATTTTTTGTTTTCACAATTCCTATTCAAGCACATAACTCAGTAAACGTTTGCTAACTATTCAACTCCACCCTCATCCCTTAGATGCTTTGGTGGTTCCTATTCCTTGTAGGGTAATGGTAGTTGAGTACTACTACTATTAGTAATTGTCTAAACATGGGATTAAACAATCCCATGTTTAATTGGTGTGATTTTCATTCTTTTTTTTTTTGACATAGAATCTTGCTGTCTCCTAGGCTAGAGTGCAGTGGCCCAATCTTGGCCCACTGCACCCTCCGCCTTCCAGGTTCAAGCGATTCTCCTACCTCAGCCGCTTGAGTAGTTGGGATTACAGGCATGAGCCACCTTGCCCAGCTAATTTTTGTATTTTTAGTAGAGACTGGGTTTCACCATGTTGGCCAGGCTGGTCTTGAACTCCTGACTTCCCATGATTCACCTGCCTCAGCCTCCCAAAGTGCTCACAGGTGTGAGCCACCACGCCTGGCAGTGATTTTCATTCCTAAAGAACTGACAGGTGAGAAACCCTGGGATGGCTAATTTAAATCTTTGCACATATCTGGTCCTGGCCCTTATTTGGGGAACTGGCTTTTCTGAGGACTTCCACAAACTAATTCCAAATAACAGGCACCTGGAAATTCTACATGAAATCAATGTAGGGTGTTATAGCCCTAGCTACTCACGAGGCTGAGGCTAGAGGATCATTCAAGCCCAGAAGTTCTAGATTACAGTGAGCTATGATTGCACCACTTGCACTGCAGCCTGGGGGACAGATTTTACCTCGAAAATAAATAAATACATGATAAGCAAACTAAAATCAATGTGAATTTAATAGAAAGAGATTTAAAAGATCCTTTTCTATTTCAATCTTCATTTTTCGTTTATCTTCCATTTTCCATAGTACACTCCTCCCTCTCTTTGTCTCTCTTTCATTACCAAAGTGTCAGTCTCTATTTCTACCTATTGCCAAGGTGACTTTCACCTGAACTCTCTGCCCCTTTCTCACCTGTTCAAGAATTTAGTGGCTCCTCCCCTTCAAATCTGTGACCAGGAAATTAGGTCAAAGTTGATGGAAAAGTTTTTTCTGTAGCTTGTTTTCCAGGGACTAGAGGGGTGAAGCAATGACAAAAACAGGCCAGAAAGCAGGACAAAGGAATGCAGAGACCATGGAGTACATGAGCCTGGTTGTTTGTGTGCACAGTCGGGCTACCAGTACCCAATATGAGAAGAGGGATGGCTTCGAAAGGATAGATAACTTTATACCCAAGGCCTCTTAAAGATCTGATCCTGGGGCTGGGCGCGGTGGCTCACGCCTGTAATCCCAGCACTTTGGTGGGTGGATCACGAGGCCAGCAGTTCGAGACCATCCTGGCCAACATGGTGAAACCCCGTCTCTACTAAAAATGCAAAAATTAGCCGGGCATGGTGGCAGGCACCTGTAATCCCAGCTACTCGGGAGGCTGAGGAAGGAGAATCACTTGAACCCAGGAGGCGGAGGTTGCAGTGAGCCGAGACTGCACCATTGCACTCGAGCCTGGGCAACAAAGCAAGACTCTGTCTCAGAAAAAAAAAAAAAGAGATCTGATCCTGGAAGAGCCAGAACATGGGCATTCCCTCCAGATACCCTTAATATCCTTTATCCAGCTGTCCAAATAGAATTTTCTATGATGATGGAAAAGTTCAATACACTAGCCACTAGTCCTGAAATGTGGCTACTGTGACTGATAAACTGATTTTTTTCTCATCTTTTTTTTTTTTTTTTTTTTTTTTTTTT
>NW_016803318.1:63388-80527 GCF_001698545.2 Rhinopithecus bieti
TTTTTTTTTTTTTTTTTTTTTTTTTTTTTTGAGATAGGGTCTCATTCTGTCCCCTAGGCTGGAATGCAGTGGCACAATCTCGGCTTGCTCACTGCAGCTTTGACCTCCCAAGCTCAGGTCATTCTCTCACCTCAGCCTCCCAAGTAGCTAGAACTACAGGCACACGCCACCATGCCCAGCTAATTTTTTGTATTTTTTGTAGAGACAGGGTTTCACCATGTTGCCCAGTCTGGTCTTGAACTCCTAGGCTCAAGCAATCTGCCTGCTTCAGCCTCCCAAAGTGCTGTGCATGATTTTTTTTTTTTTTTTTAAACAGGGTCTTGCTCTGTCTCCCAGGCTGGAGTGCAGGGGCATGATCTCTGCTCACTGCAGCCTCCACCTCTCAGGGTCAAGTGATTTCCCACCTCAGCCCCCTAGCAGCTGGGACTACAGATGCATGCCACCAAGCCCAACTAATTTTCGTATTTTTCATAGAGATGGGGTTTTGCCATGTTGCCCAGGCTGGTCTCAAACTCCTGAGCTCAAGCAATCCTCCCGCCTCAGCCTATCAAAGAGCTAGGATTACAGGTGTGAGCCACTGTGCCCAGACTGTAACTGAATTTTTAATTTTGTTTAATTCTTTTTTTTTTTTTTTTTTTGAAACGGAGTTTCTCTCTTGTTGCCCAGGCTGGAGTGCAACGCCGTGATCTTGGCTCACCGCGACCTCCACCTCCTGGGTTCAAGTGATTCTCCGGCCTCAGCCTCCCAAGTACCTGGGATTACAGGCATGCGTTACCACACCTGGCTAATTTTGTATTTTTAGTAGAGACAGGGTTTCTCCATGTTGGTAAGGCTGGTCTCGAACTCCCCACCTCAGGTGATCTGCCCATCTCAGCCTCCCAAAGTGCTGGGATTATAGGCGTGAGCCACCATGCCTGGCCCAATTTTGTTTAATTCAATTAAACTTCAGCTTTGTGTGACTAGTGACTGCCATACTGAACACCACATCAAAATCTAAAGGAGTAAGCAGCTAGAGCTGTTCCCCCAGAGGAAACCTATCCTTCTCTTACAGCACAAAAACTCTGCTCTACTTCTTTTGCCTTCTGTATACAATTTCTACCTCACCCCAGGACATTTTCTGCCTACAGGCTTGCTTCAGTACACTTCCTTGGATAGTGGCCTATTTCCCCACTTAAGTGGGTGAATATTTTGGGTCTTCTTTGCTTATCCTCTTCTCATGCGCCTTTAAATTTTTAAAGAGCTATGACCTACAGGTACAATCATTAGAGGAGATGTGGTTCTGAGTATCATTTATTCAGTAGGTTCAATCTGGTATAGGGAGATCTGAGAGAAGTAAAAAAGAAAACTACCTAAAGACAGAAAAGAGCAAGACAATAAAATTAACAAGAAAAAGGGGCCGGGCACAATGGCTCATGCCTGTGATCTCAGCACTTTGGGAAGCCAAAGTGGGTGGATCATTTGAGGTGAGAAGTTTGAGACCAGCCTGGCCAACATGGTGAAACCCCGCCTCTACTAAAAATATAAAAATCAGCCAGGCATAGCAGACACCTGTAGTCCCAGCTACTTGGGAGGCTGAGGCAGGAGAATCGCTTGAATCCGGGAGGTGGAGACTGCAGTGAGCCGAGATCACGCCTCTGCACTCCAGCCTGGGAGACAGAGAGAGACTCCTTCTCAAAACAAAACAAAACAAAACAAAAAACAGGTACTTCAACAACCAGAGTCATTGGCTACCTTGATTGATACCTCTGAACAGACTGGAAACACAAGGATCTAACTTGGGTTGAGGTACTGGGAGGGAAAAATGTGGAGGCAAGGATCTGGACAAAGCACACGTTCAGCAAAAAACAATCACACAAGAGCTGAAGGGCACGAAGTGGAGTCAAGGAGTAACCTTTGCACAATTCTTTCTTCTCTTTTTGAGAGAGGGTCTCACTATGTTGCCCAGGTTGGAGTGCAGTGGCTGTTCACAGGCACAATTATAGCAAACTCTGACCTTGAACTCATAGCCTCAAGGGATTCCCCCTACTCAGCCTCCCATGTAGCTGTGACGACAGGCACAGGCAACCTTGGCCCAATTATTTCAACAGACTACAGATCCCTCTTAGAATTATTTTCTTGGGCTACCTCTAGGTGATAAAATGCATAAGGTGAGTACGGAAAATATTTTACTGACCTTCCAATGATCAGAAGTCCCTGCCCCAGGCATCCTGGCCTCAATAGTTTGGGCATGGGGGATGGGAAGTTTTTTGTCCTTTCTCTGTTACGACCTCGCATCCACCTCTATTTCATAAGCTGAAACACTCCTTTTCAGAGAGCTAAAGATCCAGGGCTGCAGGTCCTGGCTCAATAGGTAAGTCTAGAACCCGGAAAAAGTCCAAAGATTAGTCTTCCTATACTATTAAGAAAAAATAGGCCAGGCACGGTGGCTCATGCCTATAATCCCAGCACTTTGAGAGCCAAGGTGGGCGGATCACCTGACATCAGGAGTTTGAGACCAGCCTGGCCAACATGGTGAAACCCCATCTCTACTAAAAATACAAAAAATTAGCCAAGTGAGTTGGTGTACGCCTGTAGTCCCAACTACTTGGGAGGCTGAGGCAAGAGAATTGCTTGAACCCCAGAGAGGGAGGTTGTAGTGAGCAGAGATCACGCCACTGCACTCCAGCACCTGGGTGACAGAACGAGACTCCGTCTCAAAAAAAAAAAAAAAAAAAAACAAAACAAAACAAAAAAACAAAAGAAAAGAAAAGGAGGAAAGTATAGTAAGTATAGTATAGTAGTTAAGCACGTGGACCCTGAAGCCAAACTATCTAAATTAAGACCTTTCTTCTACCATTTAACCAGTTGTGTGACCTTGGGCAACTTGTTTAACCTCTCTATGTCACAGTTAGTTCATTTATAAAATGAGACATAATAATAATGCCTACCTCAGAAGATTGTGAGAAATTTTAAAATATATGTAAAAAGTTAGAACAATGCCACTTAAGTGATTGTTACCTAAAAAAAAAGAAGAGACATATCCCTCATCACCCCCTTGAATAATTTACTTTTTTTTTTTTTTTGAGACAGTCTCACTCTATCACCCAGGCTAGTGTGGAGTGGGGCAATCTCTGCAACCTCCTCCTCCTGGGTTCAAGCAATTCTCTTGCTTCAGTCACCCAAGTAGCTGGGATTACAGGCATGCACCACCATGTCTAGCTAATTTTTTTTATTTTTAGCTGAGATGAGGTTTCACCATGTTGCCCAGGCTGGTCTCAAACTCCAGATAGCTTGACTCAAGCTATCTGCCTGCCTCAGCCTCCCAAAGTGCTTGGATTACAGGAGTGAGCCACAGTACCCACTTGGCCTCAGGATTTTCTTTTTCACACTCCCAGTGTGCTTCCCAAGCCTGTGGATTAAACCCTGTAACCTTCTAAAAATTATTTGAACTTTCTTAACTTTTCAGTATACAACTCCAAAGAAAAGCTTCCCACCATTTGGAGTGATGAACTGAGGAACAGAGAGTGCTGGATATACAATGTAACGTCACAGGACTTGCAGACTTTTTCTTTCAAGGTATTGCATTCCATTTGATTTTTTTCCGCGAGGTGGACTAGACTGAGTAGCACAAATGTCAGTGGAGGTGAGCCCACGGATGAGGCCCAGTTTAGCTTATTTAGGCTATTCCTGTTCTGTCCTGACCTTTCCCTTTGCTTGACCCTTCCCTACTCTCTGCTGGGCCTGTTATGTAAAGAGAAAAGAATGAACAGACTCTGACTATCAATTGACTGGTCATCTCCAGGCAACAGAGTGATGGGAGAAAGAAGACAGGGAAAACAAAGGGACAGGATTGTGAATTCCATGTTCCCTGAGTCCTGAGATGTTAGGCAAGGTCCATTCTCAGTCCCTGTTGGGCTATGAAGTTGCTGACAATCAAAGTTAATCAAATGGTCAGTAAACAGGTTCTTGGAAATGTCTGGCTAGGTTCCCAGCATGGATATTTTTAACGTATTGGACAGATGGATAGAGCAAGGATTTCAGCTGCTGAGAGGGGAGGAGGTATTCAGGGGCATGAGAACTGTGCTTCCCTTTTTTTTTTTTTTTTTTTTTAAGAGACGAGTCGCACTCTGTCACCAGGCTGGAGTGCAATGGCGCGACCTCAGCTCACTGCACCTCTGCCTCCCGGGTTCAAGTGATTCTCCTGTCTCAGCCTCCTGAGTAGCTGGGATTATAGGTGCCCACCCCCACGCCTGGCTAATTTTTGTATTTTTAGTAGATACGGGGTTTCACTATAGATCCGCCTGCTTCGGCCACCCAAAGTGCTGGGATCCCAGGCGTGAGCCACCACGCCTGGCCAACATTTGTGCTTCCCTTATATGGTTCTGTGGCTAAAGATCCCTCCCTCTCCACTTCTCCAGATTCTGGCTTCCTCCTTCATCTAGCCAGACTCAGGGTTAATCCTTTGCCTCCTGCTCTCCCATTTCTGTTTGTTCCCTGTCTTTCATGCTTGCTTCTCCTTCCAACTCTGAGGAAACTCTGGTTTCTGTTTTACCTCCCGATTCCTGTACATCAGGAAGAGGGTGGTTGGGCAGGGCCAATAGCTCCTTTGTTTCCCCTGGAGATAGGTGTACCTCTGCCAGTGGTACTCTCAAGGCTTCTTTGCAGTTCTGCCTCCTCAAGCTATCCCGCAGGACAGCTCCAAACTCTCCTGCAACCTCATGCATCCCACTACCCCCAACACTTGGGAACAGAATTTGACACCATGGAATCCCAGGCCTGTGCTTCATATACTTTTGGAAAGTAGAAGAAATGATAGTGAAGGTCAGAGAGGTTGGAAATGGTGATCAAGTCTGACAAGGCAAGATCTGTTATCTCTGGTTTGGGAAAATTAGGTCATCTGGGAGGTGGAAGGGCTGGGAGAGAGGTTGATCATTAGCAAGTTCAGAATATCTTTTTGACTGTGAGAGAGGCCTGGAGGTTAGGAATGCAAGTGAGGAAGGAGAGACAAAAATTATGATAATTTCCTATTTGGGGTTTCATCTTCCCTTGGTGAATACCCTTTAAACTGAATAACCTTCTATATCCAAAGACTGCTTCCTTCTTTCCTCTTGTTCTTTCCTGTATCTCAACACTATTTCTGATACTGCCCACCCTGCTTAGTGGGTGGAGGAGAAAATCCCTGACATAAGTGCTCCAAGATTGATGGGAAGCTGGTAGGGAGATGGACTTAGGGAAGGGAGATCACACTGTGATTCGTGTTTCTCTTCTTTTGTCTTGATTTTAGCTGATGATGAACCTAAGCAAAGCTGGAGGAAACACTAAGCCAGAGGCAGCAAATCAGAGGCCCATAGGCCAAACCAGCTTGCAGACATTTCGAAACCCATATTGCTGGCTGGGCGCCGTGACTCACGCCTGTAATCTCAGCAGTTTGGGAGTCTGAGGCAGGCAAATCACTTGAGGTCAGGAGTTCAAGACCAGCCTGACCAACATGGCGAAACCCCGTCTCTACTAAAAATACAAATTAGCCAGATGTGGTGGTGCATGCCTGTAATCCCAGCTAGTCAGGAGACTGAGGCAGGGGAATTGCTTGAACTCGGGAGGTGGAGGTTGCAGTTAGCCGAGATCGTGCCATTGCACTCCAGCCTGGGCAACAAGAGTGAAACTCCGTCTCAAAAAAAAATAATAAATAAATAAACCTGTATTTCCTTTCCTAAACATTTGAATCAGTTGTAAACATTTAAAAATCAGATTTCAGGCTGGGCACGGTGGCTCAAGCCTGTAATCCCAGCACTTTGGGAGGCCGAGACGGGCGGATCACGAGGTCAGGAGATCGAGACCATCCTGGCTAACACGGTGAAACCCCGTCTCTACTAAAAAAACACAAAAAACTAGCCGGGCGTGGTGGCGGGTGCCTGTAGTCCCAGCTACTAGGGAGGCTGAGGCAGGAGAATGGCGTAAACCCGGGAGGGGGAGCTTGCAGTGAGCTGAGATCCAGCCACTGCACTCCAGCCTGGGNCGTGATCCACCTGTCTCGGCCTCCCAAAGTGCTGGGATTACAGGCTTGAGCCACCGCGCCCGGCTTCATTCTGGTGTCTCTTAAAAAGCAATCATATTTAGTAACACTGAGTCACATTCTTTCATGGCATTAATCGGCTGGAGCTGAAGGGGCTAGGCAGGCTCCGGTTTGCCAGTTCTCACCACTCCCTATTGCATTACACTCGCATGCTTCGATCTTTTATATCTGCCTGACTCCTGTTTAGTGTTTAGGTTTCTCTTAACTTGTTACCTCTGCTCTAAGTAGAGCTCCTCAAATATTTCCCCTGCAGGACCCCTAAGATACAAGAGAGTGAACCATTTTCCCCCAGGACTCCCAAAGCAGTCTAAAGGAGCCTGTCATAAGCCAGAAATGTCTTTGAAGTACCTATTTTATCTTTAAAAAATGCAAATTTTGATTTACACTGCATAATATATTTGTGTTGGTTTTAGCATAAAAATGATTTATCTTCCCCCACCAAATCTTAAAAGTAAAATTAACACTCTGGAAGATGTGCCATGTGTATTCTGTGGCTCCAAATAGTCTTCACCATATCACCCCAGGAATAATCCAATTTAAACAGCACCGTATAAAGGCATGAGGTAAAGAGAGACACGGAGAAAGAGTCAAAGAGAGGAAAATAATTTGAAAGACAACAAGAATGAGTCTGAGTAATAAGCTCTCTGTCTGGTCCTCAGCCAACCCTCCAGGCCTGGCCCAGTTCAGCCACTGAGAAGTGTATAAATATCCCTGATATCTCTGGACAGGTGTTAGTGTGGCGGCTCAGGGTAGAAAGCAAGACCCAAAAACAGGAGCCAAGCCAAGTACGGGAGAGGTGAGAGATCCAGAGCAGCCAAGTATGGTCAGATGAGAAAGAGTGTCTAGGTGCCAGGAAAGAGGCTTGGAAAGGAAATGGAAGACTTAGAAAAGGGCTGATCAGAATTTGCCCTTTCTCCCACTGAGCCCATTTTGTGTCACTTCCTGTTATCACTCTGCCTAAGAAAAATGAAGTACAAGCATTAAATGGTCCTCCTTTGAAGAGGGAATTTCTTCTCCAAAATGGCTATATCTCTGATCACACCAGAGCCTAAGGAGGATGAGTACCAGGGCTTCTTTCCCTGTCCAAATGGGACTCTACCTATTCTCTCCAAGACAGGAAATAGCTCAAATTTGCATCCCTAACTTAGGTGAGTTTCTTCCACCTACCCCTTTTGGTAAGACAAAATAGGTCTAACCCCTCCCTCCTAACCTAATATTATCAACACTGCCCTGAGTGTACCAAAGAATATCAGAGACAGGATTTGGATATTTTCCCCCTTTCTCTACTGTAAACCAAGATCAACGAGGAATCACAAGGATGAGAACTATTCAGGAAAGGGCTGGGAGCATAGCCCAAAGCTGAGGATCCTGGGAGGAGGAGAGGTTTGAGACTAGAGAATAATCTCAGACTCTGAGGTCATGGGGACCTAGCCCCTTCCTGCATTTGTTGGGATCAGGCCTGAGGAATCTCTGGATTCCTTCCCCAACATCTTGGATTCCCAAGGTGAGAGCACCTAGCCATTAAGGTCCTGCAGTTAAGTTGGATCAGTGTCTTCCCACTGACTCCCCCATTAAGGTTATGAGGGGGACCTCCCTTCTTTCCTAGATACAAAGAGGCAAATTAAAGTCTGTTGGGGATGAGCCAAAGGCCTTTCTGAGGTGACAGCAGGAAACTAGAACTTATTTCCAGTTTTGTGGTCCCAAATGACCTTGAGGAAACGAGAGTCCCAGAAGGGGAAAGGTCAGTGGAGAAGAGGTCATTACTGGTTTGGCCAGATTAGTTAGTGGAGCTATTCTCATTGAGCTCGTTTCTCTTATCCATCCTCTGACTGGACATGACATATGAGGGGAGATGAAGAGGACCTGCCCACCAGCCCCTTCTTCAGTCAGAAATCTACTGGTGGCCTGTTTGATTTGAGTCCTGGCTTGCCGATTGTGACCTTGAACTCTGCTGTAAGTGGTGTCCCTTTCTTGCTAGTTGATGGAATTGCTGATCTTCTTGCTACCCGAGCTGAAGCAGGTTCTTGGAAACGACTGGCCAGATGCCTGAGGTATCTTGAGTCTGCCTAGGCTGAAAATAAAGTGGGGAAATCCTGCGAATGGAATATGTTCAGCCAAAGCTAGGCACATTCTGCCTTTGTTCTCAGGCCCATTTGAATTCTTACAGATGGATCAGCATAAGCCCTACTCTGTGAGAGCTAGAATGGCTGCCATTGGACACATCTAGTCCATATTTATATTTCACACATGAGGAATACTGAGGCTTGGAGACATACATGACTTTCTGAAGGGCACCAAGCTATGGAGTGGTGAAACTAGGACCATAAAATAGTGTGAAACCCTGTCTCTTAAAAAAAAACGAATTGAGGGCCGGGCGCGGTGGCTCAAGCCTGTAATCCCAGTACTTTGGGAGGCCGAGACGGGCGGATCACGAGGTCAGGCGATCAAAACCATCCTGGCTAACACAGTGAAACCCCGTCTCTACTAAAAAATACAAAAAACTAGCCGGGCGACGTGGCGGGCGCCTGTAGTCCCAGCTACTCGGGAGGCTGAGGCAGGAGAATGGGGTAAACCCGGGAGGCGGAGCTTGCAGTGAGCTGAGATCTGGCCACTGCACTCCAGCCTGGGCCACAGAGTGAGACTCCGTCTCAAAAAAAAATAAATAAATAAATAAATAAATTGAGGAAAAGAACTGTCTTTTCCTTACCAAATTATAGGTGCCCAATTACCTTATTCATCTGACCCTCCAGTTTTCTTTGGTCTCCACTCCCAATCTAAACTACATGTTGCTTTCAGGTCTGCCATTTAGCCTCCCTCAAACCACTTGAGTCACTGGGTCTGTTTGCAGATCCCTCTTAAACTGCCCACCTGAGATGGGAGGAAATCATGAGGCTAGGGATGGAACATAGCATAGAGAAAAATAGGATTCTTTCCTTTTTTTTTTTTTTTTTGTAAAGGCAGACTTAGGGAAGACTATGTTGCCCCAAGCTGGTCTTGAGCTCCTCGCCTCAAGCAGCCTCCCACCTCAGCCTCCCAAAGTGGAGGGATTACAGGTGGGAGCCACCATGCCCAGGACAGGATTCTTGACAGAAAACCTACCCTGCCTGGGGCCAGTGCAGCCCAGGCTGTGGACATGGCAGCAATCTGTTCAACATAAGCCCTATCGGGCGAGTAGTACCGGGCTGAGCAGCTCTGTGTAGGTCCTCTGTAAATGTTTGCTAGTAGGGGCTGGGCATGGTGGCTCACGCCTGTAATCCCAGCACTTTGGGAGGCCAAGGCAGGTGGATCACAAGGTCAGGAGTTCGAGACCAGCCTGACCAACATGGTGAAACTCCATCCTTACTAAAAATACAAAAATTAGCCGGGCATGGTGGCATGCACCTGTAATCCCAGCTACTCAGGAGGCTGGGGCAGCAGAATCACTTGAATCCAGGAGGTGGAGGTTGCAGTGAGCTGAGACTGTGCCACTGCACTCCAGCCTGGGCAACAGAGTGAGACTCCATTTCAAAAAACAAAACAAAACAAAACAAAAAAACGTTTGCAAGCATGGCCTCAACTCCTAACCTCTCAGGGGTTCCTCCAAAGTGAATAGGAGCCATGACCCTGTTTACTAGGCCTTGGGCTTCAGGCCTGCCTGATATAGTACCTATGGAAAGTAGGGGAAAGGTCAGTGGAAACAAGTCTAGCTCATTCCTGGAACCACTTCAGAATCTGGGAAAGCTGCTGGGTTCTGTGTCCCTGGCTTTGTCCAGCAAGGTCACCTGCAGACAGGGCAGAGTCCAAGAATAGTCTGATCTTTCTGACACTTTGAAGTAATACAACTGATCTCAAGTGGTCACTCCAACCTTTGTCCTCATTTCCCCAGTTTCATGGGAAAAGGATGTGTGTGTATAGGATGCGTGCTGCTTTTCCAGAATCTTCTTTGTTCTCACTCTTTTAAGTTCCCAGGCTGACATTTGGTGGGCTTTATGGGGTGGCTGTGCTCCCAACATAGACACATAATTGACCAGGTTAGGACTTGGTGTGTGTATGTAGGGAACAATGCAAAAGGAAAATTTTCAATAGCTTTTACTTTTGTTTTTCTGATCTCTCCCTAGCTATAATCACAGGCTGAAGTACAGCTATGGGAAATCCCAGTTACAGGTCCCCTATCTCCTTCCTGCCACTCAACACAACACCTCAGGAGGACTAAAAAAGAAACACATCAATCATCATAATTGCTCAATGACTCTGGAATGTTCTGCTTGTATTCCTGTTTCCTTCGCTGCTTCTACTTTACTTTTCTTTGAGACGGGTTCTTGCTTTGTTGCCCAGGCTGCAGCACAGTGGTGCAATCATATAGCTCACCACAGCCTCAAACTACAGGGCTCAAGGGATCCTCCTGCCTCAGCCTCCCTAGTAGCTGGGACTACTGGGGAGTGCCACCACGCTCAGCTATTTGAAAGATTTTTAAATATTTTTGTTGTAGAGACAGGGACTCGCTTTGTTGCCTAGACTGGTCTTAAACTCCTGGCTTCAAGCAATCCTCCTGCCTCAGTCTTCCAAACTTCTGGGATTACAAGTTTGAGCCATGGCGCCTGCCACTGCTTCTATGTAAACACTAACTAACACACCCAAACTAGGCTTTTAAGGTGGTTTCTCTCAATGCAGTCACACTCTTTCTTCATTCTTTACAATGGGGTCAAACATATTCAACCTTAGATTGCCAGTCTCCATCACTTGATGCTGTAGGGAATTCAGTCGGCCTGCCTGAATGCAGTTGGGGAATGTTTTGAAGGTTCTTCTATATCCCATCTTACGGCTTTCAAATGCTCAGTAGAGTTGCTATGATAGCATGCTTCCTTATTCAGTTCCTATTCTGGACACGCAGCTTGCCCGTGACTGTTGCATGTCAAGTGGCTGGAACCAATCAGCTCATCTAAGGCTTCCTCAGAAGCCAATCAGAGCCTCGGAAAGTGACCTCACCCAAGGGAGAGCTCTGTGGGCGAGAAAGCATCTCTCAGATCCGTGAGTGTCCCTAAGTCACTCCCTTCCTCCCCACCCTCCTTACTTCCTGTAAAACAACACCGCCTACCTCCCTTCCCCCAAAGAAAGGGAGTGAGAAAGGCTAACTAAATTTCACAAAGGGAAGAACCAAAAGAGAAACTGCAACTCAGTCACACACTGGTTTCTGTAACTGGAGAATAGGATATTTAGGGGGGCTCACTCTGCACAGGCATACCTTTCAAAGTGGCGTCTCCAGGGTCTGGAAGAGGAGGGAGTATGGTGGATAAGTCAGCTCCTCCTCCCTCCTCATACCTGGTTTTCTTGACTTTCCCTACAAAAATTGCTGTAACCATTTTTTTGTAAATAAGGACAAGATCAAGGTCAAGTGTGGGAAAGACAGGGTCTGTGTCCTTGTGAACATGTGTGAACAGACACAATCATGTCCTTGTGGCCTTAGGACCAGAGGCTCAGAAGTCAGCTGGTCTACAGGGGGCACAGACTGTTCTTCTCTACAACTTACTCTGCATTGCCCTACAGATGAGGCCTTGAATATTCCTTGGCGGGGCTAGATTGTGAATATGTATCCCACCATGGGGGTAGAAGGGAAGGGACAAAGGACAAGCGGGCTGTAACCCTCCAGTGTGTCACACCAGACCCTGCTTAGTTAATCATTTCCTTCATTCCTCCAGCCCTCTATCACCAGGCCTCACCCATAACAGAGACAGATAAAAACACTTTATTTAAAAGTATAAAACCAGGCTTACTCCTTCAGACTGCTCCCATCCCTAATTATCTCCACAAAGAGCTATACAAATTGGGCAGGGGTATGTGTACAGTTATCTCAGCTCTAACAACCCCAGTTCTTCTTTCAATTCTCCTTTCTCCCTTCATACAATTGAGATATCTGTCCTTTGCACTTTCCCCAAGATAGCGGAGGTGATACAAACATGGAAGGAGGGGAAGCGTAGAAAATAAATTGTCATCATCCTCCATTCCCACCTCCAGGGACCAGACAGGTTATGTGAACTCTGACCAAATGATTTGCTTGTCCAAAAAACCAAATAACAGGGACAGTTACTCTCTGTATCCTCAAGAAAGGCACAAGGGTCCAGAGATCTTCTTCAGTATATAGCCTCGTCCATATTGTCATCACTGTCACCCCCAAAGTCCTCTCCATTGTCAAAATATGACATGATGTAATCAGTTTCCTGAAATGGAAAAAAAAAAAAAAAAAAAAGTAAACGTCAATTTGGCATTCACCTTCCTTCCCGTGTACCAGACCCCTTTCCTCCCAGTCACACCATTCCAGGCCTGAGACATCTCTTCCAGCTGTAGTTTGGAGAAGTGGGCAGAGGGAGTAGAGGGAAGCCCCTACCCTGGGGGGCACTATCTCTGTTGGCATGCCAACCCTCTGAGGAAAGCATCCCTAGTATAAAGAGTTGAGACCCTCAGAGTTTCTGGGGTAAAGGGAGGGGGACTAAGGTGGAAGGAGTCCCCTTCACCTCTTCATGTTCTTCTTCATCATACTCTTCTTCTTCCTCCTCTTCCTTCTCTTCTTCTTCTTCCTTCTCCTCATCCTCCTCTGAAGTTACTTCTTCTTCCTTCTTCTCCAGGGTCTCATGTGGGGATGAATAGGAATAGAAGCTCAGGTTCAGTTCACAGAAGGGAAAAATTGAGGCACACATGGGTCAAGAGAGAGGGAATGAATCCAGGGCTCAGAAGGTCTCTATGCACACCTCCTCCTCACCTCTAGTTTCTGTATTGTTTCCTCCTTATCTTCTGTGGTCTTAGGGGGCCTCTTGGGGAGCAGAATTGTAATCCCTGGTGGGGGCATCAAAAGGTGAACCATCAGAAAGCAAATTTTGCCAGCTTTATACATCCCCATGCAAAGAACATGTCACTCTGCTGCCCTCATGTGGCCACTATGACATCTAGCAACAACACTTGGTAGATTGGGTATAGGAACTGGGATGGAAGGAGAGACCAGCAGCAGCCTTGGCCCTCAGGCTGATGAAGGAAACCTCTCTTCTCCCTCCTTTTTCCAGATACACTTACGTTCCTTCTGTAGCTTCCGCACTCGGATCTTTAGCTCCCGGGGTAGACGCCGCCAATCTGGTAATAGTAGGAATGTAAATGTCAATAGGACCCTGCCTGGGGTCTCCAGTGAATAATGACTGGTTTTAAAGGGGGATTGAGGGTTTTAAAGGAGAGGAAGGAAGGGGCTGGGTCAAAGTTGTTCAGAACAAAACTGTGGCTTAGATATCTCCTGAGTAGTGGGAACTATTTAATAGCTTTTTCAGGTAAAATCGGAGAGTGTTTTGGAACATAACTAAGGCTCTAGCTTGCAGATGCTGGATCAGGGAATGGGGTGGGGACATGGGCAAGGTGGAAATGGCTTGAAGCATCTCATGCATTTGAAAGAAAGGCAGTCAATGAAAGGGCCCGTCACCTACCAGGGTTCCAATCGATGGCATTGTCAATCGGACCTGACATCTGGTATTTGTCTGAATAACGCTCCACATCTGAGGGGTGGAAGGGTCAAAGTTTTATCCCTTGAGACCCAGAACAGGACTGTTCCTGAGAGTCCAGCCCTCTCAATACTCAGGAATTATCTGTTTCCTTACCCCAAACTCAGAGCCCAGGGGGTCAGCTTCAGTGAGGACCTTATCCCTTTTTTTTTTTTGAGACAGAGTCCTGCTCTGTCGCTCAGGCTGGAGTGCAGTGGTGCAATCTCAGCTTACTGCAACCTCCACCTCCCAGGTTCAAGTGATTCTCCTGCTTCAGCCTCCTGAGTAGCTGGGACTACAGGCGCACATCACCACGCCCAGCTAATTTTTGTATTTTTAGTAGAGACAGGGTTTCACCATGTTGGCCAGGATGGTCTCAATCTCCTGACCTTGTGATCCACCCACCTCGCCCTCCCAAAGTGCTGGGATTACAGGCGTGAGCCACTGCGCCTGGCCCCTTATCACTCTTCTAACCTGTTTCTTTTCCACCCAAAATTATGAATTTTTTTTTTTTTTTTCAGATGGAGTCTCATACTGTCGCCCAGGGTTGGAGTGCAGTGGCACAATCTCGGTCCACTTCAACCTCCACTTCCCAGGTTCAAGGAATTCTCCTTGCCTCAGCTTCCCAAGTAGCTGGGATTACAGGCACCTGCCACCAGGCCTGGCTAATTTTTTGTATTTTTTTTTTTGTACAGATGGGATTTCACTATGTTGGCCAAGATGGTCTCGAACTCCTGACCTCGTGATCTGCCCACCTCAGCCTCCTAAAGTGCTGGGATTATAGGTGTGAGCCACCACACCTGGCCAGTTTTTTTTTTTTTTTTTTTTTTTTTTTTTTTTTTTTTTGAGACAGAGCCTTGTTGTGTCATCCAGGCTAGAGTACAGTGGCAAGATCTCAGCTCACTGCAACCTCCACCTCCCAGGTTCAAGCAATTCTCGTGCCTCAGCCTCCTGAGTAGCTGAGACTACAGGCTCACACCACTGTGCCCGGCTAATTTTTATATTTTTAGTAGAGACAGGGTTTCGCCATATTGGCTAGGCTGGCCTCAAACTCCTGGCCTCAAGTGATCCACCCATGTCAGCCTCCCAAAGTGCTGGCCATTACAGGCGTGAGCCACCACACCCGGCCATGATGACTTTTTTTTTTTACTGTCCCTTACTTCAAAGGCATGGCTGTATTAAGAAATAGTGTGGTGCAGTGGAAAGTATGCTAGGGAATAAGAAACCAGGATTTCAGTATTCTGTTGTTGGTTGGTGCTTTTAATATCCAGATTGTTAAAAATTTTGCTGGGCACAGTGGCTCATGCCTGTAATCCCAGCACTTTGGGAGGCCAAGGCAAAAGAATCTCTTGAGCCCAGAAGTTCAAGACCAGCCTGGGCAACATAAGGACACCTCATCTCTATTTTACAAAAAAATAAAAAATATATAAATTTTTAGAAAATACATCCCCCCACCTACACACAAGAAATGGGATTTTAATATTTAACCTCCCGCTGTCCCAAAACTATCATGAGACTCAAAACAAACCATGAATACTATAATGCATTTCAGATGCAGGAGTAACTATTATGATCTCCCCAGTCAGAGAGTATGCTTCCTGTGCCTCTCCAGCCCCTAGTGGTGCTGAGCACAGGGCGCTCCCCATGGAAGGGACTCAGAATATGATGCTAGCATTCCAACTGACCTCTCTTGGGGACAGCTGGCCGGATGAAGTAGGGGAGCTGCCTCATGGCTCCTCGTAGCTCCTGCTTCAGTGCCAGGACATATTCCCCTTCCTCTCCTGAGGGCAAAGGTACTGGGCGGAACTCCAAAGGCTAAAGAGGCAGGGGCAGTGGTCTGTTCAGGGAGAAAATGCTAGTACAAATTTAGGAAGACCCCTCCTCCCAATTTAATCTAATATCCCACTGAGCAGAGGGCTGAAAGAGAATGGGGAGAGTAACATATCATTTTGAAAGCTGGGGAGAAGTAAAGGTGGACACTGCTTTGACTGCAAAACCTCCCTTGTGCATTGGGAGTATAGAGACAGAGAGGGCCAACGTGAGGATGGTTTTATGATGGTCTAGGAAGAATTCAGAATCATGTACAGTCAGCCAGGGGCACATGAGAGTCTGGGAAGGAAGTGGAGAGACTCACAGGGAAGAGTGGAGAAGGCTGCAGGGTGGGTGGGGGCAAAGTATCTCCTTTCCCAATGCCCACGGCCTCCATGTTGAAGGTCAACTGGCCCCGGCCACGACCCCGGCCCCCACCCCGGCTGGCCATGGTGGAGGGGGCCTGGGTGTTCAGAGATCCAGTGAAAAAACCTGATAAAGACAAAACAAAGAGAAAAGAAATGTAGTAGAATGGACAGGAAGCCAAGGAGGTACAAGACATTCAATCTTTTATTGCTGGGACATAAAAAGTCAATGTCATCAACAAATTTTGACTGAGAAGGCACAGTGTCAGAGAGAGAATTTCTGGAAACATACACATGAATGAGACATGGTCCCCCAAACAGGTCAGATAATTACAATATAGTTTAGCACAAAGGAGAAAGTGCTTAGACCCTTGGACAAAACTCTACATCCCTAAGACAATTTGATGTTTATTCCTATCTGCATTTATTTATTTTTATTTTTAGAGATACTCTGTCACCTAGGCTTGAGTGCAATGGTGCAATCACAGCTCACTCTAGCCTCGAACCCCTGGGCTCAAGTGATCCTCCTGCCTCAGCCTCCCAAAGTGCTGAGATTACAGGCATGAGCCACTATGCCCAGCCACTAACTGCATTTATACGTATAACCTTTGAATTCTTTCTATCTCTGGTCTTCCAAACCTGACCAGGCCCCAATTCAATCCAAAGAAATGCATTCAGCGAAACATTTATTAATCGTCTACCAAGAAAAAGATAGTGTCAGGCACTGTGGGAGCACAGGCATGAGTCATCAATTTCATTGTCAACCAGGGGAAAAGAGACATTACAATCAAATTTTATTTTATTTTATTTTATTTTATATTTTATTTTAGACAGGGTCTCTTTCTGTCACCCAGGCTGGAGTGCAGTGGTGTGATCATGGTTCACTGCAGCCTCAACCTCCTGGGCTCAGGTGATCCTCCTGCCTTAGCCTCCCAAGTAGCTGGAGCTACAGGTGTGTGCCAGCATGCCTGGCTCTTTGTTTTTTTTTTTTTGTTTTTTTTTGAGACGGAGTCTTGCTCTGTCGCCCAGGCTGGAGTGCAGTGGCCCGATCTCAGCTCACTGCAAGCTCCGCCTCCTGGGTTCCCGCCATTCTCCTGCCTCAGCCTCCCGAGTAGCTGGGACTACAGGCGCCCGCCACCTCGCCCGGCTAGTTTTTTGTATTTTTAGTAGAGACGGGGTTTCACCGTGTTAGCCAGGATGGTTTTGATCTCCTGACCTCGTGATCCGCCCGTCTCGGCCTCCCAAAGTGCTGGGATTACAGGCTTGAGCCACCGTGCCCGGCCTGGTTTTTGTTTTTTTTTTTAAGAGATGGGATTTCATTATGTCAAGTGATCCAAGTGTCTCGGCCTCCCAAAGTGCTGGGATTACAGGCATGAGCCACCACGAGAGGCCAGATTGAACTTTTTTTTTTTTTTTTTTT
>NW_016803318.1:81640-85573 GCF_001698545.2 Rhinopithecus bieti
CCACTTTTTTTTTTTTTGAAACGGGGTTTGGCCCTTTTTGACCAGGCTGGCGTACCATAGGGGGATCCGGGCCCCCTGCAACCTCCACCTCCCGGGTTCAAGCGATTCTCCTGCCTCAGCCTCCCAAGTAGCTGGAATTACAGGCATGTGCCACCACACCTGGCTAATTTTGTATTTTTAGTAGAGATGGGGGTTTCTCCATGTTGGTCAGGCTGGTCTCGAACTCCTGACCTCAGGTGATCCACCCGCCTTGGCCTCCCAAAGTGCTAGGATTAAGGCTTGAGTCACCGCACCGGCTATAACTTCCCACTTCTTATGTGTGGACTGTGTATAGGAAATATATATATATATATGTTTTTTGTTTTTTGTTTTTGTGACAGAGTCTTGCTCTGTCACCCAGGCTGGAGTGCAGTGGCACAATCTCAGCTCACTGCAATCTCTGCCTCCCAGGTGCAAGTGATCCTCCTGCCTCAGCCTCCTGAGTAGCTGGGATTACAGGCGTATGCCACTATGTCCGGCTAATTTTTGTACTTTTAGTAGAGACAGGGTTTCACCATGTTGGTCAGTCTGGTCTTGAACTCCTGATCTCGTGATCCGCCTGCCTCAGCCTCCCAAAGTGCTGGGATTACAGGCGTGAGCCACTGCGCCCAGCCCTCATTCAGTATAATTTAGGAAATCAGGAGAAATATCTTTACAGTGGAGAGACCAGAAAAACACTACTTCAACCAGATGACCAAGGTCAGCATCAATACTCATAAGTCATGTTCCCAGTATGTGCCCTTAATATTATACGATACAATGGTACTTCACCTCTGTGATCCTCCTCCTAAAAATCCATAACCCCAGGCTAATAAAGAGAAAAACATCAGACAAATTCCAGCAGAAAAGCATCCTACAATATACCCAACTCCTCAAAACTGTCAGTCATCAAAAACAGTAAAGTCTGAGAAACCCGTCACACTTAAGAGGAGCGTAAGGAGACGTGACAACTAAATATAATGTGGAATCCTAAATGAGATCCATGTACAGAAAAAGAGCAATAGCTAAAAACCAAAGTAAAGTCAATCAAGTATGAACCTTAGTTAATAATGTATCAGTATTCATTCATTAATTGTAACAAATATACTAATCTACTTTATTTTTATTGTTTTGGAAATGGAGTTTCACTCTTGTTGCCCAGGCTGGAGTGCAATGGAGCGATCTTGGCTCACCGCAACCTCCGCCTCCCGGGTTCAAGTGATTCTCCTGCCTCAGCCTCCTGAGTAACTGGGATTACAGGCATGCGCCACCACGCCTGGCTAATTTTATACTTTTTTTAGTAGAGAGGGGGTTTCTCCACGTTGGTCAGGCTGGTCCCCACCTCCTGACCAGGTGATCCGTCCGCCTCGGCCTCCCAAAGTGCTGGATTACAGGCGTGAGCCACTGCGCCTGGCATTTTTTTTTTTTTTTTGAGACAGAGTCTTGCTTTGTCGCGCAGGCTGGAGTGCAGTTGCGCAGTCTCGGCTCACTGCAACCTCCGCCTCCCGGGTTCAAGTGATTCTCCTGCCTCAGCCTCCCGAGTAGCTGGGATTACAGGAGCCCGCCACCTCGCCCAGCTAATTTGTTTTTGTATTTTTAGTAGAGACGGGGTTTTACCGTCTTGTCTTGGCCAGGTTGGTCTCGAACTCCTGACCTCGTGATCCACCCGCCTCAGCCTCCCAAAGTGCTGGGATTACAGGCGTGAGCCACCACGGTCAGCCAATCTACAATGTTAATAGGGGAAACTGTGCACTGGGACAAATGGGAACTCTTGGCACTATCTGCTAAATTTTTCTGTAAGTCTGAAACTTCTAAAATATATAATCTATTAATTAAAACAAAAACAAAACAAAAAAAAAAAAACTCGAGGCTGGGTGTGGTGGTTCACACCTTTGTGTAATCCCAGCACTCTGGGAGGCTGAGATGGGATGACTACTTAAGTCCAGGAGTTTGAGTCCAGCCTGGGCAACATAGTGAGACCCCATCGCTACAAAAAATAAAGAAAATTCAACAGGCATGGTGGCACATGCCAGTAGTCTCAGCTACCTGGGAGACTGAGGTGGAAGGATCGCTTCAGCCCGGGAGATAGAGGATTCAGTGAGCCATGATCATGCCACTGCACTCACCCTGGGTGACAGAGAGAGACCCTGTCTCAAAACAAAAAGCTAAAACAAAAATCAAGTAGCAATTCAAAATTCACAAGAGATTAGTTGGTGAAAAAAATATTAAATATATGTAGAAGGTAATCTTCTGTCAGAAATACATACACACATATGAATTAAAAAGCTGTTAAAGAAAGATATGCACCAAAAATTAACAATGGTTAATTTGAGGGATGAGGTTTTTTTGAAATTTTTTTAGTGCAGAGAGTTGTGTATCTTTTTTTTTTTGAGGGGGGACAGAATCTTGCTCTGTCACCCAGCCTGGAGTGCAATGGTGTGATTTCGGCTCACCACAGCCTCCACCTTACGGGTTCAAGCAATTCTCCTGCCTCAGCCTCCCGAGTAGCTGGGATTACAGGCACCCACCATCACACTTGGCTAATTTTTGTATTTTTAGTAGAGACGGGGTTTTGCCATGTTGGCCAGGCTGGTCTGAAATTCCTGACCTCATGATCCACCTGCCTCGGCCTCCCAAAGTGCTGGGATTACAGGTGTAAGCCATCACACCCGGCCTCTTTTTGTTTTTTTTTTTTTTGTTTGTTTGTTTTGTTTTGAGACAGGTTCTTGCTCTGTCGTTTAGGCTGAAGTGCAGTGGCAATCTTGGCTCATTGCAGCCTCGACTTCCCCAGCTGAAGCAACCCCCCACCTCAGCCTCCTGAGCAGTTGGAACTACAGGCCTGAGCCACAATGCTTGGCTATTTTTTTCTTTTTCTTTCTTTTTTTTTTTTTTTTTGGTAGTTTTTGTAGAGACAGAGTTTTGTCATGTTGCCTAGGCTGGTCTTGAACTCCTGGGCTAAAGTGATCTGCCCATCTCAGCCTCCCAAAGTGCTGGAATTACAGGCATGAGTCACCACGCCCAGCTAGAAATGGCTTGCTTTTAAGAATGCTACCAATTCCACTGTAAAAGGACAGATTTCCATCTTTTTTTTTTTGAAACGGAGTTTTGCTCTTGTTGCCCAGGCTGGAGTGCAATGGTGCGATCTCGGCTCACTGCAAACTCTGCCTCCCGGGTTCAAATGATTCTCCTGCCTCAGTCTCCCCAGTAGCTGGGATTACAGCCATGCGCCAACACGCCCAGCTAATTTTTGTATTTTTAGGACAGACGGAGTTTCTCCATGTTGGTCAGGCTGGTCTCCAACTCCCGACCTCAGGTGATCTGCCTGCCTCAGCCTCCCAAAGTGCTGGGATTACAGGCGTGAGCCACCGTGCCCAGCCAGATTTCCCCTGTTTACAGTGGAAGTGTAGAATGCATTTCCTTTAGCTATATAGTTCTTATTTAGAATATCTGTTGGATATTGACTAAAGAACAGATATCAAAACATGGAATGACCTACAAGAGAGACAAGAGTTTCCTTACTAAAGATGTTTACATAGAAGCTGGGTAACAATTTACTAAATAGGGTTTGTAAGAAGGATGCATGGCTCTAGTAGAAGATTCCCTGTGATCAGCATGATTTAGCATTGTGTCTCGCATATAGTAGGTGCTCAATAAATATTTGTTGAATGAATGAATAAATACATTATTTCTATGGGCCTTTCCAAACTTGAGACCTTGTGATCCATAAAGCCTCCCCTCACCATTCCAGTTCTCCTTGCTTTCTTCCTTCTCTAGATTGCAGAAACAATTATGAAACACTAATATTATGAACCACTAATTTAATGGCTCTTAATTACATACTGTATTGTCTTTTATTGTTCCCTAGTTATGTTAGGAGTTTATTTTATTATTATTATTATTATTATTATTATTTTT
>NW_016803318.1:85807-121941 GCF_001698545.2 Rhinopithecus bieti
CTGCTCCCCAAAAGAGTGCAAGTTGCCAAAATCAATTCTATTTAACTAACGTTTATTGGGCACTATATATTAACTACTGGCACCTGTCCTACAAAACCTTCTATTCTAAAAGGCATAGAGTCATTAGAGAGAGCGCACTAAGTGTCCCAATAAAGGTATACACAAAATGCTATCGTCAGACGGGGGAACAATTCATTTTGCAAGAAAGGCAGCCCAGGAAAACTACAGGTAGCATTTCAGCTAGTCTTCATAGATAACAGGAGTTTGTCAGGCTCTTGGGATAATATTAATAGATTGGGAGGAAGTTGATGCTATAGCAAAGAGAGGTACAAGAGGCTGTCCCGTTTTCTGCTTTAATGTCTCTCCCCGTTCGCGATAGAAAACTACCATTCTCTAGTATACAATCAATACAGAAATGGGAGCCCGGGGGAGAAAGGGGAGGGAGCCACAAGGGGGCTGATCCAATAACCTGACGGAAAGCGTAGTCTATTTCGCAGCCTGGCCGGGATGAACAAGTTCGGCAAGTGTGGGACCGAACCAGGTCAGAGCCACCAGATTGGAGCCTTACCTGCTGCCCCTCCCCACGCGGAGCCCACGCCGCGGCCAACTTGAAATGTACTGGGCTTCCTCGAGTGGGTGGCTTTCTAGGCCCGCCTCCCGGAGCTCCCTATTGGTGAGTTTTCTCGGCCAATGCAGGAGAAGCTGAGGAGGGAAGTCCGCCCTCTTGAAGCCTAGGAAGAGAAGGAGGGAGGGAGCGAGTAAGCCCGGAACCCAAGCTTGCGAAGCGGGTCGCAGAGAGAGATGGGGGTTGCAGAATCATCTAGGGTCACTTATTTGCGGTCTCACTCCAGATGAAGGAGCCACTGGCCGGCAAGAGTTCACCAAGGGAACGTGACACTCGTATCTCATCGAGGGACCGTGTTGAGGGAGCCCCTACAGGGAGGCCAAAAGAGGAAAGGGCCTATGGAGAAATGAACTCCTGTGAAAGCTGCTCTTTAGGGATCAGTCTCTTTGTGACTCTAGCTTCACAGCTTGGTCTCTCCATTACTCCAGCCTTCCTTTCAATCATACACTGCCTCTCTCCAGCACCACCAATGGATACTTCTTTTCTAAAAATGTTTTTCTGTGGGTTGCTGCCGTGTCTGTGAGAAGGTGGGCAGAGGGTTTGAGAAAGGAAGGATCTGGGATCAGAGTACCAGAGTTGGGGAGACAGGGCAGAAGCCCAGCCTTTTCTGCATTTTCCACTACCTTCCAGTTCCTGCGCGCTCCTTGGGAAGGCGAGCAGCGTGGAAGGAGGAGTGCTATTTTCGCAGAAAACAGAAACAAGGGAGAAAGGGTTCAGAATGGAGATGAAGTCTAGCAGTTAGTCAAGAAGAACATCCCAGATGTAAGAGAAAATGACCTGTAAACTGGGAGGCTGTAGGTGTAGTGGCAAGCGCCCAGTCTTTGCCATAGGACAGAAATATAGCTGTGAAACTTTGGAGAACTTGCTTAAACTTATGAAGTCTGTTTCCTCATCTGTAACAAGAAGATAATAGTTCCTATCTTACAGAGTTGTGAGGATTGAAAATAGTGTATGTAAAGCACATGGCACATAGTTGACACGTGTCCAAGAAATAACTAGTAAAAATGGGTAGCTTCCCACAAATATTTCTCTCTCTCCCATACCTGGGAACATTATTTTCAGTATCTTGCATCTGGGGGGCCTCCAGCCTCCGAATTAGCTCAGGACCCTGAGTGAACTTTTTAAATCCTTAGGATTTTTCTTCTTCTCCCACTTTCCTTGGTGTCTTCCAGCTGGACACAAACTCATTCCTAAAATATGTGGATGGAAGCTATGGTAACCATGGAGACAGGGCAGGTGGCAAGGAGAGGCAGAGACAGTGTGAGAGACCAATAGACAGATAGGAAGAGAGAAGATATAAGGAGGATTTCAGAGAGAGATCTTCAAGCAAGATGGAAAAAATAAGACGACTAAGCAAGACTGAGATCAAAGAGGTGCAATGTGACAGAGTGTATTACAAGGTTCGCTCTTCTTCCTGCCCCTTTCCTATCTCCCTGCCCACAATAATACGGCGTGGAGGCACCTGGGAATGTCCCTTGCCCTGTCTAAAAGTGCCCCCATATCCACCTTCCTCATATTTATCTAGGTCTATATAAGGGAGCTGAGGTCCAAGTTTCTCTGCGATGGGTGTTCCGTTTTTGAGAGATGGGGCAGGGGTGTATCTGTGTCTGACTCCAGGCTGGACCGTGTCTCCTTCACAATTAAACTACAGGAAGAAAGCCACATCTCTTGCCTCTCTTTGCACAGTATGGACACCGGCTGTGGATCCAAAAAGCCTGTCTACACCTTTCTTGCACGGTGTGCCATGTGCCGTGCGTGGTAGGTCAGGTCTGGCGCACAGGAGCGCATAACACACCAAGTGCCGAGAATGGGGATCTGCTGAAGCTCAGCGAAGAATCTGGATGATGATGGTCCCTGTCTGGGTCGTGGAGGAGTCCCCTAAGGAACACTTAGGTTTGTTGGGGCTGAGGGGAGGTCGGCTAAGAAAAGGAAGTCAGGATTGGAGCTTCTAGGTTTTTGAGGGTTTATGTGTGCATGAGTGGGGAGCAGTTTGGTGCCCGACGCCCCACCCGCAGAGACTAGGCTATAAATAGCACAGCAGAGCTCCGCCCCCCCCCCCCCCCCCCCAGCTTCTCTCCTCCCGAGCCGGCGCTGTGCCCGGGGCGCTCCGGGAGGAGGGACGAGGATCCGGCGCTGGGGCGCAGATACTGACACCAAGGGAATCCGGGTGCCCCCCTTCCACACCATGCGGGCCCCCAGGAACCTGGCTCCGCCACCTCGGCTGCCCCGTGGCCACGGCCCCAATCTTGGCCAGGAGGAGATTCTGCGGACATTCAGGTATCTATCTGGGCGCACAGCCTGGGAGGGGAAAGAGCAAGGAGTGATGGGGAACATCGCAGGGGCAAAAGAACCCCCCAATTCTCCCTCCACCCATTTTAGGGCTCAAATGCAGGCTACTTCCCTCCCCCCACTCAATTTTTGGGGTTGTGGCAAGCTAAAAGAGGTTAGGAATGAGAATACATGTGTGACTTGTAGGGTGCATGTATGTAGGTGGGTGGCGTTCAGCATCCTAGAAAGGGGGATCCCAAGTGTGGATAAGAAAAGGGGGATAGAGGAAAGGTCTGATAAGCCATGGGGTGAGGGTGGGGGTGCGGACATCCCTGCGCGTGCACGAACGCATTTGCACGCGCCCTAGTCCTTCAGTGCGTGTGCACCCTTCCCACCTCCTCAGGCATGCGCTGCGGGGGAAGGGCCGGCTCAAAGGCATGAGTTAGAGGAAGGACTGTATGCCGTGAAGATCTCCCCCACCCCACGCTGGGTTCCTGCATCGGTGCCTCAGTTTCCCTGCCGAATCTATCAATAAGATGTCTCTCTTGCAGGGATCGGCTTCGTCACTGAGACCTCAGGCCTCTGTCAGCCACCCCCCACCCCCCACTCCATACCCCTAGCCATCCTCGGCAGGTCTCAGTCCCAGCTCCATCTGTGCCCTCACCCCAGCCGCAGCTATGTTGCACACCGAGGGCCACGCTCTTCTTCGGGCGGTGGGTCAGGGTAAGCTACGCTTGGCCCGTTTGCTTCTGGAGGGAGGCGCCTACGTGAATGAGGGTGATGCGCAGGGGGAGACTGCGCTAATGGCAGCCTGTCGGGCCCGCTACGACGACCCCCAGAACAAGGCACGCATGGTACGCTACCTCCTGGAGCAAGGCGCGGACCCCAACATCGCAGACCGCTTAGGGCGCACGGCGCTCATGCACGCTTGCGCCGGGGGTGGGGGCGCTGCGGTGGCCTCGCTGCTCCTTGCCCACGGCGCAGACCCCTCAGTCCGAGATCACGCGGGCGCCTCGGCTCTTGTCCACGCCCTGGACCGCGGGGACCGCGAGACCCTTGCCACACTGCTGGACGCCTGCAAGGCCAAGGGCACGGAGGTCATCATCATCACCACCGATACCTCGCCCTCGGGCACCAAGAAGACCAGGCAGTATCTCAATTCTCCACCATCCCCAGGGGTGGAGGACCCTGCTCCCGCTCCTCTTAGCCCGGGGATCTGCACGTCGCCTTCGGAAATCCAGCTGCAGACCGCAGGAGGAGGAGGGCGTGGGATGTTATCCCCTCGCGCCCAGGAAGAAGAGGAGAAGCGGGACGTATTTGAATTCCCTCTTCCTAAGCCCCCCGATGACCCATCCCCTTCCGAGCCGCTCCCCAAACCACCACGCCATCCCCCCAAACCACTCAAAAGGCTCAACTCCGAGCCCTGGGGCCTAGTGGCCCCTCCTCAACCAGTCCCACCCACCGAAGGAAGACCGGGGATCGAGCGCTTGACTGCCGAATTCAATGGCCTGACCCTGACCGGTCGACCCCGTCTTTCCCGACGTCACAGCACCGAAGGCCCTGAGGACCCGCCCCCATGGGCGGAGAAAGTGACTAGCGGGGGTCCTCTCTCTCGCCGAAACACAGCCCCAGAAGCTCAGGAGTCTGGTCCCCCTTCAGGGCTGAGGCAGAAACTGAGCCGCATGGAGCCAGTGGAGCTCGACACTCCCGGACATCTTTGCCCTGACTCGCCTGAGTCCAGCCGCCTGTCCCTGGAGCGCCGCCGATACAGCGCCTCCCCGTTGACCCTCCCTCCAGCCGGCTCAGCTCCCTCTCCGCGCCAGTCCCAGGAGAGTCTGCCAGGGGCAGTATCTCCGCTAAGCGGACGGAGGCGGAGTCCGGGGCTGCTGGAGCGGAGGGGCTCGGGGACGTTGCTCCTGGACCACATCTCGCAAACGCGGCCGGGTTTCCTGCCCCCTCTCAACGTCAGTCCCCACCCTCCCATCCCTGACATTCGCCCTCAACCCGGAGGTCGGGCGCCTTCGTTGCCTGCCCCTCCTTATGCCGGAGCGCCAGGCTCCCCCAGGACCAAGCGCAAATTGGTGAGACGCCACTCCATGCAGACTGAGCAGATCCGCCTGCTAGGGGGCTTCCAGAGTCTAGGTGGGCCTGGGGAGCCAGGGCGCTGAGAGAAGTGAGAGGAACCAAGGAGGGTGGGGATTAGGACCTTAATGGGATAGGTGGGAGAACCAGCTCACACACACACCACGAACATAGGGATCTCTTGCATGTGCTCATGGGTGCACAGTGCACCCACACATGGTTAAACATGTGTCCATAAGCACAGTACTCTTATTAGCAAGAAAGAATAAGTAATCTATTTACTGGGTATATAGACACATGTATTCATGCCCTGGCCATTTCACATGCATATGGGATTACCTGTGTACCTGCGGGCACAGCACATCAATAAACAGATAGGGCTAGGGTCCCAAACTCTCTTGCATTTGTTCAGAAGCAGAAGCAGTAGGGAACCTTTATTTACGGTCAGTCTCCCATGTCTTTGCCCTCCTGCAGAAGCAATCCCTCGCTTTCCATGTATGCCCTGCAACACAGCCTATCATGATTTTGCATACTCTGCTCTCTACATGAACATCCCAGCCCATTCTCCAGGTCTTGCTTCTTTCTCCAGGCCTGGCTCCTTATTCACACCCCACTTCCAACCCTAACCACTTTTCAGGATATCTTTTTCACTCTTCTTGGGGGTTCCTGCAGCAACCCCAGCCTATGTTCTGCTGCTGTCCTTACTGCTCTCAACTTCACTTCTCAACTTCCTGCTTTTTATTCCCACCCTGTTCCTCCAACAACTACAACAGATTGTCTCATTTTCCCAGGGGGTGGGTCATGGGCTCTAAACTGCTCTTCTGTCTGTCTGAGCTTATGAACACCCCCACGGGTAGAAGTGGGGAGAAACCCTAAATCACTCCTCTCTCCACTTGACATATCAAATAAATGTGTTCAGAAGTCTCTGTTTTGTCACTTCTGCCTGGAGGTGTGGGTATGGGGAATGAGGAGTGGGGAGGGAGGGTAATACTAACTTATAGCTATAATTATCCAAGGGATACTTAGCCATTCCAGCCACCTTCTTTCCAAGAAACCAACTTTTCTATAGAGAAAAGGCAAGTGTCCTGTGTCCTAAAGGTTTTAAGACATTCGACAGGATTTCATTTCCACCAGTTTCCTCTATGTCCAACCTTGAATCAAGATTCCTACAAAGAGTTCCTCCCTCCATCATCAGCAGATATATCCCAGTAGATTAACTGTCTTTTTTTCAAACTTCCTATTTCTTGACCACTCACAGTTTTTAGTCAGGGTCTAATTTTCATTTCACCAAGTGTGTTTCTTCTATTTTCTTCTACTTCTGGCCTCTATTTCCCCATCTTTGATTTCTGAGCCACTGTAGGAGAGATGGCGGGAAGCAGTTAATATAATCTCACCTAAGTAAAAATGGCCCAGTGACCACATGATAAAGGGTATGTAGAATGTGTGCGTGTGTGTGTGTGCATGTGTGCAAGTGTGTGTGTGTGCAAAGTAATCAGAGGAACCCAGTCTGACATGTTATACCAACAAAGGTAATTTTCTTAATTCCCCCAACTGGACTTCTCAGTTTTCTAATTTTCTGCATGTATCCTAACTCTTTCTCACTCTAATGGAAGGCAAAAAGACTTACCCATCCCACTATCTCTTATTCCCTTCTCCTACTTAGAATAAGTGAAATCAGAAATTTACCCAACAATGTGGCATAGTAAATAGATAAAAAATATTGGGAATCAGAAAACCTATGCTTAAACTCTGAATTCCACTTTGCCATCTCTTAGCTATTTAATTTTGGGCAATTTATCTAGCCTCCCTCAGCATCTGTTTCCTTATCCCTAAAATAATAAAATCTAGTGATTGTGATTGTAAATAAGACATGCATTACAGTACATTGCATAGTTTATGTTCATTAAATGTCAGTATCTTTCTTGCCTTAGCTCCACCACCAATTGCATGTGATGTTGGACAAGTCAAATTACTTCTCTGAGCCACAGTTTCCTCACCTACAATCTGTAAAATGAAATGGTAGGACAAAATGATCTGTACTCTGTCTGCAATTCTCCCCAGTCTTGCATCTAGGCCCATTTTTTTCTTCAAGCCCCGCCCCAGGATTCTGGCCCGCTTTCTGGTGCTTGCCACAGGACTCCCAAAGACGCGCCCAAGCTAGGCGTCTGCCTTTCAGAGGATACGCTTTTTCTCTTTGCAATTGGTTCTCAGAATCTCCACCCTCCTCAATAATTTGCCTATGGCGGAGTAGTAGCCCTCCAGCTCCCGCCCCGTCACTGGTGATTGGCATGGGACCTAGCTCGTCCCCGCCCCCACTTGACTGAAGGTTCGACCCTGGCGCCGCCCTCAGTCCCCAGGCGCTAGCTGACTGGGGTAGTTGGGACCGTTAGCTCGGCAGGCTGGCAGGCTCCGGGGCGCTACTCCATTGGCGGCCGGGATGGAGACGATGCGAGCGCAGCGGCTGCAGCCTGGTGTGGGCACCAGCGGGAGGGGCACTCTCCGAGCGCTGCGGCCCGGAGTGACTGGGGCTGCGGCTGCCGCCGCCACACCCCCTGCGGGCCCCCAGCCTGCCCCGCCGCCTCCCGCACCGCCCCCGCCGCCGCTGCTCATGTCTGGGGCCCCAGGACTGCCCCTGCCCCCCGGCGCCGCCGGCAGCCCGGCAGTGCTGCGAGAGGCCGTGGAGGCCGTAGTGAGGAGCTTCGCCAAGCACACGCAGGGCTATGGCCGAGGTGAGTCTGCGGGTCTGGCCTCCTGCGCGACACCCTCTGTTAAGGGAGCCTTGCTCCCACAGTCCTCCGGATCGCTTTTCCTGGCGTGGAGCCCGCACTTGCATTTCCTTTTGGGGAGTTTCCTTCTGGGCTACGCACACGCACAGACGCACACACTCATACACACGTTTAAGCCTCCTACCTCTCCTTCCCTTTACTGAGTTATTAATATATTCTCCAGGGACCCTTTTTCAGATACAATCCTCTTTTCTTCCTAAGCTTTTCTCCTTTAGAAATGGAATTCCTCCTCCAGCTTAATACCTTAACATCTCTCTGCCTTTGAGAACCAGTCCCCATTGTGTGAGATCCTGTCTTTTATTTCAGATCCAATTTCTCATCCACACCCTCTCAATCTTTCCGCTGTGATCTCTGCAATTCTGGACTCCCCTGCTAATTTGCTCCAGCTCCTTAACCTTGACTTTTAAATTCTTTGCTTACCTTCACTCTGAAATTTCAGTGCAACTTCAGATTTACTGGGGAACTAGGTAGTGCCTTCACAAGTCACTTATAGTAATTGTGCATTTAAGTCCGGACCTGTACCACTGAGCTCACGCCAGCTTCCTGTGGCTTAGCACCTTACTCTGGTATCTTGTTTAGTATGGAGACTCACAACTCCAGCCTTTCTGTCTGGCTCTGTTTTCCTGGCCCTTGCCCAGGAACTGAGGATAAATCCCAGGCCTTGGCTCTTTCAATGTTAAATTCTGTGGAAATGAGCCAGGTTAGAAACTCTATTTCAGTTAGAAAACTTCGTCTTAAAGATGTCTAATTTCTTTAAAGAGGGATGTGAGGGTTTTCTTTGTTGTTTTTGTTTAACTAGTGTAGTTTCCTGTCTGAGTTTGAGTTCCAGATTTATAGTGTAAGTAATAAGGAATATATAGTGAAGGGTGTAGAATACAGAATTTAAGCCTGGAATTTACAAGACATCCCTTCTGTCTCCTTGGCCAGGTCCTGCTTGACCTGTAAGTGACTATATCTTTAACTTTCTAGTTTAACAATAATTTAGAGAAAAGTTACAGGGCTTTTCTGTAGATTTTCTTTTTTTAAGAAAGTTTAGGCCGGGCGCAGTGGCTCAAGCCTGTAATCCCAGCACTTTGGGAGGCCGAGACGGGTGGATCACGAGGTCAGGAGATCGAGACTATCCTGGCTAACACGGTGAAACCCCGTCTCTACCAAAAAATACAAAAAACTAGCCGGGCATGGTGGCGGGCGCCTGTAGTCCCAGCTACTCGGGAGGCTGAGGCAGGAGAATGGCGTGAACCCGGGAGGCGGAGCTTGCAGTGAGCTGAAGTGAGCTGAGATCCGGCCACTGCACTCCAGCCTGGGCGGCAGAGCGAGACTCCATCTCAAAAAAAAAAAAGAAAAAAAGAAAAAAAAAAGAAAGTTTAGTGAAAAGAGCACACACAGGGTTTGGAGATCTTTGTCACTTACCAGCCAAATCTTTGGGAAAGGGACTTAATCTCACTGAGCTTCAGTTTCTTCAAGGGTTACAATATGGATTAACTGAGACATTGCAAATGACATGTAACCTAAAAATGATTATTATCTCAAATGTGTTGGTTCATAGTTCCTCAAGTAGAACATGCTTCACTTTTTCCCACTCTTAAATCCTGATAATGTAAACCCAAAAATTCCTATGAAAACAGATTTTTAGAGCCATTTTGCTATATGTGCCTATGATTTATTTATCTTCAATTTCCCTTTGTTCTTCATACAATTTGAACTCCTGTTATAAGACAGGAGCTCTGCTAGGTGCTGGGGATACAAATGGATGAATCCGAAACTCATAAGGACATATTATTTTTCCAATGTAATCCCAAGATTTAACAAGGCTATGTGATGGAACTGCTATTAGCTACTATCCTGCTGCTTCAAGTCTCTAAGTCAAGATCAAGGGAAGGTCTTTGCCTCTGGGCACAGGAGTAGCCTAGAGTGGTCACACTAAATCTGAAGCCTTCCTCTTGGAAACTTATAGGCATTTATTAAAATTGTAGAGGAGTACACCCTTTTTCTTGTCTGTGTTACCTGGAGAGCCTCTGATTTGGCTCCTAAACTGGGCACCCTGTAAAAACTTTCATTTTCTTAGCAAGGATGAGGGAACAAGGGGATTGTGCTGACAAAGGGCAATTAGTCAGGCTTCAGACTCTGTGGTTGATTTTCTTTCCTATCTCCCCACCTCCCATCGCAGTCTTTCTCATTATTCTTGAGTTTCTCATTTCCAGTCTGGGTGTCCAGCCAGTACTTTAGGAGAATCTGGCAGATAGTTCAGCTTCAGGCAAGCAGAATCTCTGCCCATTTGGCTCAGAAGTCCTTTACCACATGGAATCACTTATTCTGCTTCATTTCTTAGACAAAGCTGCCACTGGCATGTACTCACATACCCTTGTGACTGATGGCATGGTATTTGGGGGAATGGATGTATTCCCCTGAATACAATTTACTTTAGCCTCTGCCTAGACAATTCATTCCTTCATCCAGCAATGCTTTACCGCATCATCTTCAATTAACATCCTTCATCTTCTTCCTGAATGCTCCAAATTCACCTTTTCCAGTCAGTCTTTAGATCTACCTTCACTCATGTGAAATATCAGTATGTATGTATGTATGTATGTATGTATGTATGTATGTATGTATTTTAAAAAACTTTCCTGTCCTTTATCTGCCTCCGTCACCCACTTACCCAAGATACACACATAGCTCAGTATTCTGTAGGATCTTGATAAGTTTGTAGTGCATGGGATTTGTAATCAGAGGACTTAGCCCTGTTAAAAAGTTGGCTGTATGATCTTGGAGAAGTTGCTTAATCTCTCTATGCCTCATCTGTTCTCTTCATTCATTTAACAAATATTTATTGATCACCGGATGCAGTGGTGGACAAGGCAGATATTTAGTCCCTATCTTGATAGAGCTCCCAGTTCACATTACAGAGCATGTATAAAGATTAATGGTGTTCGGCCGGGCGCGGTGGCTCAAGCCTGTAATCCCAGCACTTTGGGAGGCCGAGGCGGGGGATCACGAGGTCAGGAGATCGACGACCATCCTGGCTAACACGGTGAACCCGTCTGCTACTAAAAAAATACAAAAACTAGCCGGGCGAGGTGGGCGGCGCCTGTAGTCCCAGCTACTCGGGAGGCTGATGGCAGGAGAATGGCGTAAACCCGGGGAGGCGGAGTTTGCAGTGGAGTGAGATCTGCCAGGTGCACGGGCAGCCTGGTGGTGACAGGAGCGAGACTCCTTCTCAAAAAAAAAAAAAAAAAAAAAAAAAAAAAAAAAAAAAAAAAAGATTAATGGTGTAATAAAGCAGGCCAGCCCAATACAAAGAGGGGTTGACTTTGGGAGCCAAACAACACATTGTTTCTTAAATCCTGGTTCTGACCACTTCTGGGCCTTTTCCTTAACTTGCTTACTTTTTTGTAAAATGGGTATTATAATACTTATCCTGATAGGTTTTGTGTGGATTAATGAGACAACGAATCTATAAGCATGCAGCACATGGGTACTTATGGTGTGGTTGCTATTATTGTTGCGTTTGGAAATGCTTTGGAAAACTACAAATGATATGTAATTGGTTCTGCATTGCCATTTCCTTTGCCCCCCTTTTTCTATGGCATATTAGTCTTCCATGTTTGACATCTGGGCAATCTCTAAACTGGCAGGATCGATGTAACTCACTTTCCTCTTGCTCTGTAACTGCCTACATTTTCCCTCTTCAAACTTTGTTTTGGAAGTATTGCTATCCCCTTTGTTATGTGTTAACCATATGGCCTGCCATGATTGGAGATTTTGCCCTGCTATTTCACTAAGTTGAACAAATGAATCTTGTGTAGTATTTTCTTTTTTTTTTTTTTTCTTTTTTTTTGAGACGGAGTCTCGCTCTGTCCGCCCAGGCTGGAGTGCAGTGGCCGATCTCAGCTCACTGCAGCTCCGGCCCCCCGGGTTTTACGCCATTCTCCTGCCTCAGCCTCCCGAGTAGCTAGGACTACAGGCGCCGCCACCTTCGCCCGGCTAGTTTTTTGTATTTTTTAGTAGAGACGGGGTTTCACTGTATTAGCCAGGTATGGGTCTCGATCTCCTGACCTCGTGGATCCGCCCGTCTCGGGCCTCCCAAAGTGCTGGGGATTACAGGCTTGAGCCACCGCCGGCCCAACGCCCTGTAAATCCCAGCACTTTTGGGGAAGGCCGAGACATTTAGTTGTTCCTTTTCCTCAGAATCACAGACAGCTTCTTTTCTGTAAGACTGGAGTTAAATGGGTTGGGCCGAATATTTCCAATTTTTGGAAATGCTGGATTAGTCCCTATATTAGTTTCCTGTGGCTGCTGTAACAAATTATCACAACTTTAGTGGCTTAAACCAACAGAAATTTGTTCTCTCATAGTTCTGGAGGCCAGAAGTCCAAAATCAGTATTACTGGGCCAAAATCAAGGTGTTGGCAGGGCCTTGCTCCCTCCAGAAGCTCTAGGGGAGAATTCATTCTTTGCCTCTTCCAGCTTCCGGTGGCTGCTGACATTGGTTTATTACTTGGTTTATTGCTGTATCACTATAATCTCTACCTTCGTAACTCCTACTCTTCGTCAAATATGCCTCCTTTTTTTTTTTTTTTTTTGAGAGATGGGATCTTGCTGTGTTGCCTAGGCTGGACTGCAGTGGTGCAATCATAGCTCACTGCAGCCTGGAACTGCTGGGCTCCAGTGATCCTCCCACCTGCCTTAGCCTCCCAAGTCACTAGGACTACAGGTGCATGTCACCACACCTGGCTGATTTTAAAAATTTTTTGTAGAAACAAGATCCCATGATGTTGCCCAGGTTGGTCTTGAACTCCTGGCCTCAAGTGATCATCCTGCTTTGGCCTCCCAAAGTGCTGGAATTATAGGCATGAGTCAGTGTGCCCATCCTGCCTCCCTCTTATAAGGACACTTGTGAATGCACTTAGGGCCCACCTATATAATCTAGGTAATTTCCCCATCTCAAATCATTTAAACCCATCTGCAAAGTCTTTGCCAGATAAAGTGACATTCACAGGTTCCAATGATTAGGACATGGACATTTTGGAAAGTGGCATCATTCAGTCTACCAGAGTCCCCTCCCAAAGTCACTGTTACTTTGCAATCTCTCCTTCCAAAGAGACTGTGCACCGTAGGCTATTTAGGGGCAGATGTACCTTCTAAACATTGAAATAGGAAATAGATGAAATATTGTTAACCACCTTCCCTATCTTCCATAATAATGTGAATAGGGTCAGTCTATTCTCGCCATCCTATGTGATCAAGGAGACTCTTTTTACTCACCTCTTAATTTCGTTATCTCTTTATTCCTGCTTCCCCATGACAAAGTTGTATTTATTATTATTTTTTCTTTTATTTTTGTTAATTACCTTCCTGGCAAGATTGTATTTATCTTTATGATATAAATTTTTTACTGTAGTTTCATATATTGTTTTAATATTTATATCCTGGCCAGGCACAATGGCTCATGCCTGTAATCCCAACATTTTTAGGCCAATGCAGGAGGATTGCTTGAACCTTAGGGTTTGAGACCAGCCTGGGCAACACAGTGAGATACCATCTCTACAAAAAATTTTTTAAAATTATCCAGGCATGGTGGCATGCATCTTGTAGTCCCAGCCACTCAAGGAGCTGAGGTGGGAGGATCACTTGAACCCAGGAAGTCAAGGCTGCAGTGAGGTGTGATTGTGCCCCTGAATTCTAGCCTCAGTGATAGAGTGAGACTTTGCCTCAAAAAAAAAAAAAAATGTTTTAGGTTAGGTGCAGTGGCTCACACCTGTAATCCCAGCACTTTGGAAGGCCGAGGTGGGAGGATCATCTGAAGTCAGGAGTTCAAGACCAGCCTGGCCAACATGGCAAAACCCCGTCTCTACTAAAAATACAAAAATTAGCTGGGTGTGGTGGCATACACCTGTAATCCCAGCTACTTGGGAGGCTGAGCCAGGAGAATTGCTTGAACCTTGGAGGTGGAGGTTGCTGTGAGCCAAGATCATGCTACTGCACTCCAGCCTGGGCGACAGAGCAAGACTTTGTCTCAAAAACAAAAACAACAACAACAAAAAAGTTTTTATTTTGGCTGAAAATGATCACTACCTCTCATTCCCATCCCGTCCACTTAGACGTTCGTATATTTTATCTCCTAAAGGCAAAAACTAAATTATTCTCTTTTTTATATTCAACAGCAGGGTATAAGCACTGAAATATTCCTATCTTGGTCTTTCTTGTGAGGGACTTTGAGAAAACAATTGTCAGAGGTGTATATCTCAGTTATTCCTACCCTCCCACCTTACTGTTCTTTAGCCATCTTTATGTAAACCATTATATCCATGGTTCCTCACTGAAAATATGATAAAAAATGTGGGTGCTCCACACGTACACATGCACAAATACTCATTTGCACACAGACACACACATAATTTTACTTTAGGAAGCTTGTGAACCTCCATAAAGCTCAGCTGTGGACTGGACCTTGGAGCCTGGGTTAAGATTCCCAAATTGGAAAGAATATTGGCCCCCGGAAATCTAGATTTATGCCCCAACTCTGCCATAGCCGTGTGACCTCAAACAAGTCTTCTGTTCTTTCTTAGCCAGTGTTGGACTAGATGATCTCTAAAGTTCTTTCCAGTTCTAAACATGAAGAAGTCTAGAAGCATTTTCAAATGCGGGTCACAATCAGTTGCTTTTTTCCTGACCACTTTGCCCAATTATCATTTCATACATTTCTAAAATCAAGACTCCCCATGCCCCTTGGCTTTGAGTAATCATTAAAAAATGGTTCTCTAGTCTGTGCGAAGAAATGTTTAACTGGATAGAGACTGAACATATGCTTTTTAATGGGACCTTCCCAATTATGGTGGTCTCCTCCTCTTCCTCTTTATTCCAGTATTCTCCCTGTTGTCTGCATGTCAGGAGAGCTGTCACCCAGTGTATTGTGCTAAACTGTCTTAAAGAGGGAACTGGAGCTAAAAAGATCTCATGGAGAGAATAAAGATGGCTGAGCTTTCTGGTCAGTATTGACCCTTGAAGAGCCCTGCCAAAACCAATGGAGGGAAAGAGAGTTTTCTTTTCCTTCTGGATCTTTTTTTGTAATTTTTAATTTTAATTTTAATTTTTTTTGCCCATGACAGAGCCTCAGGAGGTCCTAATGACGTGCCCTCATGCTGTCTTTTAATAGAAGAATGAGCATTCTTGAAAGTCACTTAAATGTAGGTTATTAGAAAGAGTTTATGCTGCTTCTCAAACTCAGGCTAGTACATGGGTGTTTGTTTCAGTCACAGAGCAGGCGAGATAATTTATTATTGGCCGCTGATTTTAAATTCCTCGCTTGCTGGGCGCGGTGGCTCACGCCTGTAATCCCAGCACTTTGGGAGGCCGAGGCAGGTGGATCACCTAAGGTCAGGAGTTTGAGACCAGCCTGACCAATATGGTGAAACGCTGTCTCTACTAAAAATACGAAAATTAGCTAGGCATGGCGGCATGTGCTTGTAATCCCAGCTACTCAAGAGGCTGAGACAGAAGAATTGCTGGAACCTGGGAGGTAGAGGTTGCAGTGAGCCGAGATCGCACCACTGCACTCCAGCCTGGGCAACAGAGTGAGACTCCAACTCAAATATAAAATAAATTCTTTGCTTGCAGGAACTGTGTGTTATTCTTTTCATGCCCAATGCTTAGAATAATGCCATGTACCTATTAAATGCTCAAACTTTTACTAATATGTGTATGACAGCCATGAAAATGTGCAGTTCAGATTGCTTGCTGCAGGGAGCATAACTAACAACCTCAGCCACTGCCCATTCTGGGTCATCCATAATCACATTTGTACCCCAAAGTTGCACATTTGCATCTATAACCACATTTGAAGGAACCACGCTTCCTGTAGGCTGCTCCCAACCAAAGACGGAGCACATTAGGGGTATTAACACAGGCAGATCCTGGTGAGATATGGGATTCTTTTGGGATGAGGACTTCTCACTGGCTTAGCCAAATCTTTCTTAAAACTGTACTATAGCCGGGCGTGGTGGCTCACACCTGTAATCCCAGCACTTTGGGAGGCCGAGGCGGGTGGATCACGCGCTCAGGAGATCGAGACCATCCTGGCTAACACGGTGAAACCCCGTCTCTACTAAAAATACAAAAAATTAGCCGGGTGTGGTGGTGGGCGCCTGTAGTCCCAGCTACTCGGGAGACTGAGGCAGGAGAATGGCGTGAACCCGGGAGGCAGAGCTTGCAGTGAGCCGAGATTGTGTCACTGCACTCCAGCCTGGGCGACAGAGTGAGGCTTTGTCTAAAAAACAAAACAAAACAACAACAACAACAACTGTACTACAGTCTGAGACTGTCATATCTAGACCTCCTACTTTGCCTCTCTTCCACGGTCATCAGATCTTTGCTGTGCTCAGAAGGCTTCTCCTACTTCTCCTACTTCCTCCCCAATAAGTCTCTTGCAATTGCCTATCCCATCTTGGTGTCTTCTTGGCAGATCTGAACTAAGGAAATATGAAAGAACGAATGAGCCTTTGTTGCGATTAAGAGTAGGAGAGGAGAGGCCGGGCATGGTGGCTCACGCCTGTAATCCCAGCACTTTGGGAGGCCGAGGTGGAGGAGGAGCTCTTTGGGAGGCTGCTTGAGCTCAGGAGTTTGAGACCAGCCTGGGCAATGTAGTGAAACCCTGTTTCTACAAAATTTACAATGTAGTGAAACCCTGTTTCTACAAAAATTACAAAAATTAGCCGGGTGTGGTGACATGCACCTGTGGTCCCAGCTACTTGGAGGCTAAGGTTGGAGGATCGCTTGGGCCTGGGAGGTGGAGGTTGCAGTGAGCTGAGATTGCTCCACTGCACTCCAGCCTGGGCAACAGAGTGAGATCCTGTCTCAAAAAAAAAAAGAAAAAAAAAAAAAGGAGAGTGGTCAATATGTTGCAAGATATTGGAGAGCATCTGTGATAATTTTTTATTATGAGGCTTTAGCTAAAACTCTTTGAAATGTTTGGAACCCTAGAGTCAATGTGATCCTTTCTAAAAGCAAACTGATCTCATCCCTCTTTTTTTTTTTTAATTAATTATTTTTCCTTGGAGCTGAGTTCAAAAGAATCCCTCCTTCTTTTTAAAGTCCTCCAATTGCTTCCTATTGCTTTAGGATAAAGCCAATACTCTAACATGGCCTAAAAGGCCCTACTTGGTCTGGTCCCTGCCTTCTCTTGCAACCTCATCTTGCATTACACTTCCCCTCACGCACTCTTTCATAGCCACATGGTCTTAACTCCCTTTATTCATCATGTTCCCTGCTGTCACAAGCCTTTGAACATGCTGTTCTTTATACTCAGAACACTGTCCTCTCACCTCTTGCCTAGCGAATTCCTAGTCATACCTGAACTTAGATATTGCCTCCTCAGGGTAGCTTTCTTTGACCTTCTTAACTAGGTCAGATACTCCGACATCTATCACTTCTTTATAGAACTTGATCACAGCTGCAATTTTACATTTGTTTGAGATTTGGTTAATATCTCTTTCCCTCTTTACACTGTAGGCTACATAAGGAAAACGTAGGGGATGAGAGGAAGTGTTCTAGAATACAATGTCAGGTCTGGAGTTTGATTTTAGCCTACCTACAACTAATACATTAGCCATTTACTATTTCATGGATGCTGGCAGAAGTCAAGAGACTTCGAGATTAGAGACAAAGGAATTTATTATTCATAGCACAGCAAATAGCAGGAGCATCATGTTTATATTAGTTCTCCTTGCCTCCTCCCAAGTCCAATGCAGAGGACTCAGGTAGATACTTGCATAGGCCATGGGTTGCTTCACAACAGAGGAACACTTACAGAACCCGCAGCTTGGGGAACTTGCCATTTTACAACAAGCAGAAGCAAGCATGTTCTTTATCTGAGTGAAGATAGTACCTCATCCCTCAATATTTCTTGCTGCAAGCACAGTCCTGAAAAATAGCCCAAGTAAAGAGCAGTCAGGGTTTTGCAATCTTGCCATACCTAGCAAGATGTGAAGGAGCATGAGAGACCGGCCCATGGAGGAGTGCTTCTTTTTAAAGTCCTCCAATTGCTTCCCATTTCGTTGCTTCGCATCTCACCATATAGTTCCTCCAAAAATCATTTATACCCAGGTAAACCTCAAAAGAGTTCTCTCCCACCTCCATACCCTGGCTTCTCTCACTCATAGTATATACATAGTATTCTGGGTTGGAAAAGGAATCTGGCAATGGATGTGCTCACTAGAAGCACAGGCTCGAGAATGGTTATTAGGGCTATATTTCCTTGAGCCAGCAGTACTGCATAAAAGAATACTCATTGGAACCAAGACTGCTCGAGTTTGAATACTCAAACTGCTGCTTTCTCCTGACATAACCTTGGGCAAGTTATTTAACCTCTCTATACCTCATTTCCCTCATCTGTAACACATGGATAGTAAAAATATCTGCTTCATAAAGTTGCTGTGATTAAACACGTAAAGCAGTTACAGAAGTGCTTGACATACAATGTGTTCAATACATGTTGGTACTTATTGTGGTGGTTATTATCATCCTGGGCCAGCTAACAATTGTGGAGTAATCTACTTGTATTTCATCAGGCAGTGATAATGGTCTGCTGACATTGGGAACTCTGCCTCCAATATATAAGTTATTCTAGGACTAAGTTAAAATGTGAACTATTCAGATTGGAGGTGGGAGTGAAAAAAAATTTAAATAAAATGTGAACCAGAAAAGTGGTGGAGGAGGGCAGGCATACTCTGGTCTTTCTAGGCAAATTAACTTAATCACAGTCTAGGTTTATTAATTTAAATGCTTTTAAATGGCAATAGGTAGGGACCTAAGGGGCTGACTCTTAATGTAGGTACAGGTTACAGATACTGTATTGAAGTATAGCACCACTTGGAGGTGTTCTCATTGCTGAACTTAACTATTTCTCTTTTGTAGTGAATGTGGTGGAGGCACTTCAGGAATTCTGGCAGATGAAGCAGTCCCGTGGTGCTGACTTAAAGAATGGGGCTCTAGTGGTTTATGAGATGGTTCCCTCCAACAGCCCTCCTTATGTCTGCTATGTCACGCTGCCTGGGGGAAGTTGCTTTGGGAGTTTCCAGGTAAGAGTTGTGAGGTGGCAGTAGCAAAGGTAAATGCTTAGATGTTAGTAATGGCTTTCTCCATCACTTTGGCCATTAAACTGCCTGAAATCATATATTTGAGGACCTAAAGCAATTCTGGGAAAATTATTCTGGCAAGCATCTGAGGGTAATTTGACCATAATAGAACCTCAGTAGCACGCTTTCTTTTCAAGAACTCAAACCCATTTTGAATTTGAGCAGTTATGAATATCCCCTTGCTCAGTATATCCGACTACCAGCATCCAACCCATGTTCCAATCTGGCTTCAGTTATTGCATTCCAACTATTTTCCATCTCTTATTGAGGATATAGAACAATATTCTTTGCCTCCAGTACTTTTTCATAGGCAATTACTAAAGAAAGCAATATTGGAGTTCTCTAAGAGGTCAAATTCGGAGGGACTATGTATGGTGGGAACAGTACTCATTTAAGAGTTAGGAGATCTAAATTCACATTCCTCTGAATATCAATGGGGCAAATCTCTGGGCCTCACTTTTCCCATCTATAACATGAAGGAGATAGGTTAGATGATTTCTGAAGTCTTTTCTACTACTAACATTCTACAATTATGTGAAATACCTATGATGATGGAAAGAATGGTTGCCATTATGAGGTAGTGAGAAATTATGGACTAGTATGAATATTCTTATCAAAGATGGATTTTTTACATTGCAGACAGGGAGGCAGCCTTCTGAAATGTCAGTTTAAAACTCTGAAATGGAATTTAGAGAAAATAATAAACACCTTTGTTCTGCTTTCCATATGGTTTGTATAACCCTTAGACAAGGTTAAAAGCCCTGCTGTGTGTCTGCATAGCACCTTGAACTTCCCCTATCATATCACTTATTACAACATATCATAATTGTTTGTCTCTCTTAGTGGACTATGTTCCATAGAGGAAAAGATTGTGTCTGTCATTCTTGTTAAATCCCTACCACCTATCTTAGTGCCTACCAGATAGTAGGCAAACATGTCTGTTGCATGAATGAGTGCCATTGCAGCTTAGTTTCTGCCTCAAACAAAGCAGTCCTAAGGAAACTTCATTTCACATCAGGTGATGAAATTTTTTCCCTTAGAACTGCAGTCATTTCAGGCCTGGTGCAATGGCTCACACCCGTAATCCCAGCACTTTGGGAGGCCGAGGCGGGCAGATCGCGGGGTCAGGAGTTTGAGACCAGCCTGACCAACATGGTGAAACCCCGTCCCTACTAAAAATGCAAAAATTAGCTGGGCGTGATGGCGCACGCCTGTAATCCCAGCTACTTAGGAGGCTGAGGCAGGAGAATTGCTTGAACTCGGGAGCCGGAGATTGCAGTGAAAATAACTTTAGTCATTTCAGAGAAATAAATATATACCCAAGATGATGAATGTTTATGCTTCCACTTGTTTTTTTGAGATGGAGTCTCACTCTGTTGCCCAGGCTGGAGTGCAGTGGTACGATCCTGGCTCACTGCAACCTCCACCTCCTGGGTTCAAGTGATTCTCCTGCCTCAGCCTCCCCAGTAGCTAGGACTACAGGTGCTTGCCACCAGGCCTGGCTAATTTTTTTCTTTTTTCTTTTTCTTTTTTTTTATTTTTAGTAGAGACGGGGTTTCACCATGTTAGCCAGGATGGTCTCAATCTCCTGACCTCGTGATCCACCCACCTTGGCCTCCCAAAGTGCTGGGATTACAGGTGTTAGCTACCGCACCCAGCCTATGCTTTCACTTCTAAGAGAATAAGATCTTTCCTTCTTTTTTTTTTTTGAGATAGAGTCTCGCTCTGTTGCCCAGGCTGGAGTGCAACAGCCCGATCTCAGCTCACTGCAACCTCTGCCTCCCGGGTTCAAGTGATTCTCCCTGCCTCAGCTTCCCAAGTAGCTGGGAGTACAGGCACCTGCCACCACGCCCAGCTAATTTTTTGTATTTTTAGTAGAGACGGGGTTTTGCCATGTTGGCCAGGCTGGTCTTGAACTCCTGACCTCAAGCAATCCACCCACCTCGGCCTCCCAAAGTGCTGGAATTACAGGCGTGAGCCACTGTGCCGGGCTGATCTTTCCTTCTTCTTCCCACCTCATTACATTGTTGAATGACTTGAACATTTTATGATGGATGCCCATAACTGAAACATTGTAGTAATTAGATTTCTGTTATTTTTGGAAAGGGCAGAATTGTCTTTCTTGGCCTTTTAGCCTAAACTTTTTTTTTTGAGACGGAGTCTTGCCGTGTCACCTGGGCTGGAGTGCAGTGGCATGATCTCAGCTCACTGTAACCTCCACCTACCAGGTTCAAGCAATTCTCCCTGCGTCCACCTCCTGAGTAGCTGGGATTATAGGTGCCTGCCACCACACCCAGCTAATTTTTGTATTTTTGTATTATTTCGCCATGTTGGTCAGGCTGGTCTTGAACTCCTGACCTCAGGTGATCTGCCTGCCTCACCCTCCCAAAGTGCTGGGATTACAGGTATGAGCCACCTCGCCCAGCTTTTTTTTTTCTTGAGACAGGGCCTCTCTCTGTCACCCAGACTGAAGTACAGTGGCACAATCATGGCTCACTGCAGCCTTGACTTCATGGGCTCACGTGATCCTCCCACCTCAGCCTCCCGAATAGCTGGGACCGCAGGCATGTGCCACCATGCCTGACTAGTTTTTGTATTTTTGGTAGAAATGGAGTTTTGCCATGTTTCCCAGGCTGGTCACAAACTCCCGAGCTCAAGCAATCCTTTCATCTCAGCCTCCCAAAGTGCTAGGATTACAGGTATGAGTCATCCGGCCAGGGGCAGGGTGCAATAACTGAAGCTAGATCAGAACATGGGCTAGGTGTTGGTAGTCTGCAACTGCTTAAATTCAAGATGGGTTTGAGTTTATACCTCTTTATCCACTTTGGCAGGTGAAATTTCTCCCACTGGTTTTCTTCACAGATGACTTTTTAAGCAACAGCACTATAGAGCAGGCCAGCAGGCTAGTAATAGACAAATAGAAACAGACAAATTGAAGCATTGGGAAGACTTCAGACTTATTTACGAAACTTCATATGCTGTCTCAGAGAGCCTGTCAGTTAAAAGAAATTAGGAATTATTGATAGTAGGGATGTTTAAGTACTAAACACATCCTGGTCTACGTATTTATTGTTTTTTTTTTTTTTTTTTGAGACAGTCTCACTCTGTCACCCAGGCTGGAGCGCAGTGGTGTGGTCTCGGCTCACTGCAACCTCCGCCTCCTGGGTTCAAGCAGTTCTCTGCCTCAGCCTCCCAAGTAGCTGAGATTACAGGCATCTGCCACCATGCCCAGCTAATTTTTTTTTTTATTTTATTTTAGTAGAGACGGGGTTTCACCATCTTGGCCAGGCTGGTCTTGAACTCCTGACCTTGTAATCCGCCCACCTCAGCGTCCCAAAGTGCTGGGATTACAGGCATGAGCCACCGCGCCCGTTATTTATTGTTTTTTTAAGACAGAGTTGTGCTCTGTTGCCCAGGCTGGAGTGTAGTGGCACAATCATAGCTCACTGCAGCCTTGACTCCTGGGCTCAAGTGATCCTTCCACCTCAACCTGTTGATTAGCTGGGACCACGGGTGTGCACCACAACCATGCCCAGCTCATTTTAAAATTTTTTGTAGAGACAAGCGTTTCACTATGTTGGCCAGGCTGGTCTCAAACTCCTGGCCTCAAGTGATCCTCCCACCTTGGCATCCCAAAGTGCTGGGATTACAGGCATGAGCCACCATGCCCAACCTCTGTTCTACTTTTTATTTTAAGTTTTCTTTTAGAAACAGTCTCACTTTGTCACGCAGGCTGGAGTGTAATGGTGTGATCATAACTCATTGCAGCCTGGAACTCCTGGCTCAAGTGATCCTTCTGCCTCAGCCTCCTAAGTAGCTGGGACTATAGGCACGTGTCACCATGCCTGGCTAATTTTTTTTTTTTTTGTAGAGACAGAGGGCTTGCTATGTTGCCCAGGTTAGTCTTGAATTCCTGGGCTCAAACCATCCTCCTGCCTTGGACTCCCAAAGTGCTGGGATTACAAGTGTGAGCCACCAAGGCCAGCCTTGGTCTACTTTTAAAAACTGCAACATCATTTTCTTCCTTTCCTCTAATTACTCATAAATGACACAGGGCAAAGAGGCCTTTGAGACAGCCAATAAAGATGAATTATAAAGGAATACTATGGTGGCTAGAGATCTGAAATTGAATAATTTTGAGACTTCTGCAGATCAGACTTGTTCTGTGATACCTACGTTGGATACAGTATAAAACATGAATTAATTTTATTTTTTTCCTTCTTAAGTCAGCTTTCCTTCCCTTAGTTACTCCTCTTCTCTTTGTTTCCACTGGGGGGAAAAAAGAAGTCTATAAATTCCTTCTTCAGACTTAAACCCTTCTCAGGGATAGCTCCTTTGGCTCACTACATTGAGAAAATGCACAGCTAAAAATGAAGTCCAAGATTCCAAGATGGGTGCTTCTGATAGAGACCAGTGGCCTTCTCTGTAGAAGCAGCCTAGACACAGCTTCGGTTCTAATCTTGGGTTATCTAGAGGAATCCAAAAAACCTTGCCTGTCCACAGAACAAGATAGAGATTTCTATTAAGCTAGCCAGAATCTGACTTTTGAGTAATTAATTCTGACGACAGTTTTAACAGGGGTATTTTTCATGTCCAGTGATTATATGCTGACTTAAGCAGCCTTCCTCATTCTGCATTCAGTTTGGTATGAGCTACAGTACTCTCCAGTTCCTTAATGACTTCAGGATGTTGAATCAAAATTACATTTCCAAACATCCCAACCACTTTACCATAAAAACCTTAGAGAGTGTGTTGAACACAACTGATTTATCCAAAGAGCGTCCAAGTGTTTTCTATCTGAAGTGTTTCCCTCCCACTGTTCCTTCCTCTCTCTGATATGCACAAATACATATATTCTCACTCATTCTCCCCTGCCTAGTTTTGCCCCACAAAAGCTGAGGCCCGGAGGAGTGCTGCAAAGATTGCGCTAATGAATTCTGTGTTTAATGAACATCCTTCCCGAAGAATCACTGATGAGTTCATCGAGAAGAGTGTCTCTGAGGCCCTGGCATCTTTCAATGTAAGTTATATGGAGCTGGAAGGAGAGCGGGAGATGGGAGAACCGGCTGCTTGGGAATTCATAAATTACTGTGAAACAGAGCATGAATTCCTGTTTTCTTTCTGGTTCACCTCTGTTTTTTTGATTTATTCTCTGTCAGTCTATTGTGTCATGTGCTCCACATGTCTCAGTCTCTAATTCTATATCTGTGTTTATGTGTTTTTTGTTGTTTTGTCTCTTTCATTGTATCTCTTTGGTATCTAGAAACCTTTAATTGCATATTTATGGAATTGTAGAGCTATTCCAAAATGAAAATTGAGCTTGAATTTTGCTTTTGCTAATTTAGGTTAAGACCTTAGTTTCTGCTGTTCTTTTTTTTATAAGACTGTTTTTTATTGTCACTTGTCTTCTGCCTCCGTTACTTCATCTTATTGATAAATAACCCTTTTATAATAAAATGTCTTTTTATCTATTTTAGGAACAAGGAGGATAATTAATTTACTCTATTTATTTACAACTGTTCTTTCAAATGATGATGATAAGAATAACCATAATTAATCCTAATTGAGTATTTACCTTGTGGCAGGGACTGTTCTAGGGGATTTATATGTATTTTACCTCATTAGGTCATCACAACAATCCTATGAGGTATAAGTACTATTATTACTCCTATTTTACAGATGAGGAGACTAAAAACACAGAAGTGAAGTGTCAACATGATATAGCTCGTAAGTGGTCACGCCAAAATTAGAACCCAAGTTGACTTAATTTAGTTACATCTTAGAAATTAACACTGCCATCTTCCTTCCTCTCCACAAATTCATTGATACTCAGACCAAGTATCTGTTCTGTTTGCATTTAATTAAGATGTAATTACAGGCCGGGTGCAGTGGCTCATGCCTGTAATCCCAGCACTTTGGGAGGCTGAGGCAGGCGGATCACCTGAGGTTAGGAGTTCAAAACCAGCCTGGCTAAAATAGCGAAACCTCTCATCTCTACTAAAAATACAAAAGTTAGCTGGGCGCAGTGGTGGGCGCCTGTAATTCCAGCTACTTGGGAGGCTGAGGCAGGTGAAAAGCTTGAACCTGGGAGGTGGAGATTGCAGTGAGCTGAGATCATGCCATTGCACTCCAGCCTGGGTGACAGAGCGAGATTCCATCTCAAAAAAATAAAAATAAAATAAAAAAGATGTAATTACATATACTAAATTACTTCAGTTATCTGCTTTGTGGATTAGTTGTTGAACACTTTATTGAAAGTTGGTTTCCCTCTGTTATTTAGGACCCAGCTGTTTTTCTCCCATTATTCTTTGCCCCAGTCAACAGCATCTGCAGGGAATGAAAACATTTTTATATTAATCCAAACCAAATAAAAAAAGAAAAAACCAGCTAAAATTTTTTGGGAAGTACACTTGCTATTTTTAGGTCACCTAATGGTATTGTAAAAGAAAACAGGGCCAGGCACAATGGCTCACACTCGTAATCCTAGCACATTGTGGGGCAGATGACAGCAGATTACTTGACTTCAGGAGTTTGAGACCAGCCTGGCCAACATGGCAAAACCCCCTTTCTACTAAAAATAGAAAATTTGGCTGGGCACGGTGGCTCATGCCTGTAATCCCAGCACTTTGAGAGGCTGAGGTGGGCAGATCACGAGGTCAAGACATTGAGACCATCGGGCTGACATGGTGAAACCCCGTCTCTACTTAAAAACAAACAAACAAACAAAAAATTAGCCAGGTGTGGTGGTAGCTGGGCACGCCTGTAGTCCCAGCTACTCAGGAGGCTGAGGAAGGAAAATCACTTGAACCCGGAAGGCAGAGGTTGTAGTGAGCTGAGATTGTGCCATTGCACTCCAGCCTGGTGACAGAGCGAGACTCTGTCTCAAAAAAAAAAAAAGAAAAAAGAAAAAATGCAAAAATTAGCCAGGCGTTGTGGCACACGCCTGTAATGCCAGCTACTCAGGAGGCTGAAGGATGAGACTCGCTTGAACCTGGGAGGTGGAGGTGCAGTGAGATCATTCCGTTGCACTCCATCCTGGGCAACAAAGTGAGATTCTGTCTCAAAAAAAAAAGAAAAGAAAAGGAAAAAAAAAAAAAGAAACTGTGGATTACAGAAAGTAGGATGTGCAGTATTTATATGATCATAGGCTCTGAATTCATTGTTGGCCAGGCGCAGTGGCTCATGCCTGTAATCCCAGCACTTTGGGAGGCTGAGGCGAGCGGATTGCCTGAGGTCAGGAGTTCAAGACCAGCCTGGCCAACACAGTGAAATGCCACCTCTACTAAAAATATAAAAATTAGCTGGGTGTGGTGGCGGGCACCTGTAATCCCAGCTATTTGGGAGGCTGAGGCAGGAGAATCACTGGAACCAGGAGGCGGAGGTTGAAGTGAGCCGAGATTGTGCTATTGCACTCCAGCTTGGGTGACAAAAGCAAAATTTTGTCTCAAAAAGTAACTAAATTCACTGTTATTGAAATTATGGCTCACACCTGTAATCCTAGCACTTTGCGGGGCTGAGGCAGGCAGTTCAGTGTAGCTCAGGAGTTGGAGACCAGCCTGGGCAACATGGTGAAACTCCATCTCTAGAAAAAACACAAACAGTTACCTGGGTATGGGAGCACGCACCTGTAGTCCCAGCTACTTGGGGGTCTGAGGCAGGAATATCACTTGAGTGAGGAGGTCAAGGCTGCAGTGAGCCAAGATTGTACCACTGTACTCCAGCCTGGGTGATAAAGTGAGACCCTGTCTCAAAAAAAAAAAAGAAAAAAAGCAATTATGGTTCCTAGCTGGGCATGGTGGCTCATGCCTGTAATCCCAGCACTTTGGAAGGCTGAGGTGAGCAGATCACCTGAGGTCAGGAGTTCAAGACCAGACTGGCCAAAGTGGCAAAACCCCATCTCTACTAAAAAATACAAAAATTAGCTAGGCATGGTGGTACACACCTGTAGTCCCAGCTACTTAGGAGGCTGAGGTAGGAAAATCGCTTGAACCCAGGAGGCAGAGGTTGCAGTGAACTGAGATTGTACCACTGTACTCTAGCCTGGGCAACAGAGTGAGACTTCATCTAAAAAAAAAAAAAAAAAAAAAAAAAAATTATGGTTCTATAGTCTTCCTTTGGGATCTATGTGGGATTGGTTCCAGGATCTCTCGAGGATACCTAAACCCAAGGATGCTCAAGTCCTTCATATAAAATAGCAGAGTACAGCCTGGGCAACATAAAGAGACTCCATCTCTACAAAAAAATAATAAAATAATTAGCCGGGTATGGAGGCACTTGACTGTGATCCCAGCTACTTGGGAGGCTGAGGCAAGAGGATCACTTGATCCCGGGGAGGTTGAGGCTGCAGTGACCATCCACTGTACTCCAGCCAGGGTGACACACAGAATGAGACACAGTCTCAAAAAAAAAAAAAAAAAAGTATAGTATTTGCATATAACCTATGCACATCCTCCCGAATGAATGCTCTAAATCATCTCTAGAGTACTTATAATACCTAATACAGTGTAAATGCTGGGCCGGGCATGGTGACTCACGCCTGTAATCCCAGCACTTTGGGAGGCGGAGGCTGGTGGATCACCAGAGGTCAGGAGTTCAAGACCAGCCTGGCCAACATGGTGAAACCCTGTCTCTACTAAAAATATAAAAATCAGCCGGGCGTGGTGGCACATGCCTATAGTCCTAGCTACTCTGCAGGCTGAGGCAGGAGAATCACTTGAACCCAGTATGCAGAGGTTGCAGTGAGCCGAGATTGCACCACTGCACTCCATCCTGGGTGACAGAGCAACAGAGTGAGACTCCGTCTGAAAGAAAAAAAAAATTAAATTTTTATTTTTAATTTAAAATTTTATTTAATTCTCAAAACAATCATTTAACGTAGGTCTCTGATTATTCCCATCTTACAGAAGAGGAAACTGCAGAACAGAGAGGTTAAATGACTTTACCAAGGCCACACTATTTGTAGGAGTTCCAGTCCATGCTCTCAACTTCTGTGCTGTATTGGTTTTTATACATACTAGGCTTGAATGCAGGACAGTGTGTCTTAATTCTAACCCTGCAGGGTTACATAACCAATAGAAGACACAATAGGCCAAGGCCCAGGAGACCACATTGCTACCCAGAATTTCCCACACTTATACCACATTTCAGAAACTCAGAACAAGAATGTAAAATATTTTATTCATAATGTTTATATTGACTACACTGGAAAAGTATTATTTTGAACATACTGGGTTAAATAAGATACATTATTGAAATTAATTTTACTTTTTTTTTTCTGAGACAGAGTCTCACTCTGTTGTCCAGGCTGGAGTGCAGTGGCCCGATCTCTGCAATCTCCACCTCCCAGGTTCAAGTGATTCTCCTGCCTCAGCCTCCTGAGTAGCTGGGATTTACAGTCACCCACTACCAGCCCCAGCTAATTTTTGTATTTTTAGAAGATACAGGGTTTCACCATGTTGGCCAGGCTGGTCTCAAACTCCTGACCTCAAGTGATCTGCCTGCCTTGGCCTCCCACAGTGCTGGGATTACCGGCATGAGCCACTGCACCTGGACTTACCTCTTTATTTTTACTTTAATGTGGCAGAGAGGAAATTTTAAATTAAATATGTGGCTTGCATTATATTTCTACTGGACAGTGCTTCTTGAGATGATAATCCTGGTTGAAAATCTATTTGTCTTTTCTGTTCCTCTACTACCAGGGCAACAGGGAGGAAGCTGACAACCCAAATACAGGGATTGGTGCCTTCCGATTCATGCTGGAATCCAACAAGGGCAAATCAATGTTGGAGTTCCAGGTACTTTCCCATGTACTTCCCTGGCTCTAATAACATGGGTCAGACTGCTCCTATAATATATAATGGCTCCTACTAATTCCTAACTCATTGATACTGGAAAGGAAAGAAGGTTGTTACACTGGTTTTCAAAAATAAATACCTTCCTGGCCAGGCGTGGTGGCTTACGCCTGTAATCCCAGTACTTTGGGAGGCTGAGGCAGGTGGATCACTTGAGGCCGGGAGTTTGAGACCAGCCTGGCCAACATGGCAAAGTCCCGTTTCTACTAAAAATACAAAAAGTAGCTGGATATGATGGCACATGCCTGTAATCCCAGCTACTTGGGAGGCTGAGGCATGAGAATTGCTTGAACTCAGGAAGCAGAGGTTGCAGTGAGCTGAGATTGCGTCACTACACTCCAGCCTGGGTGACAGAGCAAGACTCTGTCTCAAATAGATAAGTAAATAAATATTTTCCTTCCCCAAAGGCCTATCAGAGTTAGTGATGAAAGTTGCTTCTACAAATCCATTTTGTAAAAGATTTCCCATGTAATTCTGATGTAACCTCCCAATATAAAATCACTGTCCTGGTACTTCCTATTCTTCCCCCAGGAGCTAATGACAGTTTTTCAACTGCTACACTGGAATGGCAGCCTTAAGGCCATGAGGGAACGACAATGCTCTCGGCAGGTAAGAGATTTTATGAGTGGGGGCGAATGAGGGGAGCACAATCAATCTGTCAGCGCACTCTTTTGAGGTGGTTACTATGTTAGAAATAAGGTCTATTGTGACCTATGGTTGTGAATATTGAAAGCCTTACCTAAGTACCGTCTTCATCCCTGTAATCTTTCCTATTTAAATATTAGCTGTGATTCTTTTGTCTATCTTGCTTCTCCTACCAGGAAGTTTCCTTTAAGAATCTCCGGCCGGGGCCGGGTGCGGTGGCTCAAGCCTGTAATCCTAGCACTTTGGGAGGCCGAGACGGGCGGATCACGAGGTCAGGAGATCGAGACCATCCTGGCTAACATGGTGAAACCCCGTCTCTACTAAAAAAAAAAACACACAAAAAACTAGCCGGGCGAGGTGGCGGGCGCCTGTAGTCCTAGCTACTCAGGAGGCTGAGGCAGGAGAATGGCATAAACCCGGGAGGCAGAGCTTGCAGTGAGCTGAGATCCGGCCACTGCACTCCAGCCTGGGCGACAGAGCAAGACTCCGTCTCAAAAAAAACAAAAACAAAAACAAGAATCTCCTTGAAGGATTTAGGTGCTGACCTCAGGTCTCTAAAACTGAGTTCTTAGTCCCAGTTGGGTCAGTGTGGTATATGATATGAACCTTTACCTTCTCAATGCTGTTCACATTCCCCTCTCCTACTAGGAGGTGTTGGCTCATTATTCGCACCGGGCCCTGGATGATGATATTCGCCACCAAATGGCCTTGGACTGGGTGAGCCGGGAGCAGAGTGTGCCAGGGGCACTCTCTAGAGAGCTGGCCTCTACTGAGCGGGAGCTGGATGAAGCCCGACTGGCAGGCAAGGAGCTGCGCTTCCACAAGGAGAAGAAGGATATTCTTGTGCTGGCTGCTGGGCAGTTGGGCAATATGCATTCTTCCAACTGCTAGGCATCCACCCACATACTCCCCAGCCTTTCCACAGCCTTTTTTGTATGTCTCCTTTCTAAGATTTAGGATGATTTTTTGTACATACTTTCTCAATTTTATACTTTAAAAAATATATATATATATATGTGTATAGATTCTACACCTAGATTCCTATTTGCTAAGAGATCCCTTTTCTTACTTCCAGTTTTTGGATGTAGTTTTATTTGAAACATCTTCAGTTCACTTTACAAGAAAGAGCAGGTTGTCTTTGAAGCTTTGTTAGCTCTTAAACTTCCAGATTAACTGTGTAGTCATTTCAGTAGCACTAAAAGATTAACTCAAGTGTTCATGTCTCCTTCTTTTCAAATATCAGTAGCTTGAATAAGGATTATATGCCCCACTCTTACTCTCATTCCTGCTTCTTCTTGGACTCAAACAGGGTATGAGTATGAAGATTTTGCCTTTAGTTCTTGAACTGAACCTGCTTGCTATCCCTTTCCTCCCCACCACTACCTTATTCCTTCTCTGCCTCCAAATTACCACTTTGTTTTGAGGCTTCCTTCCCTACCTTATTATTCTGAAAGAAGTAGAGATCTTGCTTCTGAAGCCACTCCTAAGAAACTGCCCAGGGACAAGTTAAATTATAAACAATTCATGGGACTTTACTACCTAAGTTGCTTTTAGGGCATATGTATACCATACTAGTAGTCTAGATTTCTGGATATACTCTACAGTAGATGGGGGTTATGGTTGAAACTGATTATCTTTCAGTATTCCCTCTGCACATCTCCCCTGCTCACCCAGCTTAGTTAAACCCTGCGTTTAGAACTTCCTGCCTGCAGCTATTAGTAGAAGGTAAAACATATTTCCATATTTCCCTTCACCCAATATTTTATTTTTTGGAAGCATTATCAGTCCTATTTGGTTAGTGAGAACCATGTTCCCCTTATTCCCGCTAAGTTGCTGCTGTTTACTACCTTAGATTCTCATTTGTTTTCTCTTTCTTTCCTCTTTTCCACATTAATTATTAGAACATGAGTTGATCAGGAAAATTAAATGAGACTTCAGTTTTTAGCACTTCCTAATTGACACCTTGGGAGACTGCAGTTATTTGTGTGTGTGTGTGTGTGTGTGTTTTTTTTTTGGGAGGTGGAGTCTCACACTGTTGCCCAGGCTGGAGTGCAATGGGGTGATCTCGACTCACTGCAACCTCTGCCTCCAGGGTTCAAGCGATTCCCTTGCCTCAGCTTCCCCAGTAGCTGGGATTACAGGCACACGCCACCATGCCTAGCTAATTTTTGTATTTTTAGTAGAGACGGGGTTTCACCATGTTGGCCAGGCTGTTTGTGAACTCCTGACATCAGGTAATCTACCTGCCTCAGCCTCCCAAAGTGCTAGGATTACAGGCGTGAGCCACTGCGCCTGGCCTATTTGTGGGTGGTGGTGGTGTTTTTTGAGACGGAGTCTCACTCTTGCCCAGGCTGGAGTGCAGTGGTGTGATCTCGGCTCCCTGCAACCTCCGCCTCCCAGGTTCACGCCATTCTCCTGTCTCAGCCTCCTGAGTAGCTGGGACTACAGGCGCCCACCACCACGCCCAGCTAATTTTTTGTATTTTTAGTAGAGACGGGGTTTCACTGTGTTAGCCAGGATGGTCTCGATCTCCTGACCTCGTGATCCACCCGCTTCGGCCTCCCAAACTATTTGTGTTTTTAACACCATTCTCCCCCACCTCTTTCCTGGGTGACATAAGAGAGAAATAACCGGTAGTACAGCAGCTAAAGTATTCTCCTTTCAGAGAATTTTTTTGGAGGTCTCTAATATATATTTCCCCCTTGTTTCTGTGATCTCTTTTATACTATATTATTGTCCCATATACTTTCTAAACGGAGCTTGGGACATTTAGTATTCCTGCAATTGGACTTTGCACTTGACAATTATACAGATTTAGCTTTTAGAAATAGATTAGGTTCCAAACAGAAAGTTCAAGTGTAACAACAACAATAAAAATAAATAGATTAGGAAATAGGCCATAATTTGCTCTTTTGGATTTGGGAGGGGCAAGATGAAAGGCAACTTTCTTGCTTTTGAAATCATGTTGGATAAGAGGTAAGGAATCCAGCTACAATTTTATTAGTGTTTGAAATGGGCCTCTTTGAATTCTCCAGGCCCAATCATTTTTTTTTTTCTTACTAATCAGAAGAGAGCTGGGGTAGAAGCCCCATCTTTGTATTCCATGAAACACGTTGGGTTGGAGTAAAGGCAAAAACAGCTAGACATACCAGGTGTGTCTGTTTGTATTGATATTTATAAGCTGGCACTCATCAACACTCCTGTTTCTCCTGTGCTCCCTTCTCTGGGAAGAAGTGTGGGTTAAGGGGTGTGAGTTGTGGGAAGAATTGTCCTGGTACCTCCTGGATTTATTATGTTTCTCAGATACCAACCAGTAAGATCCCAAATAACTTGAGAAAAATTGTTTCCTGATCTGTCCACTTCTGGTGTCAAAGATTTTACTCATCATCTTAGTACATTCTATGTATTTTATATGTATAATTTTATACAATTAAAAATAGATTTTTGTCTAGTGAGCCAGACTGACTCTTTCTTGAGACCTATATATTAGAGAAGCTCTAAAATGTCCCTGTTCTTTTACATGTATACTAAAAAAGAATTTTTAGGCCGGGCGCAGTGGCTCACGCCTGCAATCTCAGCACTTTGGGAGGCCGAGGTGGGTGGATCACAACGTCAGGAGCTCGAGACCAGCCTGGCCAACATGGTGAAACCCCCATCTCTACTAAAAAAATAAAAAATTAACTGGGCGTGGTGGTGGGCGCCTGTAATCCCAGCTACTTGGGAGGCTGAGGCAGGAGAATCACTTGAACCTGGGAGGCGGAGGTTGCAGTGAACCGAGATTGAGTGATTGCACTTCAGCCTTGGACATCAGGGCTAGACTCCGTCTCAGAAAAAAAAGAATTTTATTAGCATTTTGGGGTGGTAGAAATGATTGCACAAGGCAGCCTGCCTCCCTTTCTGCAGACATTTAACCTGGGCTTTGTCCTTGGCCCTTTCTCCTCAACTCTACCTACTCCCACTGACAATCTCACCCATTATGGTGGCTTGAACTCCACTATACACATGACTCTCAAATCTATTTCTTCCTCCCCAACCTGTTTTAAGCTTTTACATTTACTTTCCACATACTGGACATGACCACCTGAATATGACAAAACCACTTTGAAACATCCAAAATAAAATACATTTCTCTCTACTGATTCCTCTTTGACTCTCTAGATCTATTATTCAAATTATTATTATTAGTAGTAGTATTATTATTGAGACAAAGTCTCGCTCTTGTCCCCCAGGCTGGAGTGCAATGGCATGACCTCACCTCACTGCAACCTCTGCCTCCTGGGTTCAAGTGATTCTCCTGCCTCAGCCTTCCGAGTAGCTGGGATTACAGGCGCCCACCACTACGCCTGGCTAATTTTTGTATTTTTAGTAGAGACCAGGTTTCACCATGTTGGCCAGGCTGGTCTCGAGCTCCTGACCTCAGGTGATCCAATTGCCTCGGCCTCCCAAAGTGCTGGGATTACAGGTGTGAGCCACCATGCCCGGCCAATCTATTAGAATTATTATCTATGCTGTTACCTAAGCCACACACCTCAGATCTGCCCTCAACTCTTCTCTACCATAATCTAATCAGTCACTACTGTTGAGTCTACCTCCTAGTACGTTGTTTTTTTTGAGACGGAGTTTTGCTCTTGTCGCCCAGTACAATGGTGCAGTATCAGCTCACTGCATCCTCTGCCTCTCGAGTTCAAGAGATTCTCCTGCCTCAGCCTCCCAAGTAGCTGGGATTACAGGCACCCACTACCACACCTGGTGAATTTTTAAATTTTTAGTAGAGATGGGGTTTCACCATGTTGGCCAGGCTGGTCTTGAACACCTGACCTCAGGTGATCCGCCCACCTTGGCCTCCCAAAGTGCTGGGATTACAGGTGTGAGCCACTGTGCCTGGCCTACCTCCTAATATGTTTTGTCCATATTTACTGCCTTAGTTTAGGTTTGGTCCTTTCTCATCTCCAGACTGGATCACTACAAATAGCTTCCTAGCTGGTCTTCACCTCCATTCTTGACATCCTCCACACTACTGTCATATTTCTTTATAAAATACTTATGACTGTGATACTCCCTTGCTTAAGCCATCACTGAACTATCTTTACCTTTAGCAGCATTTCCCAGAGTTTAAAAAAAATTTTTTTTTGAGACAGGGTCTCATTCTAATGAGCAGGCCAGAATGCAGTAGTGTGATTTTGGCTCACTGCAACCCCGCCTCCCAGGCTCAAGGAATCCTCCCACCTCAACCTCCAGAGTAGCTAGGACTATAGGCACACACCACCACAACCAAGTAATTCTTTTTAAATTTTTTGTAGAGATGGGTCTTGCTATATTGCCCAGGCTGGTCTTGAACTCCTGAACTCAAACTATCCACCCGCCTCGGCCTCCCAAAGTGCTGGGATTACAGGCGTGAGCTACCATGCCTGGCCTACCATTTCCCAGTTTTATATGTGTTCCTGAGATGATTTTAGATGATAGATGGGCAAACAGTTTTTAATAGTTGTGCTTTTATCTGAATTTGTAGTAGAAAAATATCGATTTTCCTTTCAGTATACATTTATGTTTAAAGTCAGTCTATTTAAGGAAAATAATAAGCAAAACTAGTATGGGGACTATTTGCAAATATTAAAAACCATTAATACTCAAATATTTTGAAGTAGGTAAATTTCTCGCTTATAGGATAAATTCCAGAATCCTTAGCATAGCAGACCCTAAACTGTATTTCCAGCTTTATTTTCCCGTCACATAGCATCGTGCAGACAGAATATCCTGCCATTCTAATATTCATTCATTCGATAAGTATCTATCAGATGTCTACCATGAGCCAGATATTGGGCTAAACTTTAGGGATTTTAGTTATAAATAACTCTCTGCCATAAGGATTACATTCTAATGGGAAAAACAGACAATAAACAAGTTAGAAAGTAAACAAGATAATTAAAGATTCTGACTGGCTTAAGCAACATGGCAAGACTCTCTCTACAAAAGATTTTAAAAAAATTAGCCGCATGTAGTGGCGTATGCCTGTAGTCCCAGATGCTCAGGAGGCTGAAGCAGGAGAATCACTTGGGCCTGGGAGGTTGGCTGCTGTGAGCCATAATTGCACCACTGCACTCAGCCTGGTTGACAGAGTAAGACCCTGTCTCAAAAAAAAAAAAGAAAGAAAGAAAGAAAGAAGAGGGCCGGGCGCGGTGGCTCAAGCCTGTAATCCCAGCACTTTGGGAGGCCGAGATGGGCGGATCACGAGGTCAGGAGATCGAGACCATCCTGGCTAATAAGGTGAAACCCTGTCTCTACTTAAAAATACAAAAAACTAGCCGGGCGACGAGGCGGGCGCCTGTAGTCCCAGCTACTCGGGAGGCTGAGGCAGGAGAATGGCGTAAACCCGGGAGGCGGAGCTTGCAGTGAGCTGAGATCCGGCCACTGCACTCCAGCCTGGGTGGCAGAGCAAGACTCCGTCTCAGAAAAACAAACAAACAAAAAATCTTTCTGTTGGTTCAGCAGATGGAAAGCATTTTGTTTTCGTTTTTGGTGCTGTCCCGTTTTTTTTTTTTTTTTAAGACAGAGTCTCAGTCTGTCCCCCAGGCTGGAGTGCAGTGACACCATCTCGGCTCACAGCAACCTCGGCCTCCCAGTTCAAGGGATTCTCCTGCCTCAGCCTCCCAAGTAGTTGGGATTACAGGCACCCGCTACCAGGCCCGGCTACTTTTCTCTCTTCTTGGTAGAGATGGTGGGGGCGGGGTGGGGGGGGGTTCTCACC
>NW_016803318.1:123635-127087 GCF_001698545.2 Rhinopithecus bieti
AAAAAAAAAAAAAAAAAAAAAAAAGAAAGAAGATTCTGATTTAAGTTCTGTGAAGGAAATACACAGTGAAAGGAGGGTACAGAAGACCCCTTTGGGTGACAGTACTATTGAGACCTTAAGAATGAGGTCGAACTCGGCCGGGCGTAGTGACTCACACCTGTAATCCCAGTACTTTGGGAGGCCAAGGTGGGTGGATCACAAGGTAACGAGTTCAAGACCAGCCTGGCCAATATGGTGAAACCCCGTCTCTACTAAAAAAATTTTAAAAAGCTGGGCGTGGTGGCATGTGCCTGAAGTCCCAGCTACTTGGGAGGCTGAGGCAGGAGAATCACTTGAACCCAGGAAGTGGAGGTTGCAGTGGGCCGAGATCGCGCCACTACACTCCATCCTGGGTGACAGAGCGAGACTCCATCTCAAAGAAAAAAAAAAAAAAATGAGGTGGAACCCAATATGTGAAAAGCTAGAGGAAGAACACCAGGAACAGAAAGCTGCGGGGAGCAGTGGCTCATGCTTGTAATCCAAGCACTTTGGGAGGCTGAGAAGGGCGGATGACCGGAAGTCAGGAGTTAGAAACCAGGCTGGCCAACATGGCGAAACCCCGTATCCACTAAAAATACAAAAATTAGCTAGGTGTGGTGCCGCATGCCTGTAGTCCCAGCTACTCAGGAGGCTGAGGCAGGAGAAGACTTGAACCCAGGAGACGGAGGTTGCAGTGAGCCAAGATCGCATCACTGCACTCCAGCCTGAGCGACAGAGACTCCCGTCTTGAAAACAAAAACAAACAAAAAAACAAACAAGTTGCAAAAGCCCTGGGATGAGAAAGAGCACACCACCGATGGGCAAAAGTGCAAGGAGAGCTTCATGGGTGATGGAGAAAAATGGTGGTTGAACAGGTTGAAAACATAGGCAGAGCAGGCTGTGTGAGTTTAAAATTTTATTTTAAGTGCAGCAAAAAGCCAAGAAAAGAACCGGGTGCAGGGTTAGATGCCTGTAGTCCCAGCTGCTTGGGAGGCCAGAGGATCCCTTGTGCCCAGGAGTTTCAGGCCAGCCTGGGTAGTATAGCCAGACCCCTCTAACAAAAAGGGTTTTTAGGCCGGGCGCTGTGGCTCACGCCTGTAATCCCAACACTTTGGGAGGCAGAAGCTGGTGGATCACCTGAGGTCAAGAGTTCAAGAGCAGCCTGGCCAACATGGTGAAATCCCGTCTCTACTAAAAATACAAAAATTAGCCGGGTGTGGGGGCGGGCGCCTGTAGTCCCAGCTACTTAGGAGGCTGAGGCAGGAGAATCGCTTGAACCCCGGAGGCGGAGGTGGCAGTGAGCTGAGACCGCCACTGCACTCAGGCTGGGTGATAGAGCGAGACTCTGTCTCAAAACAACAAAAAGGGTTTTTAGTAGATATGTAACCAACTGATTTTTAAAATGATCACATTACCTACGTGGAGAATAAATTAGTGTCTCCTAATCGCTTTGAAATTTTATTTTTCGTTTTACTCTTTTCACTTTTTTTTTTTTTTTTTAGACAGATTCTCGCTCTTGTCCCCCAGACTGGAGTGCAATGGCAAGATCTCGGCTCGCTGCAACCTCCGTCTCCCGGGTTCAAGTGATTCTCCGGCCTCAGCCTCCCGAGTAGCTGGGATTACAGGCGCACTCCACCACGCCCAGCTAATCAACCTCCGTCTCGGGTTCAAGCGATTCTCCTGCCTCAGCCTCCCGAGTAGCTGGGATTACGGGCAGGGAGTTTTATCTTAAAAAAAAAAAAAAAATTGATATCTGTCTCACCAATCATATTGCAACCAGGTCTGTTAGTTTCCTGAAGAGAAATTAGGTGCTGCAGTACGTTCCAGAAGCAGCTCTTTATGCCCGTATTGCTGATCAAACTTTTTTTTTTTTTTTGAGACGGAGTCTCGCTCTGTCGCCCAGGCTGGAGTGCAGTGGCTGGATCTCAGCTCACTGCAAGCTCTGCCTCCTGGGTTTATGCCATTCTCTCGCCTCAGCCTCCCGAGTAGCTGGGACTACAGGCGCCCGCCATCTCGCCCGGCTAATTTTTTGTATTTTTTTAGTAGAGACGGGGTTTCACCGTGTTAGCCAGGATGGTCTCGATCTCCTGACCTCGTGATCCGCCCGTCTCGGCCTCCCAAAGTGCTGGGATTACAGGCTTGAGCCACCGCGCCCGGCCTGATCAAACTATTTTTTAAAAACGTTCCTATCATACATCACCTTGCCTCGGAACAGGGTACAGGCCTGGGATTTTTGATAGAAAAAGGTGTCTTCAGTGACCATTTCCCAGTTTGGGACGAAGAGACATAAAGAAGCCCTCTAATAAGGAAATTACCCCGGGCCTCACTGTTAATAGTACAGTATCTCTCAGCAGCTGCCGCGGTTAAGAGCAATCCACTGACCCCTGTAGTCTGCACCTCCCAACATGGCAGCATTTAGCTCGCGACCTGCTCAAGATGGCCACAGAAATACTTCCGGCATCTTTCCGAACTAGGCCCGCCCCAATTTGCGTATTTTTACCGTGCAGAGGGAGGGATTTAGAGTTAGCCTTTGATTGGTCAGCTTGACTGGCGACCTTTCCCCTCTGCGACAGTTTCCCGAGGTACCTAGTGTCTGAGCGGCACAGACGAGATCTCGATCGAAGGCGAGATGGCGGACGTGCTAGATCTTCACGAGGCTGGGGGCGAAGATTTCGCCATGGATGAGGATGGGGACGGTGAGGACAGTGGAGGCGGGCGGCGGTAGCGGGGAAGGTGTGAGAGAAGGCTATAATAGGAAAATTTACTCTCTTTTCTCCCGGGTCGTGAGGATGGGAATCGGGGAACCGGGTCTTGGGTGGATTAGAGATTCCGCCCCCTTTAGGAGAAGGGAGGGCGTGACCGGGAAGGCACTGAGACTGGAGGCGGTTTGGGTCGGCTTGCAGACAGTGTCTTGGGAAAGAAACGATTGTTACAAATGACTGTCATGGTTGCTTACTCTTTTATCTTCTGGGGCTCCAGAGAGCATTCACAAACTGAAAGAAAAAGCGAAGAAACGGAAGGGTCGCGGCTTTGGCTCTGGTGAGTGTGGGGAAAATGGGGTAGAGTGGCCTAGTAGGGCAGGAGCCCCGGGTTTTGAAGTCCCCACCCAACTCATAGGAACAATGGGAGAAAGGGGGAGTTTTCGGTGATCTCGTGTGTGTCCCTTACAGAAGAGGGGTCCCGAGCGCGGATGCGTGAGGATTATGACAGCGTGGAGCAGGATGGCGATGAACCCGGACCACAACGCTGTGAGTAATAATGGAACCTGTGAGGTATCCGTGTCTGTGGTAGTAGTTAGAAACCGGTAACATAGTTAAGCAGTTAGGAATGGGTTCAGAGATAGCTTAAACAATCTGAGTCCGCACTCACTCTACTCCTGTGAGCCTGCTTGAAGCGTTTCTCTCATGTACTCATACAACTTCCCCCCCCCCCCC
>NW_016803318.1:127556-153041 GCF_001698545.2 Rhinopithecus bieti
TCTGTTGAAGGCTGGATTCTTTTTGTCACTGGAGTCCATGAGGAAGCCACTGAAGAAGACATACACGACAAATTCGCAGAATATGGGGAAATTAAAAACATTCACCTCAACCTCGACAGGCGAACAGGATATCTGAAGGTATCCTAAGTGACACTTTATTGCCTCCTTTCTTTCATAACCCTTAGACAGCATTGGTAGTTCTGTGTTTGCTGTGGTTGGCCAAGAGCAAAGTTGAAATACAATGACATTTAAAACATGGATATGTTTTGTCAGACACGCCAAAGAGACAGACATGTTGTATATATACAGATATATGATGTACATTCATTGCTTAAATTTTATAGATTTTCCTGAGTTTAGATTTGAGGAAAAAGATACTCAGTGATGCTTGGGGAAATAGGAGGGTTTTCATATCTGTCTTTTTACTTTCCCCAGGGGTATACTCTAGTTGAGTATGAAACATACAAGGAGGCCCAGGCTGCTATGGAGGGACTCAATGGCCAGGATTTGATGGGACAGCCCATCAGCGTTGACTGGTGTTTTGTTCGGGGTCCACCAAAAGGCAAGAGGAGGTAAAATGAAGAGGGCAAACACTGGGTGAAGGGAATACGAACAAAACAGAATGAGGATGTAGTATTATGTCCCTCTAATGGACTCTTCTCCCTGCTTCTTTTTCTCCAGAGGAGGCCGAAGACGCAGCAGAAGTCCAGACCGGAGACGTCGCTGACAGGTCCTCTGTTGTCCAGGTGTTCTCTTCAAGATTCCATTTGACCATGCAGCCTTGGACAAATAGGACTGGGGTGGAACTTTCTGGTTTATATTTAATCTCTTACCCTATATGCATAGTATTTGAGTTGCGAATAAATGTTCCATTTTTGTTTTCTACATTTAATATTACTTTCCTATCGTAAAAGTGAAAGTTCTAAAGCATAGTAAGGCTGTATGGATCATTGTGAAGATAATTCTAGGGACTGAACTCTATTTTTTTTTTTTTTTTTGAGACGGAGTCTTGCTCTGTTGCCCAGGCTGGAGTGCAGTGGCCGGATCTCAGCTCACTGCAAGCTCCCCTCCTGGGTTTACGCCATTCTCCTGCCTCAGCCTCCCGAGTAGCTGGGGCTACAGGCGCCCGCCACCTCACCCGGCTAGTTTTTTATATTTTTTAGTAGAGACAGGGTTTCACCGTGTTAGCCAGGATGGTCTCGATCTCCTGACCTCATGATCCGCCCGTCTCGGCCTCCCAAAGTGCTGGGATTACAGGCTTGAGCCACCGCGCCCAGCCTATTTCTTTTTTTTTTGAGATAGAGTCTTGCTGTGTTCCCCATGCTGGAGTGCAGCTGCATGATCATAGCTCACTGCAGCTTCAAACTCCTGGGCTCAAGCCATTCTTCTGCCTCACCCTCCCTAGTAGTTGGGATTACAGGCACATGCCACCATGCCTGGCTAAATTTTTAATATTTTTGTAGAGATGGGGTCTTGCTGTGTTGCCTGGGTTGGTTATGTGAATTTCTATACTAGATACAGTCTCAAGTTTCAGGTAGGGTTTAAAGTAGACACTGGTCAGTATTTCTTTTTTGGGGGAACTAGGAGAGCAGGAGTAGAAGTGAGATGTTAAGATCTTATGGTATTAAAGACTTATTATATTGTTCCTATACACTCTGTTAGGATCAGATAGATGTTATAGAAATGTCTTCTGTTTCTCCTGCGCTTGTTGATGTCACAGTTTTTTGTACTTCCTGCTGTCTAAGGGCATGAATCTCCTGTTGGAGCATTCTCCCAGACCCTTCTTTAGAAGAGTCTATACTAAGTTCTTGGTGCCCTCTTCAGCAGCCAAGTGTGAAGGCCCCATAGAGGAGAGGATCCAAAGGAGCATTGAGGAGGCCAAAAAGGAAAAGGATGTGGCTCAGGCTGGGAGGGACTTCAGTTAGCATGGTGGGGGAGAACCAGTACCACAGACCCAGTAAGTAATAAGGTGTCCAGCAGAGGATGAAGGTCAGCAAGATAAGCAGGGCCAGTCTCAGGGCCCAGAGACGAACACGGGGACGATTGTCAAAGGAGCGGCGGAGGACAAATTCACCAGCAGGGGCTAGGAATTCAGAAAATATACTGTAATTCAGACTCTAAGCTTCTGAACTGAGTATAGGATGAATTGATGGAGGGGCATAGCTAGTGACACAGAGCTCGCCTCCTACAAGGAGGAGAATGCTGCAAACCCTTTTCCCCTTCCCAACCTGGGACTATATGATCTCTTACCCCCATGGATTATGATAGAAATGTGAAGCCACCCAGTCTACTTTAAGACTTGATGGTGTTCAAGAATAAATAATACTGATTGCCTCCCTAGTCCTTGTCCAGCTAACTCAGCTATTTATAATTGAAAGGATTCAATTAAATTAGCATCAGGTGCTAGACATATGGTTAGGATCTCACCACAGTTTAGTGACTGGTAGATAGCTATTAGGTAGGTAGATAAATGATGCTAGAGGCAACAGGTCTAGGGTTAAGGATTAAGGCCTGGGAATTGGAGTCTCACCATGGCTCCCCTTCCTTGTCTGGGGGCTGGACACACTGAGGACAATGCGGCTATAGCAGATGGCCATGGCAGTCAGTGGCAGCAGAAAGAGGCAGCAGAAGGTGAAGAGGTTATAGGTGGTCTCTTGCCATCGAGCCCTGAAGCTGCCTTTGGTGACACACTGAGTGAAAGGGACTGGGCCAGCTCGGTGGACGGTATGGAACAGGAACAGCTGGAGTGGAGTTCAGGACTATTAGAACTGGTTCCCCTCACCACCCAACCTACCCACCTGTGTCATACTGTCTCCTCCCAATTCATCCTTAATTCCAAGTGAACCAGCACAGTGCTGAAAAACAGTTCATCCATGGTGCCATGTTAAAGAGGTTGGAAATATATCTTGAAATCCTGTCTTCCTTTTAGGCTTGAATATGATGCTGAGCAGTGAGTTTGTTAAATCTCGGAACTTAAAACAATCCCGCCTTCTCAAGTACTATTCTAACACTGCGCTTTATAAGGGATGATATTTCTACCACCTCACTCATATTTTTAGCTGAAATGATTTTCCTGGTATGTCTGTTATTTTGTGGAAAAAGAAAAACTGTGTAAAATGGGTGCTGCCAAAATTCCAGGCCATTTTGCAGTGACTCTGAAGTGACCTTTAGTAGTAATAGTCTTATGTGCAGTAACTATAATGGTAAAGAATGTTAAATAATAAAATTTAACATTTTCCAAATGCTATTGGGCTGCCCCTCCCCCTTTTTGTTAAATTGCTGGGTTTTCCAACTGAATCAGTAAAAACTATTTCCATTTAGAGCTACAAGGTTAAAGTGCCTGGGTTCCAGTAATGCAGATTGAGTCACTATTAATTTGATAAAAGGTAAGCTCAGTAGGTATCAGATTCCTAGATACAAGGCATTTGGGACAGTGATTTTAGCAGACATGAGGGACATTTAGGAAAGATGAATAGTTTCAGCCTAAGACAGAGTTTTGTGAACTGTTTGGAGTTATGATCAGGCTACTCTGAGCTACTCGGAAAATGTTCTTTCCTCTTCCCATCTCTTGCATTCATATATTTATAATTTGTTTTTGTTTTTGTGCTATGCCTAAGAAGTACATGAGAATTGTGAGGAGTATAAAAATAGTCAAAGCTGGCTGGGCACAGTGGCTTATGCCTGTAATCCCAGCACTTTGGGAGGCTGAGGCGGGCGGATCACGAGGTCAGGAGATCGAGACCATCCTGGCTAATATGGTGAAACCCTGTCTGTACTAAAGATAAAAAAAATTAGTGGTGGCAGGCGCCTGTCGTCCTAGCTACTCGTGAACTCCAGGAGGCTGAGGCAGGAGAATGGCGTGAACCCGGGAGGCGGAGCTTGCAGTGAGCTGAGATTGCGCCATTGCACTCCAGCCTGGGTGACAGAGCAAGACTCTGTCTCCAAAAAAAAAAAAATAGTCAAAGCTCTTGGATTCATAGTTTGGTCCAAGCCTTGCTTTGATCTTTCCTCTCTCCTATTTTATTACCATTTACCATGTACTGTAGAAACATCCCTTTCAACTGCTGATAACTTGGGAACAAGCCTACAAAAATAAGTAATTTCTAACTACCCCAATCGTACCCCTAAGGACTCCTAAGCCCTTACCACACTAACGTGACGTTATTAAATTTTTTATTTTATTAACACTAATATTTTAACTACAACTACAGCATATGGGCAAGGCAGAATTTACCCAGAAGGATACTAATTTGGAACCAAAAAATTTCACCTTTTGCACATGTATCATACATGTCACAATCAGTTTGCCATTGAAACAAATAGAGATTGCAAATATTGTCAGATTGTCAGGCCATAAGAAAGGATGAAATTCATTTCCCATTGCATCATCTTGTGGCCCATGGATTTCAAGTGCCTTAGCCAAAATCATAGCTAGTTAGCAGTAGAGCCGAGACTCAGAAAAAAACAAAACAGGCAAACTGAAACAAAAAGTCTTCTAATTCCCAGTCTACATGTAAAATTTGCTTTATGTAAGCAAACCTAATTGTAAATGGCACTGTAGCAACAGGCTTATTTTAACACTTGGATTGGTAAAGGTCTTGTTTGCAACATATTAGAAGTATTAGTTTTCTCTTTTTATCTCCCCGGACAGAGTCTGGCTCTGTCACCCACGCCAGAGTGCAGTGGTGCAGTCTTGGCTTACTGCAGCCTCCACCTCCCAGGTTCAAGAAATTCTCATGCCTCAGCCTGCTGAATAGTTGAGATTACAGGTGCTCACCACTACACCGGGCTAATTTTTGTATTTTTAGTAGAGATGGGGTTTCATCATGTTGGCCAGGTTGGTCTTGAACTCCTGACCTCAAGTGATCCACCTGCCTTGGCCTTCCAAAATGCTGCGATTACAGGCTTGAGCCACCAGGCCTTTCTTTGTTCTTAGGAGTATAGTCAGACTAACTTCTTAGTTATATTTCTAATAATTGAGGATGTAAGTAAGGATCAAATCTTAAATCAGTATAATATATTATCATTCCAGAAACAAATCCTAGACCCTTCTTGGCCTCCTTCTAGACATAATTCTAATCCTACAGTCTCAGAGATGCTGCTCTATCCTGCCCCCCAACCCCATGATAGTGATAGTGGTTTTTGCCTTGAAGGAATTGCTTTGTATTTAGCTTTTTTCCCACCTAGATTTCTAGTTCCTTTTCAGTATTAGATTTGCTTTGAGATTTGATTAACCTAGTATTCAGGTTCAGATGCTCGCCTCTTTCCAATTTTAACACTCATTCGACAATAAAGTCAGTAAAAAACACAAATTTGGTTATGTCACTCTCTTTAGTGTCTCTCCACTGCACTCAGGATAAAGTACAATTTTATTATTTGTGATCTGGCTCGCTCTTCCCCTCTCAGCTCATTACTCACCATTAACTAGTCCTCAGCTTTTAGCAGCATTGAGATCCTCTATCCTCCATCTTCCCTAGCATTTCTCCTATTTTAATTGGTCTAACACCTATCTCTGAAGAATCAAACATTAACATCTGGAAAGCTGTTCCTGACTGCACGGCTGTGTCAGACACCCCTCTCTGCTCCCCACCCCCATTGTCTTCTTTAGCTCCTTTAGCATAACACTTTTGAATACACTATATTGTAATTGCCTAATTTCTTTGTTTCCTGCACTAGTCAATACATTTCCTGAAGGCAGAATTTTGCTACCCTATCCTTAGCAAAATTTGAGTGGCCCTGGAGATGCATATTACTTTTTGAATGGATAAATGAGTACCACAAAGTTTTACCCAAACCACTGACTTCACTCTCTTCATAGACCCCATGTATGTTTTCTGTTTTCTTCCCTGCCCCAATCTGAAGGAGGTGAGATTGGAAGGATGCAGAGATGCAGAAGCCAAGTGTAGTAAAACAGAGCTAATGGAAGAGGCACAAATAGAGGATACTGCTTATAAAAGGCAGGCTCTTAACAGATGTAAATTAACATGCAAATAATCTTACAGAAGAGAGCAGAGGTAGCCAGGCACGGTGCCTCACGCCTGTAATCTCAGCACTTTAGGAGACTGAGGCGGGCTGATCACGAGGTCGAAAGATGGAGACCACTTGGCCAACATGGTGAAACCTCGCCTCTACTAAAAATACAAAAATTAGCCGGGCGTGGTAGCGGGCGCCTGTAGCTTCTCGGGAGGCTGAGGCAGGAGACTTGCTTGAATCCAGGAGGCGGAGGTTGCAGTGAGCCGGCACAAAAAAAATAAAAAGCAGAGGCTTACTTCCTGAGAATTAATGGCCCCCAAGCGCACCCTTTAACTCATGCTACGGACCCAAATCCCTGTCCTGCCCGGTCCTGAGTCCTAGGTCACTCACCTGGGGCAAGGCAAGCAGGAAACTAAGTCCCCAGGCTGCCCCCAGAAGTTTCCTTACACCTGAACGGGATCCAAGCGGGTTGAGTACTGCTGCCTGGCGGTCCAGTCCAATGACCACAGGCAGGAAAGCTGCAGAATACATGGCCATTAGTTTCAGAAACATGAGTGTCCGACATGCGATGTCCCCGGCCAGCCATTGAACAGTGATATTCCAGGTGGCATCTAGGGGCATAACCACAAAAGTGACTAGTAAGTCGGCAGCTGCTAAATGGGCGAAGAGTCTCCTGACCGGAGAGGGGCGGAGCTGGCTGGGTTGCGGCCGTGTCACTGACCACAGGACGGCGAGGTTCCCTCCAGCCGAAGAAACAAACAGCACAATGGTCACTCCCACTCGGACCTTGGCTGCTGCCGAGAAGGTGGGCAGCTCTGAGCCCTCCACCACCACTCCTGATCCAGCCCAGACCTCCTCCCCCGCTGCTGACCCCCAAGGGGTGCCGTTGCCTGCAGACATGGTGGCCTGGAGAGAAACTGAGGAGGATGCAGTGTGGGTATGAAGCGGTTAGCTCTGGCCACTGATTCTTCTCCCACCTTTTCAGGATCTGGAGCTGATTATTGCGAACTTCGTTCACTAAAGCCTCTGCTTCTGGAGACTCTCCATCTGTTCTGGAGGAGGTCACTTGTCCAACTGTCAAGGTTCTGCAGGGAACGAAGATCTGGTACCAGTCACGCTCCTTTTTCCTTGGAAAGACCAGCCTGGGCTTCGGGTTTCTACTGCCCTAGACCTCTTTCGCCCCTACAGCCCTGGATTCGGTCAGAGCCTGCGTGCATGTGTATTTGGGAAGTTCTGCCGGGCGCACACCTATCCTGGCCTCCAAGGCGTGGAGTTCACTGCGGCGCTTTCTCGCCCCGCCCCGACCCCTGCAGGCCCCGCCCTTGGTCCTGAATATTTAAAGAAGAATGTGCCGCTGGAGGCGTGCTAGGGAGTGGAGATCGTCTGATAAGGAGACCCTCTGACAGAGACACGCACAATAATACGCAGATGTAGGCTCAAAAGACACGCGTTTCGCGTCCTGAAATTCCGCTTCGAGGGCAAGCTCCACTCGCTTTCTTTTCTGATATTGTTTGTCCCTCGCGAGGCACCGTTGGGTCGCGCAGGAGGCGTGACTAGGGGCGGGAAGTGGGGCGGGAGCGGGGCCGCGGAGCCTGGGCTACCGCTGTCATGGACGCCTGGGTCCGCTTCAGTGCTCAGAGCCAAGCCCGGGAGCGGCTGTGTAGGTGCGGCCCGAATAGGAATGGGGGTGGGGCGGGGGAGGGATGGGCAGAGGAAGACTCTAGTGAGGCGAAATCAGTTCAGGCTACAGGGGGGTCAAGAAGGGTCAACTCTGGCTACGGGGGCCCGAACGGACCGTGAGGCGCAGATTTGAGCCGCTGTTGAGATGATTCCTTTCCGCTCGCGGAAGAGATGGGGAAACTGAGGCATGAGTGGGTCAGCGGGGAGGCCACTCAGGGTTGCTGTGTCCACATAAGACCGACAGTGTTCTCACTGAGCGTTGATAGAATGAGGAGCATTCACCTCACGGTGGATAGCCCTGGACTCTGCCCCCAGAGATGAGGAGGCACTCCCAGTTTCCATGTCCCCACACCGTGCTGTCATTCGGGAACTCTGCGTCCGTCCTGGCGTTTGGTCTCCATTCAGCCAGAGGGCCTTGAAATCTCTTAGTTCACCTGTTCTGAGGAATAAAATGCCCTCCAACTGTCTGCCTCCCCTCATCGATCACATACATACTCACGCTGATGTGCTTGTGATGGACCCTGCGGCCTGCACTGGCCCCTTCCGGCCTCATCATTGTCAAATCTCTTATTTGCTCAGCATTCAATAGTGTTCCCCACCCCTTTCTAGACTCTTTTCTCCTTATGCCTTTCCCTTCCTCTGACCTGGAGAAGTGGTGAGATATGGGCATGGAGGAGGAAGGGGAGTGGTCTCAAACTGGGAAAGGGGGAAGTCTGTGCCTTTTGGAGGGTAATTTTGAGCGGAAGGTAAGGGAGGTCTCCACCTTACCTTGCCTGCCCTCTCCTCTAGGGCCGCCCAGTATGCTTGCTCTCTTCTTGGCCATGCGCTGCAAAGGCATGGAGCCAGTCCTGAGTTACAGAAACAGATTCGACAGCTGGAGGGCCACCTGAGCCTTGGAAGAAAGCGTAAGTAACTCTGTCTTTCCTTTTATCCCCCAACCCTTCCTCCATCCCCAGCTCTCCTTCCTTGGTCCCTCCTTCCTGTACCCTCTCTGCCTGTTCTTCTTTCTCATTTGGCTCTGCACTTAGCCTCTGCATGTGTCAAGTTGAGATAAGAGAGCAGGGGTACGGAAGTAATTAGGAGGGTTGGAGAGAATGGGGCAAGTTTGAGAAAACTAAACTGGCACAAAAATTAAATTTGAAATTGAAAAATGAAGTGTTTCTTCTCTTTATCTTTTATTTTTTTGAGACAGAGTCTCTCGTCCAGGTTGGAGTGCAGTGGCCCAATCTCGGCTCACTGCAACCTCTGCCTCCCAGGTTCAGGCAATTCTCCTGTCTCAGCCTCCTGAGCACCTGGGACTACAGGTGCCCACCACCATGCCGGGCTAATTTTTGTATTTTTAGTGGAGATGGGGTTTCACCGTATTGGCCAGGCTGGTCTCAAACTCCTGACCTCAGGTGATCCAACCACCTCGGCCTCCCAAAGTGCTGGAATTACAGGCTTGAACCACCGCGTCCAGCCTGTTTCTGCTCTTCAAAAACATTGTTATTATTGCTCAACTTTTGCCTTCTTGCTTTCTCTGTTTCTGTTTCTTGCTATCTGCCTCTCTACTTACAAATCCTTGCTTTCCCTTTCTAATCTTCACAAGTTCTACGCCTGGGTAACTCAGCAGATGCCCTTGAGTCAGCCAAAAGAGCTGTTCACCTATCAGATGTTGTCCTGAGATTCTGCATCACTGTTAGTCACCTCAATCGAGCCTTGTACTTTGCCTGTGACAATGTCCTGTGGGCTGGAAAGTCTGGACTGGCTCCCCGTGTGGATCAGGAGAAGTGGGCCCAGCGTTCATTCAGGTTTGATATCCTTTTCTCCTTCAAGATTTTTTTTTTTTTTTTGTAGCCTCTATATTGCATAGCTTGTCTTATGTGAGGGAAAGATCTCTTAGCATCTTTCCAGAGTATTATAAGTCTTGATCAGTCACTTGGCTTCCAGTCTTCAGTTAGATCTTAAACTATTGGAGAATATCAAATGGGGGGAGATGGAAGACAGATGATCTTCCATAATGAATGACTAATATTGTGCAAGGTAAGATATTATATCACTTTAATTGTGCTTCTATACCACAGGTTATTCCCCCTCACTACCTGCTTACTCATTCATTCCAAAAATATTTATTAGATGCTTACTGTGGGGCAGGGGATAAAGCAAAGAGCTAAACAGATAATCTGCCTATGTGCCTGTTCCCATGAAGCTTCCAGTTTAGTGGGGGAGTTAGATACTACAATGAATAACTTCTCATATATATTTGTGGGAAAGTATGCAGTATTATGAAAGAATATCACAAGGGGAGCTAATTTAGATTGAAAAATCAGGAAAAAACTCTTTGAGAAAGCAATATTTTAGTTCAGACCTGATGTCTGAGTAGGAGGAGTTAGACAAAGCCAACAGTAGCAGAAAAGACATTTCCAAACAGAGAAAATAGCACATTCTAAGTAAGGCTTTGAACTAAGACTTCAGGGAATTAGAGAAATAGAAAGCCAGTGTGATTGACAGTATTGAGTCCATCAGTTCAAATTTGAGAGGTAGACAGGTACCAGACCTTTCATATAGGGCCTTTTAGTTAATGCTTGTTTTATTTATCCTACAATGGAACATTATTGAAGGATTCTGAGCAGGGAAATGACTTGATTCAAATTGTGTTTAAAGGACATCTCTTTCTGAGATGTTGAAAATGGATTGCAGGCCAGGCGCGATGGCTCACACCTGTAATCCCAGCACTTTGGGAAGCCGAGGTTGGGGGATCACGAGGTCAGGAGTTCAAGACCAACCTGGCCAACATGGCAAAACCCCGTCTGTACTAAAATTACAAAAATTAACCAGGTGTGGCGGCGGGCACCTGTAATCCCAGCTACTCGGGAGGCTGAGGCAGGAGACTTGCTTGAACCTGGGAGGCAGAGGTTGCAGTGAGCTGCGATTGTGCTATTGCACTCCAGCCTGGGGGACAAGAGCGAGACTTTGTCTCAATAATAATAATAATAATAATAATAATAATTTGAATAATAGATCTAGAGAGTCAAAGAGGAATCAGTAGAGAGAAATGTATTTTATTTTGGATGTTTCAAAGTGGAGGAGGAGATGCCCTAATATGAGCAAGAGATGACGTTGGCTTGGACAGAGGAGGTAGCTGACAATGAAGGTAGGGAGAAATACGATGTGGGAGTAAAATTCCCTAACATATTATCTGTATTTGTTTTTTGTTTTCCTATGATTGTACTTTTTCGTTATATTAACCTTGCTTTTCCCTTCATCTTTCTCAGTGATTTACAACTATAACATGGCTTATGATGTATGAGGGGTGGGAGCAGAGGCATGGCTGGAGCAGTATGGAAAAGCAACTCCCTAAAGGAGTCTGTATGTTGTATTTATTCATTTCATCCAACAGATACTTACTGAGCTCTTACCATATGGTAGGCATCAGTCTACATACAGGGGTACAGTGGTTAAAGACAAACAAGGCCTCTGCTCCTCTGGAACTTACCTTGTAATGGGATGAGATAAATATAAATAAACAATAAATTAAAATATCAGATACTGGTAAGTGTTATGCAGGAAATTAAAACAGGGTTATGGAGTAGAGAGTAACTGATTCAGTGCTTTAGATTTAGGGATAAGGGAAGGCCTCTCCGAAGAGGTGATATTTAAGCTCATACCTGAAGAGCAAGAAAGAACTAGCTATGTGAGGATTTTGGAGGGAGAATATTCCAGGTAGAGGGAATAGGTAGTGCAAAGGTCCTAAGGCAAGAACAAGCATGATGAAATTAAAATGTAGAAAGAAACCAACATGGTTGGCGCATAATGATTGAAGGAAAGAATGATACAAGGTAAAGTTAGAGGGGTAGGGACCAGATGTTGAGTCCTGTAAGCCTCTCTAAGGTATTTACATTTTATTATGAATGTGATAGGAAGAAAACCATGACAAGCTGTGTTTTTTTGTTTGTTTGTTTATTTGTTTTTCTTTTTTTTTTTGAGATGGAGTCTTGCTCTGTTGCCCAGGCTGGAGTGTAATGGTGCAATCTCAGCTTACTGCAACCTCCACCTCCCAGGTTCAAGCAATTCTCCTACCTCAGCCTCCTGAGTAGCTGGGATTACAGGCACGTGCCACCGCGCCTGGCTAATGTTTGTATTTTTGGTAGAGACAGGGTTTCACCACATTGGTCAGGCTGGTCTCAAACTCCTGACCTCATGGTCCGCCTGCCTTGGCCTCCCAAAGTGCTGAAATTATAGGCGTGAGCCACCGCGCCTGGTCAACCATGGAGAATTTTAAGAAGGGAAGTAGTGATGTGATTTATGTTTATGCTAGCTACTATATGAAAATAGATTGTTGGGGGTGGGGCAAGAATGGCCACAGTGAGACCAGTTAAAACACTAAAGCAGAAGTCCAGACAAGAGATGTTAGTGGCTTAGAGTATGGCGGTGGGGTGTGATAGAGAGATGTGGTTGGATTCAGGATATACTTTGAAGGTAGATCAAGTTATTGAGTACAGACCACCATTGTCAGATTGGATTGCAAATAAAAAGCATGGATTTTTTTACTGAAGAAATTTATAATTTAACACATTTGGCAATTAAACCTCTGGGCCTCTTTTTTTTTTTTTTTTTAAAGAAATAGGGATTGGATTTAGATCACCTTTAATATGTTTGAGTCTCTGAAACAACTGAAATTTGTTCTTTCAAAACAAGTTTGCCTTGTTATAGGTCAAGTAGAGAGAGAGTGTGTGTGTGAGTGTGTGTGTGTGTGTTGCCAAGTGGAAAATGAAGTTTGAGATTGACCTTGGAAGATTTCATGATGCTCATGAAGTTTAAAACAGGATCTTAAGGCGCACATAAACATGTATTAGTTATAGAATGGTGGGAGGACTGTGTTTCTTCATTTTTATTGGGACATAATTGACAAATATAAATTATATATATTTAAGGAGTTATAGCTCGATGTTTGTACATGTATGTTGTGACGTGATCACCACAGTCAAGCTAATTAACATATCCATCATCTCGCATAATTACCTTTTTTCTTTTATGGTAAGAACACTTAAGATCTACCCTCCTGGCAAATTTCAAGTATACAATACAGTATTGTTAACTGTAGTCACAATGTTGTACATTAGATCTCCAGAACTTATTGATCTTGCATAACTGAAATTGTACACTTTGACCAATATCTTCCTATTTCCCCCACTCCCCAACCCCTGGCAACCCCCATTCTATTCTGTGCCTCTATGAGTTAGCCCTTTTTTTTTTGATACAGAATCTTTCTTTGTTGCTCAGGCCAGAGTGCAGTGGTGAGATCTCGGCTCACTGTAACCTCTGCTTCTTGGGTTCAAGCAATTCTCATGCCTCAGCCTCCCGAGTAACTGGGATTACAGGCGCTGGCTACCACACCTGGCCACCACACCTGGCCAATTTTTGTATTTTTATTAGGGACGGGGTTTTGCCATGTTGACCAGGCTGGTCTCAAACTCCTGACCTCAGGTAATCCACCTGCATTGGCCTCCCAAAGTGCTGGGATTACAGGCATGAGCCACCACGCCCCGCCTTATTTTAGCTTCCACCTATAAGTGAGATTATGCAGTATTTGTCTTTCTGTGTCTGGCTTGTTTTGCTTAGCATAGTGTCCTCAAGGGAGGCCATTTCTGATAGGGGTAATAGCATTCACTTTACTTCTGATGATCTAATGTGTAATCTCTTTGTGCTACAGGAAAAGACAATGTTAAAATGTGATGTTGGATATGTTAAGTAGGTATCCATGCCCTTACTGACCCTTTTGCTCTGTGTATCAGGTACTATTTGTTTTCCCTCATCATGAATTTGAGCCGTGATGCTTATGAGATTCGCCTACTGATGGAGCAAGAGTCTTCAGCTTGTAGCCGGCGACTGAAAGGTTCCGGAGGAGGAGTCCCCGGAGGAAGTGAAACTGGGGGACTTGGGGGACCAGGGACTCCAGGAGGAGGTCTGCCCCAGCTGGCTCTGAAACTTCGGCTGCAAGTCCTGCTCCTGGCTCGAGTCCTTAGAGGTCATCCCCCACTTCTGCTAGATGTGGTCAGAAATGCCTGTGATCTCTTCATTCCACTGGACAAACTAGGCCTCTGGCGCTGTGGCCCTGGGATTGTGGGGCTTTGTGGCCTCGTGTCCTCCATCCTGTCTATTCTCACCCTAATCTATCCCTGGCTACGACTCAAGCCCTGACCTTCTGGTGCAGGATAAGGAGGGGACCTGAATTGGTGAGATGGAATCTTAGATCGTCCCCCATGTACCAGCCTCATTCGAATTCTACTCTTTGGTTGAAGTTAGAAATTCAGAGATTTAGGGGTGGAGGAAGAGCTTTGGGGAAGATGAGGTAAGGAAAGGTGACTCGTGAAGTTAATAGGATGTGTCTAATTTCTAGATGTGCCTGAGCTTCTGTTCTTTTCCTCTGTCTTTGTCTGTGTCTCTCTTGAATGTATTTACTTTGTGTCTGTTATGTCTATTTAAGGTTCTGTGTCCATGCATCTCTCTCTCTCTTTCTTTTTTTAACCTTCTCATTCTTCTATCCAGGGATTTAATCAGCAGAATTACCTTTTGGTAGGGGAGGTATAAGGTTTGGTCTGTAAGGTTCTAACTGCCTTCTTTTTTCTCACAGAGGTGGCTTATGGCAGATTTTTCCTCCTTCAAACTCCAAACATAATTTTAATACTATGTGCCAGTGGACTCTTCCCTCATATCTCTGCACCACAAGTGGTTGGATGTTTCCTCTTCCTCCCTCATGTCTACCTCACCAGCCTCGCTCATGATTTGGCCCTTATCCTTCCTTGTACACATACCTTCAGATTTCTGCTTACACTTTGATTTCAGAGCTTTGTTCCCTAGTCTGTTCCCTAGTGTAGCATCTTGCTGTAAATCTTGTACAATGATTCTGTGTAAATAGCTGTGGCCTATGCCAATAATGAAGAGCAAGCCTTTCAGGTAAGCAAATTAAAGTTCAGTTTGCTCATCAACATTTAGTCTGGTCCCTCATTTTTTGGTCATTTGAAGCCCCTATTCCTGTCACTATGGTTTGGGTTTTTCTTGGGATTAGCCACTAATGTCACCCACATTATTTTTATTGAGCACCTACAGTATGTAAAGCAAAATACTTAGTGGACATCCAGAAATCTAAGAACCTCCACACTCCCAACTTTTAAGAAGTTTATAACCTAGCTGAGGAGTTGGGGTGGCAGAGGGGTGGTCTAATACTAAAGTTATTGTCCTGGCTCCACAAAACACATCTCATACCAGTTGATATATAATCCCTCTAAGAAGCAGAATGCCATATGACAGCATAGGCTAAGAGCCAAGAACGGAACTCAGTGGTGTGGGGCTGGTAAGGATTTGGAGCTGTGTCTTCACATGTTGGGACTCCCCTGGGTGGGTAGAGAAAATGATACCACTGCTGTCAGCTCTTTCATTTTCCCTGTTCCAGGTTGAGATAAATAAGGTTAGGAAGTAAAAAGAATCTATCGGCCAGGTGTGGTGGCTCATGCTGGTAATCCCAGCACTTTGGGAGGCCAAGGCAGGTGGATCACTTAAGGTCAGGAGTTCAAGACCAGCCTGGCCAACATGGTGAAACCCCGCCTCTACTAAAAATACAAAATTAGCCAGGCATGGTGGCATGTGCCTGTAGTCCTAGCTACCTGGGAGGCTGAGGCATGAGAAATGCTTGAACCCAGGAGACAGAGGTTGCAGTGAGCCAAGATTGCGCCACTGCACTCCAGCCTGGGTGATAGAGTGAGACTCTGCCTTAACAAAGAAAAAAAAAAAGAATCTGAACCTATCTCCTATCCCCCAGCCGGGTGCAGTGGCTCACTTTGGGAGACTGAGGTGGGAGGATTCCTTGAGTTCAGGAGTTCAAGACCAGCTTGGGTAACATAGTGAAACCCTGTCTGTATTCTCAATATAAATAATTTGTCTAAAAACTTTTAGATAAAAGTTTAAGATTCTTTTCTTATAAAAGAAGAATCCATCTCCCACTCCTGTTCCAAATTTGAGGAAAGCATTATTGACCTAGCAACAACAAACAGTAGAAAAAAAGAAATAGCAGAAATGGACAAAAAAAAAAAATGTTCTCTGGCCGGGCGCGGTGGCTCAAGCCTGTAATCCCAGCACTTTGGGAGGCCGAGACGGGCGGATCACGAGGTCAGGAGATCAAGACTATCCTGGCTAACACGGTGAAACCCCGTCTCTACTAAAAAATACAAAAAACTAGCCGGGCAAGGTGGCGAGCGCCTGTAGTCCCAGCTACTTGGGAGGCTGAGGCCGGAGAATGGCATAAACCCGGAAGGCGAAGCTAGAAGTGAGCTAAGATCTGGCCACTGCACTCCAGCCTGGGCGACAGAGCGAGACTCCATCTCAAAAAAAAAAAAAAAAAAAAAAAAAAAAAAAAAAAAGTTCTCTGGATATAGAGATGAGGCCTCCAGGGGGCAGCACCAAGGCAGAGAAATAGACTAAGATGGCTCAGTCCTTTCCTTGGTCTGGGGCTCCCCACAGTTCCCCACCATCACTCCTCCCATTCCTTCCAACTTTATTTTAGCTGCCATTGGGAGGGGCAGGATGGGAGGGAAAGTAAAGAAAACAGAAAAGGAGAGGGACAGACAGAGGCCAGAGGACTTCTCATACCGGACAGAAACAGATCAGGCATGGAACTCCTCCTCATCACTCACCTGTTCTTGCCCCTGGTGTTCCTGACAGGTGAGGGAAGTTAACTTCTTGGTTTCTGGTGGGAATGGAAGATACATAGATCGTTTGGAATTGGGACCATTAGAGTTAAAATTCTTTGGGATTTAGGAAGCGAACACTGGTTCTACATTTCTTGTTATGTGTGTCTGTGTCCTTGTGCATTTTTAGGCCCTCACATATGACTGTTTCAATATTGAGACTGGCAGGGGCTAAAGCTGCCTAGGACCTTGTGTAAGATTTGTATCTAATAATAATCATTATAATTATTATTTTTTAAAGATAGGGTCTTACTTTGTTGCCTAGGCTGGACTGCAGTGGTGCAACCATAGCTCAGTAGTCGGGACCACTAGGTGTGCGCCACCACACCCAGCTAATTTTTTTTTTTTTTTTTTTTTGAGACAGGGTCTCACTCTGTCACTCAAGCTGGAATGCAGTGGCATGATCATGGCTCACTCTAGCCTCAACCTCCCAGACTGAGGTGATCCTCCCACCTTGGCCTCCCGAGTAGCTGAGACTATAGGCATGTGCTACCACGCCTGGCTAATTTTTTTTTTTTTTTTTTTGTAGAGACAGAGTTTTGCCATGTTGGCCAGGCTGGTCTTTAACTCCTGGACTCAAGCAATCCGCCCCCCACAGCCACCGAGAGTGCTGGGATTATAGGCATGAGCCAGCATGCTTGGCTGAGATTTGTATCTAAATATATAAAATCTTCATCCTAAGCCCTATAGGAGTAAGGAGACAAAAAAGAAATGTGATGTGACTTTCCATGTGGCTAGTCTGATTCCTATTATCCCCTCCCTAACTTCTTACCCTTGGTGGTCCCTGGGGCCTGAGGCATAACTGACTAACTATGTGGTCAGAACTCTGGGTTTATCTAACCAATGAGCTGCAGTTTCTAGTCATACAGCCCTGCCAGTTTTCTGGATGCAGAACTGCTCACATACAAAACACCTTTCTGAAAATGAGCATGGTTTGGGATAAAGCTATAGCCGTTGGTAATGGTGGGGGGGTGGGGGTAGCCTGAGAGGGGTTGCTTAGAAGTACAGAGCAAGACATAGTTGGGGAAAGGACCATGGGAAGGACAAGAGGCCTGGAGTTTTTCCTTGGCAGTGCCCTGTAATCATTGTTTCCTAAAATACCAGCTCTGATTTTAAAGGCATTGGGGTCAAAAGGGAAGATCAGCCAGGGTCAGCCACCTTTAGAGTGGGCTAAAGGCTGAGGAAACCATGGAGGTCAGCGGTGGGGGATGGGAGGTGCAGTTGGGAGAGTAGATGAGTTAAAAAGGAGGCAGGTTGTGGGAAACTTCAGGGTGATGGGACCCTTGGCAAGGATGGATGGCAAACTATGTGTGTGGGCAGGCGGGTGGCCCCACCCAGTTAATTACCACTGAGATTGCCAAGGCTAGAATCAACCAGAGACCTAGACATTGGAAAAAGACAGTGAGGGTGTGACAATGACGCTGGGAGTCAGGAAGAGACAGAGAAGGAGAGAGCCAGACATGCGGTGCTTCTTAGCTTCCTTTCATTCCCCCTATGTTGGGGAGAATTGGAAGCAGTGGTTGTTCTGGGGATACAGAAAGGCCCTCTCCATCTTTTGACCCTCACAGTTTGTTGAGGAGTGTGTGTGGGAGGAATGTTGTGGAAAAGAGTAACTTGACCTTTTCAGACATGTCTGTGAATGAAATTTCAGAGGTGGGAATGGAAATACAGCTGTACATCAGCATGGCAGAGGGCCACAGGTTAGGCATCTGGACAGAAACACAGGAAGGGGATCATCTTTGCCTGGGGCTCTGAGCACAAGACACTGAGAGAGGCCAGAAAAGCTTATGAGTGAAAAAGCAGGCAGAAAGACTGAGATTGAGATGCTCCCTCATAGCTTCTCTCCGGCTGTGCCTCTAGTCATTCACTACCTCATGCTAACCTTATGATCCTGGCCCCACAGGTCTCTGCTCCCCCTTTAACCTGGATGAACATCACCCACGCCTATTCCCAGGGCCACCAGAAGCTGAATTTGGATACAGTGTCTTACAACATATTGGGGGTGGACAGCGATGGTGAGGAAGAAACTGGAGTGCCAGGGGACTGGGACTGCAGTAGTGCTAACAAAGGGGAGGCAAGATAGATGGGACTCTAAACTAATCTGGCCTTTTGAAAGTGGCTGGGGCTCTAAACTTGCCACCTCCATGCTTTTTCCCTTTGGCCTATGTCAAGGGTCATGTTCGCCCTATGCTTATATTCACATCCTCTTCCCAGGATGCTGGTGGGCGCCCCCTGGGATGGGCCTTCAGGCGACCGGAGGGGGGATGTTTATCGCTGCCCTGTAGGGGGGGCCCACGATGCCCCATGTGCCAAGAGCCACTTAGGTAAGAAGATGCCTGACCCTTCTCCTAAACCCTGACCTTGATACTCTAGAAGCTTCAACTCCCTATACCTCAGCTTTTTCACCCCTAAAATCCACATACTCCCTGTCCCCAATCTGATACTGCTCATTCTCCTCCAAAATCATATGAATTCAAGCACCCCATCTATGACACCATGATCTCATTCTCTTCTACCTCCTTCCAACCAGGTGACTACCAACTGGGAAATTCATCTCATCCTGCTGTGAATATGCACCTGGGAATGTCTCTGTTAGAGACAGATGGTGATGGGGGATTCATGGTGAGCTAAGGAAAGGGTGGTGGCAGTGTCTCTGAAGGTCCATAATAGAAAAAAGAGCAGTGTGGTAAGGGAAAATGGTCTGTGTGGAGGGGCCAAGAAGTTAAAAACCTAGAAAGCAAGGTAGGTAATGTCAGGGGGTGGTCTTCATGCCTCCTTCAACTGGGAGCATGTTCTGAGGGTGCCCTCCCAAGCCTGGGAGTAACTATTTCCCCCATCCCCAGGCCTGTGCCCCTCTCTGGTCTCGTGCTTGTGGCAGCTCTGTCTTCAGTTCTGGGATATGTGCCCGTGTGGATGCTTCATTCCGGCCTCAGGGAAGCCTGGCACCCACTGCCCAACGTGAGCCAGAGGAAGGCTGAGTACTTGGTTCCCAGAAGGGGATACTGGGTGGGAAAAAGATGGGGCAAAGGGGTATGATGCCTGGCAGAGGGCCTGCATGGCTGTCCTCATCGTTACCTAATATGCTTGCAAAAGCTCCATGTTTCCTGACAGATTAGAATTCAGACTCCTGGCCAGGTATGGTGGCTCACACCTGTAATCCCAGCACTTTGGGAGGCCAAGGTGGGCAGATCACTTGAGGTCAGGAGTTCAAGACCAGCCTGGCCAACATGGTGAAATCCCATCTCTACTAAAAAAGTACAAAAATTGCCAGGTGTGGTGGCTCATGCCTGTAATCCCAGCACTTTGGGAGGCCGAGGCGGGCAGATCATGAGGTCAAGAGATCGAGACCATACTGGCCAACATGGTGAAACCCCATCTCTACTAAAAATACAAAAATTAGCTGGGCGTAGTGGTGAGCACCTGTAGTCCCAGCTATTCGGGAAGTGGAGGCAGGAGAATCGCTTGATCTAGGGAGGCAGAGGTTGCAGTGAGCCGAGATCGTGCCACTGCACTCCAGTTCTGGTGACAGAGTGAGACTCTGTCTCAAAAAAAAAAGAAAGAAAAAAAACACAAAAGTTAGCCGGGCGTGGTGGTGTATGCCTGCAATCTCAGCTACTCGGGAGGCTAAGGCAGGAGAATCTCGCTTCAACCCAGGAGGTGGAGGTTGCAGTGAGCCAAGATTGTGCCACTGCACTCTAGCCTGGGTGACAGAGTAAGCAAGACACCATCTCAAAAATAATAATAATAATAACTCGGACTCTTTATCAGGAGTCCATGATCTGGCCTGGCACAGTGGCTCATGCCTGTAATCCCAACATTTTGGGAGGCCAAGGCAGGAGGATTGCTTGAGGTCTGGAGGTTTGAGACCAGCCTGGGCAACATAGACCCCATCTCTACAAAAATAAAAAATAAAAAAATTAGCCAGGCATGGTGGTGCATGCCTGTGGTCCCAGCTACTCAGGAGGCCAAGGTGGGAAGATCGTTTGAGCCCAGGAGGTCGAGGCTGCAGTGAGCCATGATTATGCCACTACACTCCAGCCTGGGCAACAGAGTGAGACTCTGTCTCAAAAACAAACAAAATGTTCTCTACCCAAATGCCTTTCCTAATATTCTCTTCTCCTTAAATATTTTCAGTCTTTACTATCTTCTTAGTTGCTACCATGTTTCATTCCCCACCATCAGAACCAATCTGCTTTTGTTCCCCCACTGTACAGAGTCATGCTATGTTCCTACCTAGCATTTAATTCCTTCTTGTTTTTTAGAGCATTGTATATATAAATTATATATGTATATAAATGTGTATATGTGTGTGTTTATATACCTATATATGCATATATACACATATATACATTTATATATATACTTACATATACACAATTACTAAAGATTACTAAAGGAATCTTTTATTAATTTCTACACTTACACAGAGCCTGGCACAGTACCTTCTTTGCATGTAAGAAGTGCCTTATAAATGTCTAAATTGAATGTGTCCTCCTGTGACCTCTTTCCTTTGTTGCCCCCAGCTCAGTGTCTTCTACCTCAGTTTCCCCCTTCCTTCTAGGCTGCCCAACATACATGGATGTTGTCATCGTCTTGGATGGCTCCAACAGCATCTACCCCTGGTCTGAAGTTCAGACCTTCCTACGAAGACTGGTAGGGAAACTGTTTATTGACCCGGAACAGATACAGGTAAGAGAAGGCAATATGAGCTGGGTGCAGTTGCTTGTGGCACCTACTCAAGAGGTGGAGGTGGAAGGATCCCTTGAGGCCAGGAGTTCAAGACTAGCCTGGGCAATATAGTGAGACCTCATCTCTAAAAATATGAAAAAAAAAGAAAAAAATTAGCCAGGCATAGTGGCATGCACCTGCAGTCCCAGCTACTCAGGAGGCTGAGGTAAGAGATCAATTGAGCCCATGAGTTTGAGGCTGTAGTGAGCTTTGATCACACAGCTGCACTCCAGCCTGGGTGAAAGAGTGAGAACCCATTTCTTAGAGAGAGAAAAGCAATATGGATGGGCTTGGAAGGGGAGAGACAGAGAGAGAGGGGATAAATGTAGGTGTTGTCTTCAGTAGTATCCAAGTGTTCATCTCTCCTCTTCTTACATACTTTCTTCTTCCTCCTCTCCCCCGATCTCACATACATACATTTCATTTGAATGCGCTTTATTCCCAGGTGGGACTGGTACAGTATGGGGAGAGCCCTGTACATGAGTGGTCCCTGGGAGATTTCCGAACGAAGGAAGAAGTGGTGAGAGCAGCAAAGAACCTCAGTCGGCGGGAGGGACGAGAAACAAAGACTGCCCAAGCAATAATGGTGGCCTGGTGAGGCACTGGGAAGAGAGGTGTGGGAAGCTAGAGCAATGAAGCCTTAGAAGAGTTAGGGCAGGGCTGGGTGCGGTGGCTCATGCCTGTAATCCCAGCACTTTGGGAGGCTGAGGCGGGCAGATCACCTGAGGTCGGGAGTTTGAGACCAGCCTGACCAACGTGGAGAAACCCTATCTCTACTAAAAATACAAAATTAGCCAGGCATGGTGGCACATGCCTGTAATCCCAGCTACTCAGGAGGCTGAGGCAGGAGACTCTTTTGAAACCGGGAGGTGGAGGCCCCGGTGAGCCGAGATCACGCCATTGCACTCCAGCCTGGGCAATAAAAGCAAAACTCCATCTCAAAAATAAAATAAAATAAAATAAAGAAATAAAGTAAAACTTTCCCTTTAAAAAAAAAAAGAAAAAAAAAACAAGAAGGAGAAGTTAGGGCAGGTTTGGAGTGCAGTGTATATATCCCAAGATGTCTTGCATACTTTCTTTGTATGTACACTAATGGTACACAGAGGAAGGCTAAGTGGGTTGTCATTGCACTCCCTCTCACTACATTTCCACCAAGTGTCTATGTCTGTGTCTTTCCATATTTCACAGACAGAAGTATCTTTCTATCCCTCCACTCCAACAGTGATCCTGGCCCACAGGTTCTCCACTACTGATGTCCTAGCTCACGTTCCAAACATGATCCAAAACTCATCTCTAGGGGCACAGTGGTAAAATTGAAACAAAACAACTCATGTCTGGGAGGAGTCCCTGCGCAGACCATTCTCTTCTATTCTATATTTCCTTAGTATTTATCCTCCCAAGTATAATATTTGTTGAATGAATCTGAGTGTATGAATGTTGTACTTATTTAGATTGATAAGCTACTCTGTATGTTCTATGACATTCAAACATTTGAGCTCTCATTCCATGCCATCTCCATGTTAAATACTCAAGAAATGGCCTAAAAGCAAGATGCCTGACCTCAGTGAAGTGCTGATGTTAAATCCTGTGTGTGTGTGTGTGTGTGTGTGTGTGTGTGTGTGTGTGTTTGTGTGTGTCTGCATACATCTGATCACACCTCCTCACTCCTTTCTCTTCTCAGCACAGAAGGGTTCAGTCAGTCCCATGGGGGCCGACCCGAGGCTGCCAGGCTACTGGTGGTTGTCACTGATGGAGAGTCCCATGATGGAGAGAAGCTTCCTGCAGCACTGAAGACCTGTGAGGCTGGAAGAGTGACACGCTATGGGATTGCAGTGAGAATTCACCCTGGATCTGGAAGAGTTGGGGGGTCGCAAGGGGGCAGTGTCTTGTGAACTGTCCAAGGACTGGGAACTTGAGGAAAACAAGGGCATTAACTACTTCCCAGACTTCAGCCTCATCATGTTAGTTGGCTGTGTTCTGTGCCAACTCTAACGTCTCATTCCTTGATCTTATGACCTCTTAGGTCCTTGGTCACTACCTCCGGCGGCAGCGAGATCCCAGCTCTTTCCTGAGAGAAATTAGAACTATTGCCAGTGATCCAGATGAGCGATTCTTCTTCAATGTCACAGATGAGGCTGCTCTGACTGACATTGTGGATGCACTAGGAGATCGGATTTTTGGCCTCGAAGGTGAGGATTACTCTGGAGAAATGGACAGAGCAGGAGAAGTTCTGGAGTGTAGGTGGGGCTCTGGAGTGAGTTCAGTAGGTCAAAGGGGAAACTGTCTTCCCCTGATACTGTCTCAATATTTTCTCACGACTAAGGGACCCATGCAGAAAATGAAAGCTCCTTTGGGCTGGAAATGTCTCAGATTGGTTTCTCCACTCATCGGCTAAAGGTTGGACAGATTGACCCCTTCATGACTTCTCCCATTCTCTGACTCAGATAACTTCAACCACAGGGCCCTCCAGATTCCTCCTTTAACCAGCCTCCATGCTGACCTTCCCGTGCCTTTCCATCTGAGCCCAGCAGACCCTCAGTGATCTTTTCACTCCTGGAATGTTTTTTTCCCTTTATTCCCCACTGTCTTCTCAGTGACTCCATCTGCTTCTGTCCCACAGGATGGGATTCTCTTTGGGATGGTGGGGGCCTATGACTGGGGGGGCTCTGTGCTATGGCTTGAAGGAGGTCACCACCTTTTCCCCCCACGAATGGCTCTGGAAGACGAGTTCCCCTCTGCATTGCAGAACCATGCAGCCTACCTGGGTGAGTAGCAGAGAGTTGCAGAGGACTTGCAGGGTAGGGGAGGAAATACATCCCTAGTTGGGGGGTATGAAATACTCCCTCTTAACTCATGAGGTTTCTCATTGACCTCTTGCTGCTTCCCTTGGGACCTCCCGCTGTGCCTTTAGGGAACCCCCTACTCTGGACCCCATCTTCTTTTCCTTTACTACTCTGTTACTTTGCTCACTTCTAGGTTACTCTGTTTCTTCCATGCTTTTGCCGGGTGGACGCCGCCTGTTTCTCTCTGGGGCTCCTCGATTTAGACATCGAGGAAAAGTCATCGCCTTCCAGCTTAAGAAAGATGGGGCTGTGAGGGTTGCCCAGAGCCTCCAGGGGGAGCAGGTAGGGCATCCAAGGAAGGGTGGGACCTTTGGATTCCCAGGGACCTCCGGGCTGTTGGGGAGGAGTGTGAAGTGGGTAAGAGAGGGGCCTGCAAAGTCTGTGCGGAATTCTGGTTGGCAGAGTCTGTCAGGGATGTAAGGAGCAGACTGGCAGGCTGGTGAGTGCTTCCCAATGAGTCCACTTGTCTACAGTCACCTTCCCTTTTCTCTGGGGTCATTATCACCCACCATTCCCCAGATTGGTTCATACTTTGGCAGTGAGCTCTGCCCATTGGATACAGATAGGGATGGAACAACTGATGTCTTACTTGTGGCTGCCCCCATGTTCCTGGGACCCCAGAACAAGGAAACAGGACGTGTTTATGTGTATCTGGTGGGCCAGGTGAGACTTGCTGGGACCCCCTGCCCTGGACTTGCGTTGTGGGGGTGAGGGAGGAAAGGAGGGAGGGTGCACATATTTGACGGTTTGCTGAGAGGTTGGGGCTGCTGGATTAGCATCTTCTATCTTCTCTCCTCCACCAGCAGTCCTTGCTGACCCTCCAAGGAACACTTCAGCCAGAACCCCCCCAGGATGCTCGGTTTGGCTTTGCCATGAGTGCTCTTCCTGATCTGAACCAAGATGGTTTTGCTGATGTGGCTGTGGGGGCACCTCTGGAGGATGGGCACCAGGGAGCACTGTACCTGTACCATGGAACCCAGAGTGGAGTCAGGCCCCATCCTGCCCAGGTCAGGAGTACCCAAATAAAGCAGGGGCATGGTTGTAGGAAGAGGAGTAGGGGGATTCTCTTTGCTTGTCAATAGTGCCCTTGGCTTGAGACCCAAACTGAACAAGTGCTTTTATTAGTAGGCAAAAACATAAGGCAGCGGGGTAGAATACAGGTTGCTGAACTAAGAACTCCTGAACACAGGCAAGTTTCTCTTATTCGCAGGACTGATGGGAGGATTATAAAGAGCAAGGCATGGCCGGGCGTGGTGGCTCACGTCTGTAATCCCAGCACTTTGGGAGGCTGAGGCAGGCGGATCACCTGAGGTCGGGAGTTGGAGACCAGCCTGGCCAACATGATGAAACTCTACTAAAAATACAAAAAGTTAGCTGGGCCTGGTGGCACATGCCTATAATCCCAGCTACTTGGGAGGCTGGGGCAGGAGAATCGCTTGAACCTGGGAGGCGGAGGTTGCAGTGAGCCAAGATCACACCATTGCACTCCAGCCTGGGCAACAAGAGTGAAACCCCATCTCAAAAAAAAAAAATAAATA
>NW_016803318.1:153368-182343 GCF_001698545.2 Rhinopithecus bieti
ATAAATATAAATAAATAAATAAATAAAATAAATAAAGTAAAAATAAAGAAAGAGCAAGGCAGGAGGCCTGAGAAACTAGGTGTATGGGTCCCTGCCTTAGTCTCCTCTCTCTTCCTCTCAGAGGATTGCTGCTGCCTCCATGTCACATGCCCTCAGCTACTTTGGCCGAAGTGTGGATGGCCGGCTAGATCTGGATGGAGATGATCTGGTCGATGTGGCTGTGGGTGCCCAGGGGGCAGCCATCCTGCTCAGGTGAGGGGTCCCAGCTCAGGTAGCAGTGGACAGCATAGCATAGCTGTTAAAGGCAAGGGCCTTAAAGTCACAGACTGAGATTTGGGTTTCTTGGTCAACTTACTCTGTGCCTCCATTCCTTAGTTTAAAAAATGACAATAGTAATAGTACCTACCTTATAGGTTTATTGTGAGGGTTAAATGAGATAATCCATATAATGATTTTAACACAGTGCCTAGCATATAAGTGCTTATTGACGTGAATCTAGGGCCGGGTACAGTGGCTCACACCTGTAATCCCAGCACTTTGGAAGGCCAAGGTAGGAGGACCATTTGAGGCCAGGAGTTCAAGACCAGCCTGGCCAACAAGGTGAAACCCTTGTCTCTACTAAAGACCCCTGTCTCTACTAAAAATACAAAAAATTATCTAAGCATGGTGGTGGGCGCCAGTAATCCCAGCTACTCGGGAGGCTGAGGCAGGAGAACCGCTTGAACCCAGAAGGCAGAGGTTGCAGTGAGCTGAGATCGCCCCACTGCACTCCAGCCTGGGCCACAGAGTGAGCTCCATCTCAAAAAAAAAAAAAGATCAATGACATGAATCTATTATCTTACTTCTGTCAGAGGGCTCCGGGGGAGGGTGACATATGCATTCAGCCCCTCCTTCTTTGTTTTGACCATGGGGAAGCAAACATTGGGCTTGCACTTCTCAAGGGCTTGCCTCCTACTGATAGAATTTCTTTTCCACACTGTTCCCAGCTCCCGGCCCATTGTCCATCTGGCCCCATCACTGGAGGTGACCCCACAGGCCATCAGTGTGGTTCAGAGGGACTGTAGGCGGCGAGGCCAGGAGGCAGTCTGTCTGACTGCAGCCCTCTGCTTCCAAGTGACCTCCCGTACTCCTGGTCGCTGGGATCGCCGATTCTGTGAGTGACTAAAGCGCATCACAGGCAACTCTCAATTCCTTGCCTGCCTTCCTCACTAGACCCCTTCCACCCTCATTCTTGCCTCCTTCATTCAGACATGAAGTTCACAGCATCACTGGATGAATGGACGGCTGGGGCACGTGCAGCATTTGATGGCTCTGGCCAGAGGCTGTCCCCTCGGAGGCTCCGACTCAGTGTGGGGAATGTCACTTGTGAGCAGCTACACTTCCATGTGCTGGTAAGGAGAGGGCAGGAACTGAGAATGAAGAGAAGTCTGGGTCAGAGGAGGAATTTTAGCTGGATCAGCAAGAAAGCCAAAGCTGGGAAAATGAGATGATTCAGACTTTGGAGTCAGGGCTGATCTGGGTTTGAATCCTAGCTGTGCCATTTACCACCTATGAATTCTGGCAAGTCCAACCCTCAGTTTTCATGTCTGCAAAGGGGTGATAATAATAATAACTATATCATAGGAGTTGTATTAATATTAAATTTAGTAATACAGTTAAGATCTTAGGACAGTGTCCAGCATACAGAAAATGCTTCATAAATGATCACTATAATTATCACATGATCCTTGACTCTGTGACTCTGTTTTCCTTCAGGATACATCAGATTACCTCCGGCCTGTGGCCTTTGCCGTGACCTTTGCCTTGGACAATACCACAAAGCCAGGGCCTGTGCTGGATGAGGGCTCACCCACCTCTATACAAAAGCTGGTCAGCAGTGCCATGCCCTGCCCCTTGCTCCCAACACTGCCCTCTTTCAAGAGAAAAGGGAGGGAGAAGACATGAGATTATGGTGAAATCTGACCTGGGCTCCTCTAATAAAAATATACCCACTTTTGTCTTTTCACTTTTCCCCTATTCTATTCCTTTCCTCCTTGCTTTCCTCTCAACCCTTAGCCCCTTCCCTTTCTTCCAGGTCCCCTTCTCAAAGGATTGTGGCCCTGACAATGAATGTGTTACAGACCTGGTGCTTCAAGTGAATATGGACATCAGAGGCTCCAGGTTGGATGAACATGTACTGGGCAAACCAGGGTGACCTGAGACAGACTGGAAGGGACTCGAAGGGAGCTGGGGGTAGGGGGTTGTTTCTTACCCATGACAACAAAAGTGAGACTTTTGGCACTCCCCTCCTTCAACTCCTGGTCTCTCCCTCATTCATCATTCCCAGGAAGGCCCCATTTGTGGTTCGAGGTGGCCGGCGGAAAGCGCTGGTATCTGCAACTCTGGAGAACAGGAAGGAAAATGCTTACAATACTAGCCTGAGTCTCATCTTCTCTAGAAACCTCCACCTGGCCAGTCTCACTCCTCAGGTGCCCATGGAGGAGGGGGTGTGGGAGAAGGAAAGAAAGGAGGAGGAAGAAGGTTGGGGTACTGGCCTCAGCTGTGAGGTGTTCTAGAGAATGGCTCAGTGTTTAGAGGCTGTGGGTAGGACAGCAGTTGCAGCCCCAGCTCCAGCTTCCATCTCCATTCCCCTGCCCTCAGAGAGACAGCCCAATAAAGGTGGAATGTGCAGCCCCTTCTACTCATGCCAGGCTCTGCATTGTGGGGCATCCTGTCTTCCAGACTAGAGCCAAGGTGAGTTGGGGTCTAGGATGAAAAGGAGGTTCTAGGAGGGCAGAGGCTGGGATCTGAGGGTCCTGGGACTTCAGGGAAGGAGGCACACAAGGGCTCCTGTTCCTCTATAGTTGTTCCATGAGGAAGACTCTACCATTACCCCGTGTCCCCTGCCCCTAGGTGACCTTTCTGCTAGAGTTTGAGTTTAGCTGCTCCTCTCTCCTGAGCCAAGTCTTCGTGAAGCTGACTGCCAGCAGGTGAGAATGACGGAACTTTCTTCTAGACCTCTCCTCCTACTGAGTCTTGACTGGAGGGGTGGGGAGGAACAACACTGATTCCTCTATTAGCAGAGAAGGGTGTCTTCTGAGGAGGGGTTGAGATGTGAGCCTCTCCCCTCTGACCCTACAGTGACAGCCTGGAGAGAGATGGAACCCTTCGAGATAACACAGCCCAGACCTCAGCCCACATCCAATATGAGCCCCATCTCCTCTTCTCTAGGTAGGCCCAGCTTCTAGGTGGGACCCAGTTCTCCCCTCACACTCATACCCTTATGCTGCTTTCCTCCCTTTCCATGTGCCTCAGTGTTTCCAAAAACCCAAGCCCTTGCGGCTGCTTAGTCTTTTTGCCCTTAATCCTATTCATGCTGAACCTTCCCTTTTAAGCATCTTACTTTCCTAGATATAAGGTTTTGCCAGGCCTTGGGCACTGGAGCTGGGATGAGGGGATATGGGATGTAGCCATAAAGCTTGCATTGTCTGTGTCATGTGCTACTTCTGTCTTCTGCATGTACCCCCATCTCTTTATCCATGTGCTGGCCCTGCCTCCTTTGAATCCATGTCTGTGTGCTGATCATGTGCCCCTGTGTCTGTGTCATGGCTGTGACCATGTACTTCCTGACTTGGTGTTCACACAGTGAGTCTACCCTGCACCGCTATGAGGTTCACCCATATGGGACCCTCCCAGTGGGTCCTGGCCCAGAATTCAAAACCACTCTTAGGGTGAGAAGCTGGAGGGGTCTTGGCATGAAGGGGAGGTGGGAGAACAACAGCTTTGTGGGAAAAGGATTGGAAGGGTCTCTCTTGGATTTTAATGGTATCTAGGGTGAAGGGGAACAGATGAGGAAGGGCCTTCCGTCTCCCACTTCTTACTATTCCCAACCTTCCTCTTAGGTTCAGAACCTAGGCTGCTATGTGGTCAGTGGCCTCATCATCTCAGCCCTCCTTCCAGCTGTGGCCCATGGGGGCAATTACTTCCTATCACTGTCTCAAGTCATCACTAACAATGTGAGTCTGGTCTAGGAGGGCATGGAGTCCTGCTCCCTTGAGCTGGTGGACTCACTGAAGCTGGACACCACACCAGCTCCTTATCTGTTGGGCTGCTACTCTTGGGGCTCCTCTCTCTGGGGGGGCTTTCTTTTTACACATGTGGCTTATTTGGGAGAAGAGAAAGGGATTATAAGGGGAAGAACTGCAAGGTGTGGGTATGTTCCAGCTCAGCCTTGAGTGGCTAGCCCCACCCCATCAGGAGGGTCTTTCAAGTTGGATCTTCCCCTAGGCAAGCTGCACAGTGCAGAATCTGACTGAACCCCCAGCATCCCCTGTGCATCCAGAGGAGCTTCAACACACAAACAGATTGGTATGAGTCACAAGGGGGTGTCCGGAGTGGGAATGCAAGTGGAGTTGGGTGCCCTGGACAAGGGGATAGGATCTGGAGTGGGGAAGAAGGGATCTTTCCACCCCAGGGTCTGATCTGGAGTGGGAATGAAAATGGAGTCAGGTGCCTTGAGACAAGACTGTGTGAACTAGAGGTGGGGAAAGAGGATCTTTCCACCACAGAGTCCTGATCTGTCTGTCTCTCTCTCTTCTGTTAGAATGGGAGCAATACTCAGTGTCAGGTGGTGAGGTGCCACCTTGGGCAGCTGGCAAAGGGGACCGAGGTCTCTGTTGGACTATTGAGGCTGGTTCACAATGAATTTTTCCGAAGAGTAAGCCTTTCCTTTTCTACTACTCCCCTCTTCTGCTCCTTTCTGGAACTTTAGCATAGGTTTTGGAGGTAGACAGACCCATGTTCAAGTTTCACTTTTGCCTCTTACTAGCTATTTGACCATGAGCAAGTTATTTCATCTCCCTAAGCCTCTTTTTCCTAATGTCTAAAAGAGGAAGATAATACCAATTTCATGGAGTTGTTATAAAGAATAAATGAATAATGAGCTGGATATATGGTGAACACAAGTTATTATCCTTGTATTTTCCTCCACTGACCATTCCTTAGTGCTGTATCAATCAACATTTACAGGATACCTACATTTAATCAGTTAATAATCCATCAAGTGCCTAAAAAGGCCCTGTATTAGGCTGACACTGAGGAGAATATCTCCAACATTTAGCCCCCATGCCTAACTCATTGTAGGTGCTTAATATATTTTTGCTAAATGAATGAATAATTGATATTACATGCAGGATTTGTATTGGGGAGCGGTGGGAAGTAAGATTGTATAGGCAAGAGGGATCTAGATTATGAAAGGCCTTTGAATCCAGGGAGAAATTGAACTTAATATGACAGGTAGTGAGGAGTCAGTGTGAGTTCCTCCTGGGCAGGGAAATGGCATCTTAATTGTAATGGCATTTGGCACTAAGGTTGATGTTGTGCTTTCCCCTATCTACCTGGAATAACACAAGATCCCTGGGATGTCATCATATGTTTTAGGGAAGTTAAGTCCAATAAACCATCCTTCTCCAAGTCTCTTTGTCCTTCTTTGGTATCTTTTTTTCATTAATCTATTCATGCTTTCAACAAAGATTTATTAAGAAACCACTTCATGGCTGGGCGCGGTGGCTCACGCCTGTAATCCCTGCACTTTGGGAGGCCGAGGCGGGCGGATCATGATATCAGGAGATCAAGACCATCCTGGCTAACACAGTGAAACCCCATCTCTACTAAAAATACAAAAAATTAGCCGGGTGTGGTGGCGGGTGCCTGTAGTCCCAGCTCCTTGGGAGGCTGAGGCAGGAGAATGGCGTGAACCCGGGAGGCGGAGCTTGCAGTGAGCCGAGATAGCGCCACTGCACTCCAGCCTGGGTGACAGAGAGAGACTCCGTCTCAAAAAAAAAAAAAAACAGAAAAGAAAAAAGAAACCGCTGCATACTTGGCACCGTGCTATCTACTAGGCACCAAGGACACAAAAGTTAGTAAGGCACAGCCTTTAACCTGGAGGATCTTATAGTTCAGGAGTGAAAGACAGAAGTAAACACCAGGGTTGGTGGGGGTTAGGAGGAATGATTTCCCTAAATCCCAGAGGGGATGGCTTCTAAACTTCAATCTAAAGGAGGGGTAGAGGTCAGCCAAAGGAAAGAGAAGTAGAATGCATTTCAGGTAGGCCGGGCGCGGTGGCTCAAGCCTGTAATCCCAGCACTTTGGGAGGCCGAGACGGGCGGATCACGAGGTCAAGAGGTCAAGACCATCCTGGCTAACACGGTGAAACCCCGTCTCTACTAAAAAATACAAAAAACTAGCCGGGCGAGGTGGCGGGCGCCTGTAGTCCCAGCTGAGGGACTGAGTCGGGAGGCTGAGCCAGGAGAATGGTGTAAACTCGGGAGGCGGAGGTTGCAGTGAGCTGAGATCCTCCAGCCCGGGCGACAGAGCGAGACTCCGTCTCAAAAAAAAAAAAAAGAATGCATTTCAGATAAAGCACCAGATGTACTGATTGTCCTTGGAAAACAAATAGCAGCAGCAGATGTGTGTGACCAGGGGTTTTCCATCTATTATCCTTCCTCTCTTTTCCCATTGGTCTTTAGCCTTTTCTTCTAGTCTTGAGAGCCCTTGAGGTTATGTCTCTCGGCCTCAACTTTGCTGTTGGGATTCTAAAGAACTACATCACCTGGTGATGGCTCATTTTAAATGTCTTCCTATCCACTTGTTCCACAGGCCAAGTTCAAGTCCCTGATGGTGGTCAGCACCTTTGAGCTGGGAACCGAGGAGGGCAGTGTCCTACAGCTGACTGAAGCCTCCCGTTGGAGTGAGGTGGGGCTAGAGACCGAGTTTGAGAGCTGTGAAAATAATGATGATGAGTATGGGATAGGGCCACCCGTGGGCTTTTCCAGAACGAAGGCATCTCCATCAGGTAGCAGGATCCTAGTGTTCCACTGCTGCCATTCCTGCTTCAGTTTCTTTCCTTTAAGTAGAAGGAGGTTATTTCTTCTATTTGGGGGCTGGCTTTGGTATAATGTGGGATGAGACTAGCTGGGTTACAGGATGCATGTAGAAAACTACTCTTCTCTCCATACAGAGCCTTCTGGAGGTGGTTCAGACCCGGCCTATCCTCATCTCCCTGTGGATCCTCATAGGCAGTGTCCTGGGAGGGTTGCTCCTGCTTGCTCTCCTTGTCTTCTGCCTGTGGAAGGTAAGCACTGCTTTAGTGGGGAGTGTGGAGCATGGTGCCCCTGAGTTGAAGAATCCTTGATTATAGCAGAGAGAACAGGATTTGTGCTGGGCAGCTAAGCAGGCTGTGGATGTCATGCCCAGGTCTCCTTCACTGTACCCCACAAATGTTGGTTAAATTATTCTAAGCCAAATAAAATAAATTTGAATTCCATTTTTGGAAACAGAACAAAAGTGAAGATCTCAGATAAGTCTGAGAGCTACTGGCAAGGTTCCCAGTCTAGGCGTTTGGCGATGACGCTTATCTTTTCCTCTACAGCTTGGCTTCTTTGCCCATAAGAAAATCCCTGAGGAAGAAAAAAGAGAAGAGAAGTTGGAACAATGAATGTAGAATAAGGGTCTAGAAAGTCCTCCCTGGCAGCTTCTTCAAGAGACTTGCATAAAAGCGGAGGTTTGGGAGCTCAGATGGGACAAGAAGCCGCCTCTGGACTATCTCCCCAGACCAGCAGCCTGACTTGACTTTTGAGTCCTAGGGATACTGTTGGCTAGAGAAGAGGCTTTACCTCAGACAAGAAGAGCTGGCACTGAAACTAGCCATGCTCCCACCCTCTGCTTCCCTCCTCTTCATGATCCTGGTTCCATAGCCAACACTGGGGCCTTTCTTTGGGGTCCTTTTATCCCCAGGAACCAATCATTTTTTTGCCTAGGTGCCTGACTCCTTTCAGATTCCCTCTTAATCTTCCCTCACAGTTTGGAAAGGATGAGAGTTATCTTCCTCGATTCTTCCACCCTCTCACCTTCCTGCCTGTTCCCCACTCCACAGGAGGGAGCTGACGTTGGCTTGAAAGGAGTAAAGTCAACATCTGCTGCTTTCCTGTGGACTCTGGTGATTCATAGAGCCGGATGGGGAGAGTCAACAGGAAAAAAGGAGGGAGGAGGAAAAGCCACAAGAGACATTCTGTACAATTCCAAGGAACAGAGAAGCCTTTAGACAGGCAACTGCCATCCCCCCTGAAACCTGAGACCTGTGGTGCACTCGCCCGCCCTCAGGTGTTGGTGAAACAGAGCTGCCCCCAGGCTTGCTGGGCATAGGCTTCCTGATTCCAAGCCTTTTCTGGGAGCAAAGCCAGGGCCTGGTGCCTGATTTTCTGTAGCCAGGAGCCCTCAGGTGGCTGGAGCTGGAATAGCAGGGAGGACTGGGTGTACCTAGGCGGTATTTTCTCTACTTCTCTCAAGTCTTATACTCACTCTTGAGCCCTCCTTAGGGCCTGCTTAGAAAGCAGACAGAAGAGAGAGTACTGCTGCTTGATGATGGGAAATGCTTTCACTTTACCAGCTTTGGGAAGCAGCAGCCGCATGGGATCTAACGTGAGGGGTCCGCATTAAGAAGCCTTCGAGAGTGGCATGGGACTGTGGGGAGCAAGCCCTTACTTGCTCATCACTGGTTATACAGCACAAATAGCTCCTAGGAAAATGTTTCTGGGGCAACCCTATAGAACCTTGGTCATATTTTGCAGGGTTTCTCTGGTGGAATCAGTTTGCCAGCCCTTGCTTGGTGTTTACTGGAAATCTCCAGGTTAATTTCTATCTCTGACCCCTCCCCAACCCACTCCATATTTGGGTCATGGCCAGTAAAGGCAGTTAGAGTCTCATAGACAACTGGGTAACTTATATTTCTTTGTAATCAAGACTTGAGATATCGAAATCAGTTATTGATCTCCAGAGTGCAGCTCTGAGAGCCTTTTGAAGAATCAGCACTCATTTAGAGCTGAGAAGAGAGAAGACCTGATTGGGTGGTTGACTAGCAGTCACAGAACCTGTCCTCCCAGGCTGTTCCTGAGGCCTGACCACAGTGTTTATTTTGGCATGTCTCTGGCCTTCTGCAGAGGCCCACCCTCATGGGCATTGTCTCTGTTTCCCAGCAGGGTGGACAGTGTATCAGATGGTCAGAACAAATAAAGTTCAGTGTCAAATGACCTTTGGCTCTATATGTGTTCCCTAGGATATAGACTGCTCAGTAATAGTGAGAGGTAGATACTTGTTTTGCCTGGGACTTTACAGAGTGGAGCCCCTGGAAGGCAAAGTTAAGAAGTATTTTAAATGTTTTCTGTGGCTGTCCCACAGGAGGTGTATTCTAGCCTCCTATAATTCTCACCTGCTTAAGTGACCAGAAAGTATAAAGGTCTGGGAAGCACAGAGGCTTGGATTGAAATCCTGTCTGCCATTTATTAACTATATGGCCTTCAGCAAGTCACAACTTCCCTGAGGCTCAGATAATAATAAGAGGCTGTGTCTTACAGTGGTTAACAATGAAGGCAGATTTGGGTTTAAATCTAGGCTATACAACTTAAAAAGTCCGTTTCACCTAGGACAGACTTAACTTCTCTAAGTCTTGGCTTTCTCATCTTTAAACCTATTATTAGGGTCATGAAGACAAAATGAAATAATCCAAGAAAAGTGAGCATTTAGTAAATGCTCGGTAAATGGTAACTATGATTATAAAACTATTTTGTCATAAAATAATCTACCGTATCATGCCTTGTGAGGATTAAGGGAGAAAGTATACTGGAGCACCAGGTGGTGGCGTTCCTGCTCTCTGACCCATCTCCCAGATCATGAAGGTGTGTTTCTTCTATGTGCTATTGTCTCATCCACTAAATCTTGTCCTATGCCTCATCCCCCCCCCCTCTTTTTTTTTTTGAGATGGAGTCTCGCTCTGTCACCCAGGCTGGAGTACAGTGGTGTGATCTCAGCTCACTGCAACCTCCGCCTCCTGGGTTCAAGTGATTCTCCTGCCTCAGGCCTCCTGAGTAGCTGGGACTACAGGTGTGCACCACCATGCCCAGCTAATTTTTGGAGACAGGGTTTCACCATGTTGACCACGCTGGTTTTGAACTCCTGACCTCACGTGATCTGCCTGCCTCAGCCTCCCAAAGTGCTGGGATTACAGGCGTGAGCCACTGTGCCTGGCCTGCCTCATCCCTTTTGAAATAAGCTCTTTGAGCTCTCTAAGGTGATAATTAGCTGAAGAATTTAAGGTTCTCATGGTAGGGATCAAATCTATTTGATTCCATTAAGCAGGTATCTTCTAGGCTCCTCTTGAGACACCCAGAGTTTTTCCAGTATCCTGAGGGAACATGTGCACTTAAGCAATGGTCTTCTAGAGACCCAGTCTCTGCCTCTGTTGCCTAACCCTGAGAGTTGTGGCCTCTCTGGCCTATTTGGCATGAACACCATTCTCTGTCAACCTGCTAAGTTGTTTTGTGACAGGAAAGAGTTTCCATTGTGACTCTCAGTGCACTTCATACAGGCTGTAACTTTATCAGCCTTTATGGAGCACAGAGTTTCTAGGGCTGAGACTGCAACCATATTATGTTGACAGACTCTCCTCTCCTCTTTACCCTCAGTCAGTCCCCAAATGGAAGTGGGTTTCCTTGAGGACTGGTTCATCTAATTCTTACACATATATACATATATATGTGTATATATGTGTATATTTAAAAATTTTTTAGAGAGGGGGTCTCACTATGTTGCCTAGGCTGGTCTCCAACTCCTGGCCTCAAGCAATCCTCCTGTCTTGGCCTATCCACATGCTGGGATTATAGGTGTGAGCCACTGTGCCTGACCTCATGTAATTCTTTATCCATATGATTAAGAGAGCACTTTTAATGTATATTTCCACCTAGAGATACCCCTCCTATCCATCCTCAGTGCCAGACTGGGACTTTCTCTAACCCCAAATCTTGTTATCCCTTTATTTGCAATAGTATTAGTCCTTTGCTTCTTCATTAATTTTTTCATTCATTTATTCATCAGATATCAAGCTCATAATATGTGCTTGGCAATGGCAATAATATAAAACACAACTACCATCAAAGAGTCCAATCTAGTAGCAGAAACAAACATGTAAACAAATAGTGGCAAATACAGGCTGGACGCAGTGGCTCACACCTGTGATCCCAGCACTTTGGGAGGTCGTGGCAGTTGGATCGCTTGAGTTCAGGAGTTCGAGACCATCTTGGACAACACGGTGAAACCCCATCCTTACCAAAAATACAAAAACAATTAGCTGGGCACGGTGGCACGCACCTGTAGTCCCATCTACTTGGGAGGCTGAGGTGGGAGGATGGCGTGAGCCCAGGAAGTGGAGGTTACAGTGAGCCGAGATCACGCCACTGCACTCTAGCCTGGGTGACAGAGTAAGACGCCATCTCAAAAACAAAAGCAAAAAAAAAATTGGCAAATGCAGAGAGGTGATTGCTATATATCAACAAGTACTAGGAGTATGTCATATAAAAGGCACACTTTCTTGGGCAGTGGGGGTGGCAGGGTTGTAAGGGAAAACTTTATAGAAAAAAGAATTTGGCCTGGGGGTTGTTCTGTGCAGGAAACACGCAAGGGGAGAAGAAAAGACACACACACAATACCTTTAAGGGTAAACAAGCTTTATCCACATAAATGGCAATGCAGATATAATAAGCAAATGGCATAAGCAAATTGATATAATAAGCAAATTATATAATAAGCAAATGATATAATGAACAGATTGATATAATAAGCAAATTGCAATGGGAAGGGGAGAAGGGAAAAGATATTTACACTCACCAGACTATGGAGGATTCACCACCAGACTGAGAAGCAACAGCCTGGGCTCCAGAGTCAGCCACTGGTCCATGCACAGACGAGGAGAGGTCTCATGAAGTTTTGGCGCAGTCTAGGACCCTACCTCTTTTTGTAACGAGTTGTTTGGCATGAGGCCCAGTCACAAGGCCCTTGGCAACTGGGCTCAAGAAACACAAAACGTTCAACTTATTTTTGCAATTGTCTATTGTTTTTCAATAACTAACGTATAGGAATAGATTGAAATAGAGATTTCTCCAAAACAGTGCTGGATGAACACCTCAAAAGGGCTCACACAACCTGTTCTGGGACTTGGTGACCATTGTTTCTGTCCACATTCAATTGAGTTCAAATTTAATATTTAACTTTTCCACCACAGGGATCAAATGTGACAGGAGGCATTCTTGGGAGGATTAATCACCAGCTTCAAAGGGAATTATAAATTAGAACAGTTTGAGGCCTGGCGCTCTGGGAGTTGAGGTGAGGAAAATTGCTTGAGCCCGGGAGTTCAAAACCCATCTGGGCAACATGGTGAAACCCTGTCTCTACCAAATATACGAAAATTAGCTGGGCATGGTGATGTGCACCTGTAGTCCCAGCTACTAAGGAGGCTGAAATGGGAGGATCTCTTGAGCCTAAGAAGTCAAGGCTGCTGCAGTGAACCGTGATCGTGCTATCACACTCCAGCCTGGGTGACAGCGAGACCCTGCCTCAAAACAAATAAAACAAGGCCAGGCATAGTGGCTCACGCCTGTAATCCCAGTACTTTGGGAGGCCAAGGCAGGTGGATCACTTAAGGTCAGGAGTTTGAGACCAGTCTGGCCAACACGGCAAAACCCTGTCTCTACTAAAAACACAAAACTTAGCCGGGTGTGATGGCACGTGCCTGTAATCCCAGCTTCTTGTGAGGCTGAGGCAGGAGAATTGCTTGGACCAGGAAGGCAGAGGCTGCAGTGAGTGAGCCACTGCACTTCAGTCTGGGTGGGAGGGTGAGGCTCTGTCTCAAAAAATAAAAAAATAAAATAAAAAAGAAACAGTTTGAGTGGCTCTTTTGTGTGAAAGTAATGAGAGATGGGACTGGAAAAGAGGGCAGCAGCATATGACTCCTGAAGAGCCTTGTAAACCACTTAAGAACTTTGGGCCTTACCCTGTAAGTTTTCATATGCATTTTAGTGAGCTCTCTCCGGCGGGGAGAGGAGAAAAGACAGACAGGAAGACCAGTGGGCGGAGACTGATTTCAAGAATTACCAAAAGCCTGAACTTCAAGGGCAGTGGAAATAATGAAGACAGTTTTTTGTTTGGTTATTTTTTGTTTCTATGCGGAGGCGGGGCGGGGCGGGAGGGCGGCTTGAAATAAAAGTGCTCTCCTCGCTCTCTGCTCTTTTCTAATTCAGTAGTGCGTTTAAAAATTGAGCCTGGGCCAGGGACAGTGGCGGCTCATGCCTATAATCCCAGCGCTTTGGGAAGCTACGGTGAGGAGAATCGCTTGAGGCCTGGAGTTGAAGAGCAGACTGGATAACATAGCGACACTCCATCTCTTAAAAAAAAAAGAAAAAAGAAAAAAATAGCCAGGCGTGGTGGCGCATGTCTGTAGTCTCAGCTACTCGGGAGGCTGGAGTGAGAGGATCCCTTAAGCCCACGAGTTGGAGGTTATGGTGAGCTATGCTGGCACCATGCACTCCAGCCTGGCCGACAGAGCGACAGTGAGACTCTGTCTCAGAAGAAAAGAAAGAAAAAATAAAATTGGTCCTGATCCCCTTTCCTTAGGTTTTGTCCCCCAGGTTACCGTGGGCCGCGCATTATCCGTGATCTGCTTAGCACTACAATCTCCTATTTCCGAACTGCTCTCTTCAAATGCTCTTTTTTGCTTGGGTTTTGGCAGGGGAATGGGGCGGGGTGGGGCGGGGGGAGTTGGAGGGGCAGAGGTAACTTCGCCAGTGATTAAATGCAAATACGACAGTCCGTGAGACCGAAGCCCACGGTAGAAGCTGGGACCCTCCTGCCTCTAGCTACACTTCTCCAAGGGGCGGGGCTGAGGCGGGGCTTGGGGCGGAGGCCCCGCCTGGAACTGCGGGTGGGCCGGGGCCGGGCCCGGGAGAAGTCTCAGCCGGAGCCCACCCGGTTCCTTTCCTGATTGAGCATGTCGGATCCCAGGGCGGGTTCAGATTCGAAGGGCGAGGTTTGAGGCCAAGCCCCGGTGGCAGCCTAAGACTGCGGGCTTTTCGCCTCTGCAGGGGCGGGGTAGGGCAGGGCCAGGGGCGGAGTTTTGAGCCCAGCCCTTGGGTTCTTGCCTCTGATTGAGCAGGGCGGGTTCTGAGGCGTATCTTGGGGCGGGGCCCGCTCTGCTTTTTGACAGCTGTCTCTTGCACAGCCGCTGCCAAGTCCGGTGGGTTCGGGAACCTGTGGCCCGGCTCTCTGCGCGTCCCTGTCCCCCGTGGTCTCGACCCTGGCCATGAAGCGTATCTTCTCCTGCTCCAGCTCACAGGTGGCGGTAGGTGCCAAAATGTGTGGGAGGATGGGGCTGGGGTCCCAGCTCTGTGGTGACAGAAGTCCTTAGTCCCGTCTCAATGCAGCTTCTGACTTGCCTTCCTCACCTCTGCCCTCCCCAAGGTCCTTTCCCCTGGCCCCTTTATTGTCCTCCTAGCATCTACAGCCCCAATTTCTGGTACGTTTTCTGCAGCTCTGTCCCCTTCCCATGGCCCTGCCCCTACGTCTGCTCTGTCTCCCAGTACCAAACCTTCCCCAAGCATCTTCCCCGGCCCCTGCCTGGCCCCAAGCTCCATTCTACACCACCAACTCATGTCCCAGAGCCCCATATTTCATCCCTGTCCTATCCCCACAATCTTGCCTTCCCACGTAGCTCTGTCCTTGCTGTTTCCTGTTAGTTCAACAAGCACTCCCAGCCCTGTGCCTTCTGCTAACTCTTTTTCACAATCTCCTCTGTCATTGCTTCCCTCCTGCCCCATGCCACTTTCACTCCCATCTCTCACCAGCACTGCTGTTCCTCAGACATCACTCCAAACCTTTTTCCAATTGATGCTCCCACAAGAGCAACCTTCTGTTCTCCCCTCCAACCTCTGCCCTACTCTGCCCAGTGGTCGCCAGTCCCACTTTTCCTCCTGCCTGCTTGCTGTGAGTTAATATTGCAGTCTGGTCAGCCTCACAGGCACTGCCAGAGGATGCCCAGTTGCCTGACTGCTCCCCAAGGGACTGGATGAGTTGCCTGCAGAATCCACCCAAGCCAGTTCACTGCAGTATCTGATCATCAGACTGGTTCTTGGGCCAGTCAAGGCTCAAGGCCTTTCTGCCTGCTTTTCCCCAGATTATTCATTTCCTGAACCCTTGCCCAGTTGTTTAGGAATGATACTCTCTGTTTCCTTTGGTTGAGTTGGAGGAAAGTGATGATGAGAGAAGAGGATAGAGCAGACTCAGAGTTCCCAGTAGAAGTCACTCTATTCCCCATGTTCTCCCAGAAAAAAAAAAAAACATAAGATTATAGAAGGTAGTGGCATAGGGAGGATATTGCTTCTTCTTCTCTAAAGATCTCTTACAGAGAGCCCCCTAATCTAAAAATGGAATTTTCTGTAGAGGTTGGGGTTATGGCTAATTTAGAAGCAAATTAGCCAGCTACTTGTAGCAATATTGCTTTGCTAACTTGACTTAGTGGTATCGCTCATAAGCAAATATGAGAAACATTCAATTAGCTCATTCTGCATGGGCAGGTTACAGAATCCTGGAAGCAAGCTATGAGGCAAGAGTATGAATTCTGTTGAGGCCTGTCCTTGTCCCACTTACATTTGCATCTCTACTTAGTTTCCACACATTGATCAACCAATCAAAAGGTATTTACTATTCTACACCCCAGAAACTGATGCTGCCCAGACTCAGTCTTAACTCTTAATGACTTTTTAGAAATTCATATGGCCTCTTCCTTAGTTACTGAAAGTATTCAATGTTGCCTTTCCCTTACAGGTTTGTGCAGTCTGCCTGCTCCTTAGGAATGGGAAAACTATTTCATTCTTTCTGATCCTCCAAACCTTGGGCAGTGCCTCCTTTCCAAGGTGCTGGAGTGAGTGGACTGGCTTTTGGAATTTGGAACCATCCCTCTGTCCTCCTTGACTCCAGTTGTACAGAGGTTTGACCATAAAGAATGATCACCCATTCTAAACTTTTAGTATAACAAGATCTTACTATAATGAGATTATGGGAAGTAAGTTGGATGGGTTTAGAGTTATCTAGCTGGAAAGAAAACTGTTTCTTCAGATAGATTGGAGTCATAGAAAGTTTGCAAATAGGCCAGTTTCAGCTGTAAATTTGTTCCTCATGAAATTTCCCCATACTTCTCATGATAAATTCCTCCACTGTTTTGGATGGCAAACTACTCTGGAACCATTTGTCAGAGAAGTAGTGTGGCAGTCTTTCTGGCCACTCCAAAAGCCTGGCTTCCCAGTCACACTGGAAGACTGCCTCTACCCATCTGCACTCACACACTTAGGTCCAGGGCCAGAGCCCTGCACCCTCAGTCTGAGTAAGGACTGAAAAAGCGGTGATCATTTTAAAGCTAATCTAAGTTATCCAGTATAAAGGAAAATCCACAAACAAAAACCCAACTCCTATAATCCCATTTTATTTTAGTCAAGTAGAGGATATTCTTGAGGGTGTCTTACATATGAGCTTACTCTGCCTAGGTAGACCAGAAGTAAACTAGAAGAGCGCTTTAAATAATTGGCACTGGATCATCTGGGCGCAGTGGCTCAAGCCTGTAATCCCAGCACTTTGGGAGGCTGAGGCGGGTGTAATCACCTGAGGTCAGGAGTTTGGGACCAGCCTGGCCAACATGGCAAAACCCTGTCTCTACTAAAAATACAAAAATTGGTTGGGCGTGGTGGCAGGCACCTGTAATCCCAGCTACTTGGTAGGCTGAGGCAGGAAAATTGCTTGAACCCGGGAGGTGGAAGTTGCAGCGAGCCAAGATGGTGCCATTGCACTCCAGCCTAGGTAACAAGAGCAAGATTCCATCTCAAAAAACAGACAAACAAACAAAAAATTGGCACTGTCTACTGCAATTAAAACACTGAGAATTAGGTCTTGGTTCCTCCAGGATAGGCTTTCTGTTTCCACTCACCTGACCTACAGCAGAAGTCATTCCTTCTCTCTCTACTTGCTGGTGTGCTTCCATGTTATAGGATGCTTATAGGTACACTGTCAGAGAGCTAAGGAGAAGGTACATTTACTTCTACAAAAGTCCTCTAATCTCACCTATAGAAATACAAAGCTTATACTTATTGAGTCTGCTGATTAATTTGGTGATTGCTCCCTTGAGGCTGTGATGGTAATCTAGTGCCTCCTTTCCAACGTGCTGGGGTAAGCTACAGACATTTGAAATGTCTGTGCATTTAAGACATTAATGTCTGTCTTAACATTTGAAAGCATTTCTCTGTCCTTTCCTCCAGCTCTGCAGAGGCTTGGCCATGAAAAATTTCCACCCATTCTAAACTCTACTTAGTATAATGAGATTATAGGAAGTAAATTGGGTGGATTTAGAACTATCTAGCTGGAAAGAAAAGTATCCAGGCCAGGTGTGGTGGCTCATGCCTATAATCCCAGCACTTTGGGAGGCTGAGGTGTGGAGGATCACTTGAGACCAGGAGTTTGGGCAATGCAGTGAGACCCCATCTCTAAAAGACCCCATCTGCAGTGAGGCACTGCAGCCTGGGCAATGCAGTGAGACCCCATCTCTAAAAAAAAAAAAAAAAATTATCTGGGTGTGGTGGAACATGCCTGTAGTCCCAGCTATTCAGAAGACTGAGGTGGAAGGATCACCTGAGCCCAGAGGTCCAGGCTGCAGTGAGCTATGATCATGCCACTGCACTTCAGCCTGGGCAACAAAGCAAGACTCTGTCAAAAAAAGAAAAAAGAAATCAAAAGAAGTGGAAAGAAAAGTATCTATATTGCTAAGAGACATCTTTACCATCTATACAGCTTGGCTGTTATTCACTGGCTAATATCAGCAAGATCCCTTCCACTCCCCTGGCTGGAGAATTCTGAGCCCAGGAACATCTGAAATGTGCCTAGGAAGGATGGGGATTGGAAATAACATTGATTGTGCATCTACTATGTGACAGACACAGAGCTAGAGGCCTTATAGGTTGTTATAGTATTAGGAAATTGAGGCTCAGAGATGTTGTTACATGCCTAAATTCACAGAGGCAGACAGTGTTAAAGTCAAGACTTTAAACAGAGAACTGCAGGTTCAGGTCAGCTGATGGCAGCACCTGTCGTGTGGTATAGTGCTAGCTTTCTGCTTTCCCGGAGGTGACCTGGTCTCAGAAGGGCATTAGGAAATGCGTTCTTACATGTCAGAGTCTGTTAGTATGTGGAGGAGTCATTTTGCTTATTTTGTCCTTTGAGAGTTAACCTGTTTGGAGACTCCGTGCAGGCAGTAGAGTCTAAGGGTGGGTGGCTTTGCCCTGGAGGCAACTTGAGACTGTTTATCTGGAAATAAGTAAACCTTTTTCTATAGTTTGTAGTAGTGTGGTCTGGTGCTGAGAGCTAGGATTTGGCATCAGGTGGCCTGGGTTCTTTTTTTGTTTGTTTGTTTGTTTGTTTGTTTGAGACAGAGTCTTGCTCTTGTCACCCAGGCTGGAGTACAATGGCGCGATCTCGGGTCACTGCAACCTCCACTTCCCGGGTTCAAGTGATTCTCCTGCCTCAGCCTCCTGAGTAGCTGGGATTACAGGTGCCGGCCACCACCCCCAGCTAATTTTTTGGACTTTTAGTAGAGACGGGGTTTCACCATGTTGGCCAAGCTGGTCTTGAACTCCTGACCTCAGGTGATTCCACCCATCTCGGCCTCCCAAAGTGTTGGGATTACAGGCATGAGCCACCACTCCCGGCCGTGGCCTGGATTCTAATTCCAGTTTTGCCACTCTTTTTCGTGATCTTGAATGGTTATCTAATCTCAGTATACTTCCGTTTCTTCTTTCAAAGAGATGGTATAATAGCCCTAACTACTTTCTTTTTTTTTTTTTTTGAGACGGAGTCTCGCTGTGTCGCCCAGGCTGGAGTGCAGTGGCGCGATCTCAGCTCACTGCAAGCTCCGCCTCCCAGGTTCCCGCCATTCTCCTGCCTCAGCCTCCCGAGTAGCTGGGACTACAGGCGCCGCCACCACGCCTGGCTAATTTTTTGTATTTTAGTAGAGACGGGGTTTCACCATGTTAGCCAGGATGGTCTCGATCTGCTGACCTCGTGATCTGTCCGCCTCGGCCTCCCAAAGAGCTGGGATTACAGGCGTGAGCCACCGCGCCCGGCCAGCCCTAACTACTTTCCAGGGATGTTGAGAGACTAATTGAAATAGCACGTGAAAGGACTGTGAGAAGTTACAACTTCCGTACAGGAGCATTACCTCAGAATCCATCTACCTTAGATAATTTTATGGTTTGGACATTTAAAGCTTTCCTGTGGTTGATTCACAATTTGCCCTGGCTACGTAAACAGTGCTTGAAAATGAGTTATTGGGCTTCCACAGATCCTATTTTTCTTCACCCCCTTCTATAGCCTCTTGTTAAGATTATACCTTATAAAATGCTATGTGCCACCACCAACCCCCCACTACTTCCTGTTTTGTTACAAGGGTGCCACACATTTGTATGGCTCTTTACAGTTTATAAAGAGATTTTGTGTATATTAGCTTGTTTAATAGTCACAGCATGATGAGGTAGTTGTTATTAGTCATATTTTATAGAAGAGGAAACAGGTTAAAGGTGTTTAATGGCTTACTCTAGGTCACATAGCCGAGAATGTAGCTGAACTAGGTCCCAAACTCAGGCCAGCCAATGAAATACTCGTCTGGCACACTTTACATCAGACCACAGATCTTTGCATCTATCTCTTCCTTTTCATTCCCTTCTCTGGACAAAACCAGGCTTTTCTGTACTTTCGGCCCTGGGTGTTTTTACCTAGCTGTCTCTTTCACGCCCTGTAGCACTTCAATTATTGTAATTACCCCACCACCCGCAAAACCCAAGCTGGAATGATAGAACAATGCATGCCCAGGTGTGGCTCTTGTCTAGACAGCTGCTCCCTGCCAGGGAAACTGGGAGGGAGGAGAAGGGGAGCTGCCTTCTTGCTGCTTCCTCAAGCATAGCTAGAAACCTCTTTGCCTTTTGGTTGTTTTTGCCACGGAAAGGGGAAAGACACTCACCAAAGGGCCTAGATATGATATGGGAAAACAGAAACTCTAGTTTCCTCTTTTAATTTTGGGGCCCAAAGCCAATGAAAAGAGATGGAATGGTTAGGTATTGGGACTCCTAGCTGTAACCTGAAGCTGGTGCCTTGATGTACTTCTCAAACAACTGATGACAAAAAGCAGAGCAGCAGGGGTTCAGGGATGGAGGCCGTGGTGAGAGGCAATGTGAGCCCTCAAGAGTGGTCAGGTTGGTTCCATTTGCTCCAGCAAGACCTAGAGAGCAAAAGGGAAAGGATTGCTTTTAGGTTGGGCACCCAACAACAACTCGAATTGTAATGATGATAAAAGGACATTTGAAATGCTATGCATTCAGCTTAAAATACTATGCATTCACTCAAATGATTTTTAATTCAGTGGTCCAGGGTCCTTCTGGCTCAGGGCTGAAATAATGAGCAAGAGTTCTTGGTGGCATATTAGCTGGTTAAGATTTAGCTAGGCCCACCTAAGAAGGACTAAATGATCTAGGATGCGTGACTTGTGGAAAAGAAAAAGGACCTCAGGGATGTTCCTTTTCTCTCGTTTGGCATCCTAACCATTTGCCTCTTTTCTTTCTCCACACTACCCCCATCCCCTATATTCACACAACTTGTGGCTCTGGACCAGGTGGAGAGATGGAACCGCCATGATCAGAAGCTGCTGGAGGCAGTGCAGCGGGGAGATGTGGGACGCGTGGCTGCCCTGGCCTCCAGGAAATCTGCCCGACCCACCAAGCTAGACTCAAACGGCCAGTCCCCGTAAGTAAGTCCTCCTGCCCCTGCCCCTTACATGTGGCTCCCTTTTGAGGCCCCCAAATCCAATATAACATAGGACCAGGGAATGCCTACAGCTTCAGAGCTCTTTTCAATTGTCTTAATCAGCAAGTATATCAATAGTTTTTTGCTACATATAAGTTCTACACAAAGTGAGGAAAGAAAATACTGTTCCTGCGCTCCATCCATCTCTCAACCCAGATTGACACCACTGACTTGTAAAGTACATAAAGCCCATTAAACAAACAGAAAATGAATATATACACTAAGTAGAGTATTTCTTCATTGTACAAGTAGGAGGGTGTGTATGCTTGGGAAATTAGAAATGAAGTGGTAGCATAGGAGTCACATGGCTAGAGGGAGTAGTGATTAAGCCAAGGGAAATGTTATCCCTGGTCTCTACCCAAAGCCTTCGAATGTCCAGCCTTCTGCTCTGCTCTGACTGACTCTTTCTGTGACCCTTCCACTTGTGCTAAGGGTTCTGTGCTCAGAAAGGCAGGTAATTATGTGTTCCCTCGACATCCCTGCAATAGTCTGAGATTCCTTGAGACCTGTAGCTCTTATTTCTTTCTTGCTTTTAGCACCCTTTATGATTGGAGGGCATATAGACTTCTCTTTCTCAGAAATTCAAGCTAGGGGAGCTTCTTTTTCTGCTTTTAGGATTGGCTTTGGGGTAGGGAGCATAGCAAGAAGGGCTTATCAAGATTCTCCCATTCCTCATCCTTGGTCCCTTTATCCTTCTGCCTCTCGGCCTTGATTCTGGCAGGTTTCATCTGGCAGCCTCCAAAGGACTGACAGAATGTCTGACTCTACTGCTTGCAAATGGGGCTGACATCAACAGCAAGAATGAGGACGGTGAGTGAGCCGGAGCCCGGGCCACGCTGCTTGCTTGCTCCTGGTACAGCAGCAGTGGGCGGCGGTGCTGGGCCCTGCTGGACGTTCCTACTGTGGTCCCTTGCTTCTCTCCTCAGTAAGTTCTGGTCATCATCCCTCCAGGAGTTCCCCTCCCTATAAGCTGGGCACACCTCACCCCCACTCCCACCTTCATCATAGGTACCAGGCACTTGGGGAACAGGAATTTCTGGCCCTGTGCGGCTGAAAGCTTCTCTCCCTAATCTCTTGATTATCTTTGCGTCTCTTGCCTTCCCTCCCTGTGAGTCATCAGCATGCATGGGGCCACCTACCCTCCTTCTCCCCTTCCTTCTGTTTCCAGGAAGCACTGCCCTGCACTTGGCCACCATCTCCTGCCAGCCACAGTGTGTTAAGGTCCTGCTTCAGGTAAGAGCAGCCCCTTGATACTACTCTTGTGAAGGCAAGAAGTGGTCCCAGAGTTTTCTAACTTCATTTCATACTTAAAAGAAATTGGGCCGGGTGCGGTGGCTCAAGCCTGTAATCCCAGCACTTTGGGAGGCGAGACGGGCGGATCACGAGGTCAGGAGATTGAGACCATCCTGGCTAACACAGTGAAACCCTGTCTCTACTAAAAAATACAAAAAACTAGCCGGGCGAGGTGGCAGGCGCCTGTAGTCCCAGCTACTCCGGAGGCTGAGGCAGGAGAATGGCGTGAACCCGGGAAGCGGAGCTTGCAGTGAGCTGAGATCCGGCCACCGCACTCCAGCCCGGGCGACAGAGCGAGACTCCGTCTCAAAAAAAAAAAAAAGGAATCGTTGGCCAAATGTACTCGCCTCATACCCAATAGGAGGGCTGATAATCATTTGTTTGCAAACATTTATTTAACACCTACTATGTACAGGCACCATGTTTGATACTGCCTTTGAGGGCAGGTTATAAAGCAGAGTTGCCAGGAACTATCGATTTTGTCATTAGCAGAGTCACTGCAGAGACTTCCTGCTATGATGAGGGGCAAGAGGAGGGAGGACAGAGATATTCAAATTAAACCAAAGCCCTACTGTCTGTTTCTGAAGAGTTTATAGTCTAGTAGTATAAAGAGAAATATACATGTACAATGACATGTGGATAATTTATAAATGAGTTTCCAAAAGTACAAAAGGCAGTTACCAGCTGGGTGTGGTGGTTCATGCCTGTAATCCCAGACTTTGGGAGACTGAGGCGGACAGATCACAAGATCAAGAGATCGAGACCATCCTGGCTAACACAGTGAAACCCCATCTCTACTAAAAATACAAAAGATTAGCCGGGTGTGGTGGCACGTGCCTGTAGTCCCAGCTACTTGGGAGACTGAGGCAGGAGAATCGCTTGAACCTGGGAGGCAGAGCTTGCAGTGATCTAAGATTGCACCACTGCACTCCAGCCTGGGCAACAGAGCGATACCCATCTCAACAACAACAACAAAAAGCAGTTATCTTAACCAGCCATCAGGCAAATGGATGTTCTGCTTTTGTTCTTCCTAATCCTTTCCAAGTTTCACATTATGTTTCTAAAGTACCAGCCATGGGGACATTGGGTGTCATTTTCCCTAACACTTTTACTTATCTACCCTCTGATTTTTAACACGTTTACTTATCTACCATCTGATTTTTCTTAGCCCCTTGGTTTAGAAACCAGGGCTGATAATCAATGCTGTCTATCATCAGCAATGAATGAACTGGGCTTGCCTAGTAGACAGCCTTCTCCAAAGTGGACCTCCTGCCCCTCCTCATACTACCATGGAAACTGGTAACCCAATGGGGGTATGGGATGAGGATGTTAACACCAAGCTCCATGCTGCTTCCCTTTGTGGCCATTTGCAGCATGGTGCTAATGAAGATGCTGTGGATGCAGAAAACCGTAGTCCATTGCACTGGGCAGGTGTGTGCAGGGGACTCATGGGAACAGGGCTGCAGGGACTACAGGGTGGGAAAGGGGAGATGTGACGAGGGAAGGGCAGCCAGGGCCAATCAATGAAATGGTTGGAAGGCATGTTGGGTTATAGTCTGAGCAGGCTTTGTTCATGCTTCCCCTTAACCCAATCATCTCCTCCCCAGCCTCCTCTGGCTGTGCCTCAAGTGTACTCCTGCTGTGTGACCACGAAGCCTTCCTGGACGTGTTGGATAATGTGAGTGTCAGATGGGCAAGTGGGCAGTGTCCTACACAGGCAAGCTGCTGCTCTCTCTGAGCTTGATTGGCCAACTTCCATGACCTAGGGTTGTGTTAGCACCACCCTTCTCTTCCTTCTCTTCCTGCTTCTCCTCTTCTTCCTCACAGAGAGGTTAAGCCTTATCTTCTGGAGAGCTTCTGACCCTCCAAAAGGGAGTGTTTAGACCCAAGATCTGGGCTTTTATTTTTTGTGGAGTGGTGTGAGGGGAGGGGAGCCGTTAGGATTGTGTCAAGCCTCTGGGAGTCCCTGGTTCCTCATGAACCCCTTCCTACAATCTGTGCAGGATGGACGTACACCCCTGATGATCGCATCGCTGGGTGGGCACACAGCTATCTGCTCACAGCTGCTGCAGAGAGGCGCCCGAGTTAATGTTACAGACAAGAATGACAAGTGAGCCCTCCTCGTTTACCCACCCCAATTCCCATGCCTGACCAATTTAGAAAGAAGCCAGTGGGCAACGTGTGTGTGTGTATGTGTGTTGGGGAAGAAGTCAGGTTGGTCTTTGTGTTCTTGGGAACCTCATTCCTTCCCAGTGGAGGTTCTGAAGAACTCTGCCTGCTGTCACTACCGCCTTCATACATAGATGACCCCGGAAGTAGAATCGATGCTCTGGACCCATTGGCTGAATTTACTGGTTTTCAAATTATCTTTTAAGCAAGAGGATCCTTTTTTCCAATAGAAATTGTATGTAGAATCCCTGTAATCCCAACACTTTGGGAGGCCGAGGCGGGCAGATCACCTGAGGTTGGGAGTTCAAGACCAGCCTGACCAACATGGAGAAACCCAGTCTCTACTAAAAATACAAAATTAGCCAGGTGTGGTGGCGCATGCCTGTAATCCCAGCTACTCAGGAGACTGAGGCAGGATAATTGCTTGAACCTGGGAGGCAGAGGTTGTGGTGAGCCAAGATCCTGCCATTGCACTCCAGCCTGGGCAAAAAGAGCAAAACTCCGTCTCAAAAAAAAAAAAAAAAACAATCTAGTCTGGTCTAATGTTGGTCTGTTGTTCTCCTGACCCCACTGAGTAAGAGCTTACCCTATGAGTGGAATGTCTGGAACCAGGACTTCTGGATTCCATGGGGGAAAGTCTATGCTCAAATTTGTCTCAACCCACAGATCGGCTTTGATCCTGGCCTGTGAGAAAGGCAGTGCCGAGGTGGCTGAACTGCTCCTGAGCCACGGAGCAGACGCAGGGGCTGTGGACAGCACAGGGCATGATGCTCTGCACTATGCTCTGCACACACAAGACAAGTCACTGTGGAGGCTGCTACAGCAGGCCCTGAACCGGCGGCGGCGGGGCGGTAAAGCCCTTTTGTAACTTCCAGGTTCTCCTTGATAGCCCTAGAATCAGAGAAGTTTCTTAGAGTCCCATTTGTTTCCATGGAAGTAATCTATCTGACAAATAATTGTCACCTGAGTTGAGAGTTTACATATTTATTGCTGCTACTGTGAGAGGACCCCAAATTCCCATCCCAAAAGTATAATCACAAAATTCTTTAATGCAGCCTGGTCTGTCACTGAGGACAACCCTGGCTAGTGTTGTTTCTAGCGTTTATGAGTTGTAATTGTACGTCTATTTGTGTGATTTGTTGGTCACTCTCTCTTTCCTCTACCAGATTGTAATCTGCTTAGGTGACAGGCCATTTCTGTTTTGCTCACCATTGACGTTCTAGTGCTTATTAAAGTGCTGGACACAGTGACCAATAAATAAATGAGTGAACAAAATGAATGAGGTGACTCATTTCTGGGAGAGGACACCAAAGTTGCTGGATAGTTAGGGATCCACTAAACAAGATTGGCTTCTGGCACCAGGAAGATATGTGGTGAGACTGATCACAGAGAGGCCACTTCTCTCAGAAAAAGTCTGAAGCTAAGAATGTGGGCTGGAAGTACATGGAACCTGTCTTCTCTCTCATTTTCCTCATATCTTTTCTTATAGGTCAGAGGCTAGTCCAGCACCCAGATCTTGCATCCCAGGTAAGAACCTAAGTGCCTCCCCTTTTGCTTTTGACACACCCCAGGCTATCCCACTGTGACTACTCCCAGTGGTCCTTGGGGTGTCAAGACGTTTAAGAGAAAAAAGGCACTCCTGGGGCTCAGTTTGTTGCCTAGTGGCCACACTTTACTATTCTGTTTCCAACATAGGCCTCTCCATCTGAGCCCCAGGCAGGTTCTCCACCTAAGAGCCCATGGAGAGCAGAGCCTGAAGAGGAGCAAGAGGAAGAGGAGGACGAAGACCCATGCTCAGAGGAGTGGAGGTGGAAGTATGAAGAGGAGCAGAGGAAAGTTGTTCAGTTGGAGCAGGAGTTGGTGCAAAAGACAGAAGAGTGTAAGACTCAAGCTGCAGCCTGTCTGAGACTTGAGAACCAGATTCGAGAGCAGGTGCAGGAGCTAGGGCTCCTCCTATCCTGGGAGCCCAGAGCTTCAGGAAGGCAAGCCTCTAGTCTCCAGCCTGGAGGGGATGGCATGGAGCAGGGTTGTCCTATGGACCTGCTGGCTGAGAGTATACAAGAGCTAAAGAAGCAGCAGCAGGCAGCAGCCACAGTAAATCCAGTGTTAGCTCTGAAGAAGGCTGAGGACTCAGCCCCAGGAGAGATCCAGTATGAAGTCCATGGTAGGTCCCAACAAGAAGAACAGGGGCCACCCCAGAGCCCAGAGTCTGAGACCATCAGGAAAGCCACAGGACAGCAACTGACTACCAGTGGTGCACAGACCTTTGGCCCTGATCATGCTGACCAGCTGCCTGCTGGCCAGAAGGAGAGTTCCCAGGTTCTAGGAGTTGAACCAGGAGGCACAGTGGCTGAACCAGTGGGCCCAGCAGCCATGAACCAGCTTCTGCTACAACTAAGAGAGGAGCTTGCTGCAGTGTGGCGAGAAAAGGATGCTGCCCGGGGAGCTTTGTCAAGACCGGTCATGGAGGGAGCCCTGGGGACTCCCCGTGCTGAGGCAGCAGCAGCTGCCTGGGAGAAGATGGAGGCCCGACTGGAGCGCGTGCTGGCAAGGCTGGAACGGGCAAAGGCAGGACTACAGATGAAACCTGAGGTTCCTTACCAGGAGTCCAGAGAGGGAGCCCTAAAGGCAGCCCCAGGGAGCATCAAAGAGGATGAAGAGAAAGAGAAAAGGGTTCCTGGGGCTCGCGGAGAGCCTCTAGGCGCCCCTGGAGGGGAAAAGGCCCTAGGAGGCCTGGCAAAGGGACGGCTGGAGAAAGAGGTGTCAGCACTGAGACTGAGCAACAGTAACTTGGTGGAGGAGTTAGGGGAGTTGGGGCGGGAGCGGCAGAGGTTGCAGAGGGAGCTGCAGTCCCTGAGCCAGCGGCTGCAGCGGGAATTTGTGCCCAAGCCAGAGGCGCAGGTCCAGCTACAGCAGTTGCGGCAGAGTGTGGGGCTGCTGACGGATGAACTGGCCGTGGAGAAGGAGGCCACAGAGAAGCTGCGGAAGCTCCTGGCCGCCCAGAGCAGCGGTCTCCGAGGGCTGTGGGACTGCCTGCCCCCAGACCTAGTGGGCAAGAGGAGTGCACAAAGCAAAGCAGCGGAGCCCCTGGAGGAGCTGCGGGCCTGCATCACCACCCTGGTAGATCGGCACCGGGAGGCCCAGCAGGTGCTGGCTCGGCTGCAAGAAGAAAACCGGCAGTTGCGGGGGTCCTTGTCCCCATGTCGGGAGCCAGGCACCTCCTTAAAGGCCCCAGCATCCCCCCAAGTGGCCGCTCTGGAGCAAGACTTGGGGAAGCTGGAGGAAGAGCTGCGGGCAGTTCAGGCCACGATGAGCGGGAAGAGCCAGGAGATCGGAAAGCTGAAGCAGCTGCTCTACCAAGCCACAGAGGAAGTGGCTGAGCTAAGGGCCCGGGAGGCAGCCAGCCTACGGCAACACGAGAAAACTCGGGGTTCGCTGGTGGCCCAGGCCCAGGCTTGGGGCCAGGAGCTAAAGGCTCTGCTGGAAAAGTATAACACGGCCTGCCGGGAAATGGGTCGGCTGCGGGAGGCGGTGGCCGAGGAGCGCCGCCGGAGCGGGGACCTGGCCGCTAAGGCAGCCGAACAAGAGCGCCAGGCCAGCGAGATGCGGGGGCGCTCCGAGCAGTTTGAGAAAACAGCAGAGCTGCTGAAAGAGAAGATGGAACATCTCATTGGGGCTTGCCGAGACAAGGAGGCCAAGGTGAGCAGCTGAGGTAGCCCTGGGGAGCACTGGGGAAAGTTTCTGTGTATTTGGGAGTTTGCTAACCTGAATCCAGCTACCTTTGTTGCAGCAGTGGGTCAGATCAATACCCCAAAAGGAGCACCAGTCCTTTGCAGGGACCACACTGCTATGTTCTGGTGGATCGGAGGGGGTTGGTGAGATTGGAGGTGAGGTAAGGTATAAGTGGAAGAGAGAAGGGGGCTTAGGTACTAAAATTTGGCACCCCGATTCAGCAGTGTGCTCAGGGCTGCCGCCAGTGCAGCACCATCGTTTATTAGCATTTGGACTTGAATTACATATTAGCCTGGGAAGAGGCCTCATAGCATGATGGGTTGCTGTGGTTTCACTGAGGTTCTGAGGAGGTGACTCAGGAACTAATGAGTTAAGAAAAGTAGACCCAGGGATAGCTGCTCTTCTCCCCTCCACTTCAGAGTGGATTCTACAAAACGATGTCCATTGGCAGAGGACACCGACGCAAAGAAAAGAAAGGTTGAGGCAGAGTGTGGTGGCTCACGCCTGTAATCCCAGCACTCTGGATGCCGAGGCGGGCGGATTACCTGAGGTCAGGAGTTCGAGACCAGCCTGACCAACATGGTAAAACCCCGTCTCTACTAAAAATGCAAAAATTAGCTGGGCGTGGTGGCACGCACCTATAATCCCAGCTACTCAAGAGGCTGAGGCAGGAGAATCACTTGAACCAGAGAGGCGGAGGTAGCAGTGAGCCGAGACTGCACCACTGCATTCCAGCCTGGGTGACAGAGCGAGACTCCGTCTCAAAAAAGAAAGAAAGAAAGAAAGAAAGAAAAAAAGCTTGAAAACCACTATTAGATACCAGAGTTTCCTAACCCTTGCTCTAAATGTGAGTCTACATGTTTCTATGAGACATGTTTTATGAACTCTAAATATCAATTTACACATGGATTCAGTAGTTCCAGACTTACCTGTGAAATGAATGATTTCAGACTTCTTTTTTTTTTTGAGACGGAGTCTCGCTCTGTTACCCAGGCTGGAGTGCAGTGGCCAGACCTCAGCTCACTGCAAG